>NC_091257.1:11840681-12143712 GCF_042477335.2 Ovis canadensis
TTAGACGTGATTAGCCTCGAGAAGCCTCAGCGGAAATGGGCCTCATCTCGCCTGGAGGGCAAAACCTCCTGGATTTTCTCGAGTTTCGGCAGGTGATCTCGACTTACGACGGGGACCTCAGGGACCCGCTCTGGTGGCCTCAGGAAAGGCCAGTCCCCATGTGAGTTCCTCGTGGGCCTCTCGGGATTCCTCTCCCGTCGATGCCGGGGCCTAAGACCTTGTGTGGAGTCGGGGCCGGAATCTGAGGATTCCTCTCCAGTGCTGACATGGATCTTGGGGTACTTCTGGAGTCTCCCCAGGGGAGTCAGTCCTCGTCTCGAATGCGGGCATGCACTTGCGCTTTCCTCCAGAGCGGTAGCAGCAGTGTCACGCAGTCCGCCGCGTGGATCAAAGGATCTATGGTTTTCCCTCGAGTCTTTCCCACGAGGCTTTCCCACGAGGCTTTCCCACAGGGCTGTCCCACGTGCACACGTGGTGGGAGTCGATCCTCGGCTTGAACGTCAAGGCAGTGCAGGGAAAAAAGGTTCCTCTGGAATGGACTGACACATCTGGGGGACTCTTGGATTGGTGGCACGACCCTGGAGTTCCTCTCGCCTTTCCTGTGGAGAGCGCCCCCTCTTGAGATGCGACGGGAACGCCGGGAATTCTTTCCCTACGAAACAGGGAAAGGATCCCTCATCTCGAGCTAGGAGGCGGAAACGGGGCTCCCCTGGATGTGTGCGGGACCCCACGTGCTTCCTCTCGAGTGGAGACGGGTATGTCGGGGAACTTCTTGAGTTGCAGCAAGGGTGTGAAGGACCCTTTGGAAGTTCCAGTGGTTAGATGTGATTGGCCTCGAGAAGCCTCAGCGGAAATGTGCCTCATCTCGCCTGGAGGGCAAAACCTCCTGGATTTTCTCGAGTTGCGGCAGGTGCTCTCGACTTACGACGGGGACCTCAGGGACCCGCTCTGGTGGCCTCAGGAAAGGCCAGTCCCCATGCGAGTTCCTCGGGGGCCTCTCGGGATTCCTCTCCCGTCGATGCCGGGGCCTAAGACCTTGTGTGGAGTCGGGGCCGGAACCTGAGGATTCCTCTCCAGTGCTGACATGGATCTTGGGGTACTTCTGGAGCCTCCCCAGGGGAGTCAGTCCTCGTTTCGAATGCGGGCATGCACTTGCGCTTTCCTCCAGAGCAGTAGCAGCAGTGTCACGCAGTCCGCAGCGTGGATCAAAGGATCTATGGTTTTCCCTCGAGTCTTTCCCACGAGGCTTTCCACGAGGCTTTCCCACAGCGCTGTCCCACGTGCACACGTGGTGGGAGTCGATCCTCGGCTTGAACGTCAAGGCAGTGCAGGGAAAATAGGTTCCTCTGGAATGGACTGACACATCTGGGGGACTCTGGAATGGTGGCACGACCCTGGAGTTCCTCTCGCCTTTCCTGTGGAGAGCGCCTCCTCTTGAGATGCGACGGGAACGCCGGGAATTCTTTCCCTACGAAACAGGGAAAGGATCCCTCATCTCGAGCTAGGAGGCGGAAACGGGGCTCCCCTGGATGTGTGCGGGACCCACGTGCTTCCTCTCGAGTGGAGACGGGTAGGTCGGGGAACTTCTTGAGTTGCAGCAAGGGTGTGAAGGAACCTTTGGAAGTTCCAGTGGTTAGACGTGATTAGCCTCGAGAAGCCTCAGCGGAAATGGGCCTCATCTCGCCTGGAGGGCAAAACCTCCTGGATTTTCTCGAGTTTCGGCAGGTGATCTCGACTTACGACGGGGACCTCAGGGACCCGCTCTGGTGGCCTCAGGAAAGGCCAGTCCCCATGCGAGTTTCTCGGGGGCCTCTCGGGATTCCTCTCCCGTCGATGCCGGGGCCTAAGACCTTGTGTGGAGTCGGGTCCGGAACCTGAGGATTCCTCTCCAGTGCTGACATGGATCTTGGGGTACTTCTGGAGTCTCCCCTGGGGAGTCAGTCCTCGACTCGAATGCGGGCATGCACTTGCGCTTTCCTCCAGAGCGGTAGCAGCAGTGTCACGAGTCTTCCGCGTGGATCAAAGGATCTATGGTTTTCCCTCGAGTCTTTCCCACGAGGCTTTCCCACGAGGCTTTCCCACAGGGCTGTCCCACGTGCACACGTGGTGGGAGTCGATCCTCGGCTTGAACGTCAAGGCAGTGCAGGGAAAACAGGTTCCTCTGGAATGGACTGACACATCTGGGGGACTCTTGGAATGGTGTCACGACCCTGGAGTTCCTCTCGCCTTTCCTGTGGAGAGCGCCTCCTCTTGAGATGCGACGGGAACGCCGGGAATTCTTTCCCTACGAAACAGGGAAAGGATGCCTCATCTCGAGCTAGGAGGCGGAAACGGGGCTCCCCTTGATGTGTGCGGGACCCCACGTGCTTCCTCTCGAGTGGAGACGGGTATGTCGGGGAACTTCTTGAGTTGCAGCAAGGGTGTGAAGGACCCTTTGGAAGTTCCAGTGGTTAGACGTGATTGGCCTCGAGAAGCCTCAGCGGAAATGGGCCTCATCTCGCCTGGAGGGCAAAACCTCCTGGATTTTCTCGAGTTGCGGCAGGTGCTCTCGACTTACGACGGGGACCTCAGGGACCCGCTCTGGTGGCCTCAGGAAAGGCCAGTCCCCATGCGAGTTCCTCGGGGGCCTCTCGGGATACCTCTCCCGTCGATGCCGGGGCCTAAGACCTTGTGTGGAGTCGGGGCCGGAACCTGAGGATTCCTCTCCAGTGCTGACATGGATCTTGGGGTACTTCTGGAGTCTCCCCAGGGGAGTCAGTCCTCGTCTCGAATGCGGGCATGCACTTGCGCTTTCCTCCAGAGCGGTAGCAGCAGTGTCACGAGTCTTCCGCGTGGATCAAAGGATCTATGGTTTTCCCTCGAGTCTTTCCCACAGGGCTGTCCCACGTGCACACGTGGTGGGAGTCGATCCTCGGCTTGAACGTCAAGGCAGTGCAGGGAAAACAGGTTCCTCTGGAATGGACTGACACATCTGGGGGACTCTTGGAATGGTGTCACGACCCTGGAGTTCCTCTCGCCTTTCCTGTGGAGAGCGCCTCCTCTTGAGATGCGACGGGAACGCCGGGAATTCTTTCCCTACGAAACAGGGAAAGGATGCCTCATCTCGAGCTAGGAGGCGGAAACGGGGCTCCCCTGGATGTGTGCGGGACCCCACGTGCTTCCTCTCGAGTGGAGACGGGTATGTCGGGGAACTTCTTGAGTTGCAGCAAGGGTGTGAAGGACCCTTTGGAAGTTCCAGTGGTTAGACGTGATTGGCCTCGAGAAGCCTCAGCGGAAATGGGCCTCATCTCGCCTGGAGGGCAAAACCTCCTGGATTTTCTCGAGTTGCGGCAGGTGCTCTCGACTTACGACGGGGACCTCAGGGACCCGCTCTGGTGGCCTCAGGAAAGGCCAGTCCCCATGCGAGTTCCTCGGGGGCCTCTCGGGATTCCTCTCCCGTCGATGCCGGGGCCTAAGACCTTGTGTGGAGTCGGGGCCGGAACCTGAGGATTCCTCTCCAGTGCTGACATGGATCTTGGGGTACTTCTGGAGTCTCCCCAGGGGAGTCAGTCCTCGTCTCGAATGCGGGCATGCACTTGCGCTTTCCTCCAGAGCGGTAGCAGCAGTGTCACGAGTCTTCCGCATGGATCAAAGGATCTATGGTTTTCCCTCGAGTCTTTCCCACGAGGCTTTCCCACGAGGCTTTCCCACAGGGCTGTCCCACGTGCACACGTGGTGGGAGTCGATCCTCGGCTTGAACGTCAAGGCAGTGCAGGGAAAACAGGTTCCTCTGGAATGGACTGACAACTCTGGGGGACTCTTGGAATGGTGTCACGACCCTGGAGTTCCTCTCGCCTTTCCTGTGGAGAGCGCCTCCTCTTGAGATGCGACGGGAACGCCGGGAATTCTTTCCCTACGAAACAGGGAAAGGATCCCTCATCTCGAGCTAGGAGGCGGAAACGGGGCTCTCCTGGATGTGTGCGGGACCCACGTGCTTCCTCTCGAGTGGAGACGGGTATGTCGGGGAACTTCTTGAGTTGCAGCAATGGTGTGAAGGACCCTTTGGAAGTTCCAGTGGTTAGATGTGATTGGCCTCGAGAAGCCTCAGCGGAAATGGGCCTCATCTCGCCTGGAGGGCAAAACCTCCTGGATTTTCTCGAGTTGCGGCAGGTGCTCTCGACTTACGACGGGGACCTCAGGGAACCGCTCTGGTGGCCTCAGGAAAGGCCAGTCCCCATGCGAGTTCCTCGTGGGCCTCTCGGGATTCCTCTCCCGTCGATTCCGGGGCCTAAGACCTTGTGTGGAGTCGGGGCCGGAACCTGAGGATTCCTCTCCAGTGCTGACATGGATCTTGGGGTACTTCTGGAGTCTCCCCAGGGGAGTCAGTCCTCGTCTCGAATGTGGGCATGCACTTGCGCTTTCCTCCAGAGCGGTAGCAGCAGTGTCACGCAGTCCGCCGCGTGGATCAAAGGATCTATGGTTTTCCCTCGAGTCTTTCCCACGAGGCTTTCCCACGAGGCTTTCCCACAGGGCTGTCCCACGTGCACACGTGGTGGGAGTCGATCCTCGGCTTGAATGTCAAGGCAGTGCAGGGAAAACAGGTTCCTCTGGAATGGACTGACACATCTGGGGGACTCTTGGAATTGTGGCACGACCCTGGAGTTCATCTCGCCTTTCCTGTGGAGAGCGCCGCCTCTTGAGATGCGACGGGAACGCCGGGAATTCTTTCCCTACGAAACAGGGAAAGGATCCCTCATCTCAAGCTAGGAGGCGGAAACGGGGCTCCCCTGGATGTGTGCGGGACCCACGTGCTTCCTCTCGAGTGGAGACGGGTATGTCGGGGAACTTCTTGAGTTGCAGAAAGGGTGTGAAGGACCTTTTGGAAGTTCCAGTGGTTAGACGTGATTAGCCTCGAGAAGACTCAGCGGAAATGGGCCTCATCTCGCCTGGAGGGCAAAACCTCCTGGATTTTCTCGAGTTGGGGCAGGTGCTCTCGACTTACGACGGGGATCTCAGGGACCCGCTCTGGTGGCCTCAGGAAAGGCCAGTCCCCATGCGAGTTCTTCGGGGGCCTCTCGGGATTCCTCTCCCGTCGATGCCGGGGCCTAAGTCCTTGTTTGGAGTCGGGGCCGGAACCTGAGGATTCCTCTCCAGTGCTGACATGGATCTTGGGGTACTTCTGGAGTCTCCCCAGGGGAGTCAGTCCTCGTCTCGAATGCGGGCATGCACTTGCGCTTTCCTCTAGAGCGGTAGCAGCAGTGTCTCGCAGTCCGCCGCGTGGATCAAAGGACCGATGGTTTTCCCTCGAGTCGTTCCCACGAGGCTTTCCACGAGGTTTTCCCAAAGGGCTGTCCCAGGTGCACACGTGGTGGGAGTCGATCCTCGGCTTGACCGTCAAGGCAGTGCAGGGAAAACAGGTTCCTCTGGAATGGACTGACACATCTGGGGGACTCTTGGAATGGTGGCACGACCCTGGAGTTCCTCTCGCCTTTCCTGTGGAGAGCGCCTCCTCTTGAGATGCGACGGGAACGCCGGGAATTCTTTCCCTACGAAACAGGGAAAGGATCCCTCATCTCGAGCTAGGAGGCGGAAACGGGGCTCCCCTGGATGTGTGCGGGACACCACGTGCTTCCTCTCGAGTGCAGACGGGTATGTCGGGGAACTTCTTGAGTTGCAGCAATGGTGTGAAGGACCCTTTGTAAGTTCCAGTGGTTAGATGTGATTGGCCTCGAGAAGCCTCAGCGGAAATGGGCCTCATCTCGCCTGGAGGGCAAAACCTCCTGGATTTTCTCGAGTTGCGGCAGGTGCTCTCGACTTACGACGGGGACCTCAGGGAACCGCTCTGGTGGCCTCAGGAAAGGCCAGTCCCCATGCGAGTTCCTCGTGGGCCTCTCGGGATTCCTCTCCCGTCGATGCCGGGGCCTAAGACCTTGTGTGGAGTCGGGGCCGGAACCTGAGGATTCCTCTCCAGTGCTGACATGGATCTTGGGGTACTTCTGGAGTCTCCCCAGGGGAGTCAGTCCTGGTCTCGAATGCGGGCATGCACTTGCGCTTTCCTCCAGAGCGGTAGCAGCAGTGTCACGCAGTCCGCCGCGTGGATCAAAGGATCTATGGTTTTCCCTCGAGTCTTTCCCACGAGGCTTTCCCACGAGGCTTTCCCACAGGGCTGTCCCACGTGCACACGTGGTGGGAGTCGATCCTCGGCTTGAACGTCATGGCAGTGCAGGGAAAACAGGTTCCTCTGGAATGGACTGACACATCTGGGGGACTCTTGGAATGGTGGCACGACCCTGGAGTTACTCTCGCCTTTCCTGTGGAGAGCGCCTCCTCTTGAGATGCGACGGGAACGCCGGGAATTCTTTCCCTACGAAACAGGGAAAGGATCCCTCATCTCGAGGTAGGAGGTGGAAACGAGGCTCCCCTGGATGTCTGCGGGACACCACGTGCTTCCTCTCGAGTGCAGACGGGTATGTCGGGGAACTTCTTGAGTTGCAGCAAGGGTGTGAAGGACCCTTTGGAAGGTCCAGTGGTTAGATGTGGTTGGCCTCGAGAAGCCTCAGCGGAAAAGGGCCTCATCTCGCCTGGAGGGCAAAACCTCCTGGATTTTCTCGAGTTGCGGCAGGTGCTCTCGACTTACGACGGGGACCTCAGGGACCCTCTCTGGTGGCCTCAGGAAAGGCCAGTCCCCATGCGATTTCCTCGGGGGCCTCTCGGGATTCCTCTCCCGTCGATGCCGTGGCCTAAGACCTTGTGTGGAGTCGGGGCCGGAACCTGAGGATTCCTCTCCAGTGCTGACATGGATCTTGGGGTACTTCTGGAGTCTCCCCAGGGGAGTCAGTCCTCGTCTCGAATGCGGGCATGCACTTGCGCTTTCCTCCAGAGCGAGAGCAGCAGTGTCACGCAGTCCGCCGCGTGGATCAAAGGATATATGGTTTTCCCTCGAGTCTTTCCCACGAGGCTTTCCCACGAGGCTTTCCCACAGGGCTGTCCCACGTGCACACGTGGTGGGAGTCGATCCTCGGCTTGAACGTCAAGGCAGTGCAGGGAAAACAGGTTCCTCTGGAATGGACTGACACATCTGGGGGACTCTTGGAATGGTGGCACGACCCTGGAGTTCCTCTCGCCTTTCCTGTGGAGAGCGCCTCCTCTTGAGATGCGACGGGAACGCCGGGAATTCTTTCCCTACGAAACAGGGAAAGGATCCCTCATCTCGAGCTAGGAGGCGTAAACGGGCCTCCCCTGGATGTGTGCGAGACCCACGTGCTTCCTCTCGAGTGGAGACGGGTATGTCGGGGAACTTCTTGAGTTGCAGCAAGGGTGTGAAGGACCCTTTGGGAGTTCCAGTGGTTAGACGTGATTAGCCTCGAGAAGCCTCAGCGGAAATGGGCCTCATCTCGCCTGGAGGGCAAAACCTCCTGGATTTTCTCGAGTTGCGGCAGGTGCTCTCGACTTACGACGGGGACCTCAGGGACCCGCTCTGGTGGCCTCAGGAAAGGCCAGTCCCCATGCGAGTTCCTCGGGGGCCTCTCGGCATTCCTCTCCCGTCGATGCCGGGGCCTAAGACCTTGTGTGGAGTCGGGGCCGGAACCTGAGGATTCCTCTCCAGTGCTGACATGGATCTTGGGGTACTTCTGGAGTCTCCCCAGGGGAGTCAGTCCTCGTCTCGAATGCGGGCATGCACTTGCGCTTTCCTCCAGAGGGGTAGCAGCAGTGTCACGCAGTCCGCCGCGTGGATCAAAGGATCTATGGTTTTCCCTCGAGTCTTTCCCACGAGGCTTTCCCACGAGGCTTTCCCACAGGGCTGTCCCACGTGCACACGTGGTGAGAGTCGATCTTCTGCTTGAACGTCAAGGCAGTGCAGGGAACACAGGTTCCTCTGGAATGGACTGACACATCTGGGGGACACTTGGAATGGTGACATGACCCTGGAGTTCCTCTCGCCTTTCCTGTGGAGAGCGCCTCCTCTTGAGATGCGACGGGAACGCCGGGAATTCTTTCCCTGCGAAACAGGGAAAGGATCCCTCATCTCGAGTTAGGAGGCGGAAACGGGGCTCCCCTGGATGTGTGCGGGACACCACGTGCTTCCTCTCGAGTGCAGACGGGTATGTCGGGGAACTTCTTGAGTTGCAGCAAGGGTGTGAAGGACCCTTTGGAAGTTCCAGTGGTTAGACGTGATTGGCCTCGAGAAGCCTCAGCGGAAATGGGCCTCATCTCGCCTGGAGGGCAAAACCTCCTGGATTTTCTCGAGTTGCGGCAGGTGCTCTCGACTTACGACGGGGACCTCAGGGACCCGCTCTGGTGGCCTCAGGAAAGGCCAGTCCCCATGCGAGTTCCTCGGGGGCCTCTCGGGATTCCTCTCCCGTCGATGCCGGGGCCTAAGACCTTGTGTGGAGTCGGGGCCGGAACCTGAGGATTCCTCTCCAGTGCTGACATGGATCTTGGGGTACTTCTGGAGTCTCCCCAGGGGAGTCAGTCCTCGTTTCGAATGCGGGCATGCACTTGCGCTTTCCTCCAGAGCGGTAGCAGCAGTGTCACGCATTTCCCACGTGGATCAAAGGATCTATGGTTTTCCCTCGAGTCTTTCCCACGAGGCTTTCCCACGAGGCTTTCCCACAGGGCTGTCCCACGTGCACACGTGGTGGGAGTCGATCCTCGGCTTGAACGTCAAGGCAGTGCAGGGAAAACAGGTTCCTCTGGAATGGACTGACAACTCTGGGGGACTCTTGGAATGGTGTCACGACCCTGGAGTTCCTCTCGCCTTTCCTGTGGAGAGCGCCTCCTCTTGAGATGCGACGGGAACGCCGGGAATTCTTTCCCTACGAAACAGGGAAAGGATCCCTCATCTCAAGCTAGGAGGCGGAAACGGGGCTCCCCTGGATGTGTGCGGGACCCACGTGCTTCCTCTCGAGTGGAGACGGGTATGTCGGGGAACTTCTTGAGTTGCAGCAAGGGTGTGAAGGACCTTTTGGAAGTTCCAGTGGTTAGAGGTGATTAGCCTCGAGAAGACTCAGCGGAAATGGGCCTCATCTCGCCTGGAGGGCAAAACCTCCTGGATTTTCTCGAGTTGCGGCAGGTGCTCTCGACTTACGACGGGGATCTCAGGGACCCGCTCTGGTGGCCTCAGGAAAGGCCAGTCCCCATGCGAGTTCCTCGGGGGCCTCTCGGGATTCCTCTCCCGTCGATGCCGGGGCCTAAGTCCTTGTTTGGAGTCGGGGCCGGAACCTGAGGATTCCTCTCCAGTGCTGACATGGATCTTGGGGTACTTCTGGAGTCTCCCCAGGGGAGTCAGTCCTCGTCTCGAATGCGGGCATGCACTTGCGCTTTCCTCTAGAGCGGTAGCAGCAGTGTCACGCAGTCCGCCGCGTGGATCAAAGGACCGATGGTTTTCCCTCGAGTCTTTCCCACGAGGCTTTCCACGAGGTTTTCCCAAAGGGCTGTCCCACGTACACACGTGGTGGGAGTCGATCCTCGGCTTGACCGTCAAGGCAGTGCAGGGAAAACAGGTTCCTCTGGAATGGACTGACATATCTGGGGGACTCTTGGAATGGTGGCACGACCCTGGAGTTCCTCTCGCCTTTCCTGTGGAGAGCGCCTCCTCTTGAGATGCGACGGGAACGCCGGGAATTCTTTCCCTACGAAACAGGGAAAGGATCCCTCATCTCGAGCTAGGAGGCGGAAACGGGGCTCCCCTGGATGTGTGCGGGACACCACGTGCTTCCTCTCGAGTGCAGACGGGTATGTCGGGGAACTTCTTGAGTTGCAGCAATGGTGTGAAGGACCCTTTGTAAGTTCCAGTGGTTAGATGTGATTGGCCTCGAGAAGCCTCAGCGGAAATGGGCCTCATCTCGCCTGGAGGGCAAAACCTCCTGGATTTTCTCGAGTTGCGGCAGGTGCTCTCGACTTACGACGGGGACCTCAGGGAACCGCTCTGGTGGCCTCAGGAAAGGCCAGTCCCCATGCGAGTTCCTCGTGGGCCTCTCGGGATTCCTCTCCCGTCGATGCCGGGGCCTAAGACCTTGTGTGGAGTCGGGGCCGGAACCTGAGGATTCCTCTCCAGTGCTGACATGGATCTTGGGGTACTTCTGGAGTCTCCCCAGGGGAGTCAGTCCTGGTCTCGAATGCGGGCATGCACTTGCGCTTTCCTCCAGAGCGGTAGCAGCAGTGTCACGCAGTCCGCCGCGTGGATCAAAGGATCTATGGTTTTCCCTCGAGTCTTTCCCACGAGGCTTTCCCACGAGGCTTTCCCACAGGGCTGTCCCACGTGCACACGTGGTGGGAGTCGATCCTCGGCTTGAACGTCATGGCAGTGCAGGGAAAACAGGTTCCTCTGGAATGGACTGACACATCTGGGGGACTCTTGGAATGGTGGCACGACCCTGGAGTTCCTCTCGCCTTTCCTGTGGAGAGCGCCTCCTCTTGAGATGCGACGGGAACGCCGGGAATTCTTTCCCTACGAAACAGGGAAAGGATCCCTCATCTCGAGGTAGGAGGTGGAAACGAGGCTCCCCTGGATGTCTGCGGGACACCACGTGCTTCCTCTCGAGTGCAGACGGGTATGTCGGGGAACTTCTTGAGTTGCAGCAAGGGTGTGAAGGACCCTTTGGAAGGTCCAGTGGTTAGATGTGGTTGGCCTCGAGAAGCCTCAGCGGAAATGGGCCTCATCTCGCCTGGAGGGCAAAACCTCCTGGATTTTCTCGAGTTGCGGCAGGTGCTCTCGACTTACGACGGGGACCTCAGGGACCCTCTCTGGTGGCCTCAGGAAAGGCCAGTCCCCATGCGATTTCCTCGGGGGCCTCTCGGGATTCCTCTCCCGTCGATGCCGTGGCCTAAGACCTTGTGTGGAGTCGGGGCCGGAACCTGAGGATTCCTCTCCAGTGCTGACATGGATCTTGGGGTACTTCTGGAGTCTCCCCAGGGGAGTCAGTCCTCGTCTCGAATGCGGGCATGCACTTGCGCTTTCCTCCAGAGCGAGAGCAGCAGTGTCACGCAGTCCGCCGCGTGGATCAAAGGATATATGGTTTTCCCTCGAGTCTTTCCTACGAGGCTTTCCCACGAGGCTTTCCCACAGGGCTGTCCCACGTGCACACGTGGTGGGAGTCGATCCTCGGCTTGAACGTCAAGGCAGTGCAGGGAAAACAGGTTCCTCTGGAATGGACTGACACATCTGGGGGACTCTTGGAATGGTGGCACGACCCTGGAGTTCCTCTCGCCTTTCCTGTGGAGAGCGCCTCCTCTTGAGATGCGACGGGAACGCCGGGAATTCTTTCCCTACGAAACAGGGAAAGGATCCCTCATCTCGAGCTAGGAGGCGTAAACGGGGCTCCCCTGGATGTGTGCGAGACCCACGTGCTTCCTCTCGAGTGGAGACGGGTATGTCGGGGAACTTCTTGAGTTGCAGCAAGGGTGTGAAGGACCCTTTGGGAGTTCCAGTGGTTAGACGTGATTAGCCTCGAGAAGCCTCAGCGGAAATGGGCCTCATCTCGCCTGGAGGGCAAAACCTCCTGGATTTTCTCGAGTTGCGGCAGGTGCTCTCGACTTACGACGGGGACCTCAGGGACCCGCTCTGGTGGCCTCAGGAAAGGCCAGTCCCCATGCGAGTTCCTCGGGGGCCTCTCGGGATTCCTCTCCCGTCGATGCCGGGGCCTAAGACCTTGTGTGGAGTCGGGGCCGGAACCTGAGGATTCCTCTCCAGTGCTGACATGGATCTTGGGGTACTTCTGGAGTCTCCCCAGGGGAGTCAGTCCTCGTCTCGAATGCGGGCATGCACTTGCGCTTTCCTCCAGAGCGGTAGCAGCAGTGTCACGCAGTCCGCCGCGTGGATCAAAGGATCTATGGTTTTCCCTCGAGTCTTTCCCACGAGGCTTTCCCACGAGGCTTTCCCACAGGGCTGTCCCACGTGCACACGTGGTGGGAGTCGATCCTCGGCTTGAACGTCAAGGCAGTGCAGGGAAAACAGGTTCCTCTGGAATGGACTGACACATCTGGGGGACACTTGGAATGGTGACATGACCCTGGAGTTCCTCTCGCCTTTCCTGTGGAGAGCGCCTCCTCTTGAGATGCGACGGGAACGCCGGGAATTCTTTCCCTACGAAACAGGGAAAGGATCCCTCATCTCGAGCTAGGAGGCGGAAACGGGGCTCCCCTGGATCTGTGCGGGACACCACGTGCTTCCTCTCGAGTGCAGACGGGTATGTCGGGGAACTTCTTGAGTTGCAGCAAGGGTGTGAAGGACCCTTTGGAAGTTCCAGTGGTTAGATGTGATTGGCCTCGAGCAGCCTCAGCAGAAATGGGCCTCATCTCGCCAGGAGGTGAAAACCTCCTGGATTTTCTCGAGTTGCGGCAGGTGCTCTCGACTTACGACGGGGACCTCAGGGACGCGCTCTGGTGGCCTCAGGAAAGGCCAGTCCCCATGCGAGTTCCTCGGGGGCCTCTCGGGATTCCTCTCCCGTCGATGCCGGGGCCTAAGACCTTGTGTGGAGTCGGGGCCGGAACCTGAGGATTCCTCTCCAGTGCTGACATGGATCTTGGGGTACTTCTGGAGTCTCCCCAGGGGAGTCAGTCCTCGTCTCGAATGCGGGCATGCACTTGCGCTTTCCTCCAGAGCGGTAGCAGCAGTGTCACGCAGTCCGCCGCGTGGATCAAAGGATCTATGTTTTCCGTCGAGTCTTTCTCACGAGGCTTTCCCACGAGGCTTTCCCACAGGGCTGTCCCACGTGCACACGTGGTGGGAGTCGATCCTCGGCTTGAACGTCAAGGCAGTGCAGGGAAAACAGGTTCCTCTGGAATGGACTGACAAATCTGGGGGACTCTTGGAATGGTGTCACGACCCTGGAGTTCCTCTCGTCTTTCCTGTGGAGAGCGCCTCCTCTTGAGATGCGACGGGAACGCCGGGAATTCTTTCCCTACGAAACAGGGAAAGGATCCCTCATCTCGAGCTAGGAGGCGGAAATGGGGCTCCCCTGGATTTTTGCGGGACCCCACGTGCTTCCTCTCGAGTGGAGACGGGTATGTCGGGGAACTTCTTGAGTTGCAGCAAGGGTGTGAAGGACCCTTTGGAAGTTCCAGTGGTTAGACGTGATTAGCCTCGAGAAGCCTCAGCGGAAATGGGCCTCATCTCGCCTGGAGGGCAAAACCTCCTGGATTTTCTCGAGTTGCGGCAGGTGCTCTCGACTTACGACCGGGACCTCAGGGACCCGCTCTGGTGGCCTCAGGAAAGGCCAGTCCCCATGCGAGTTCCTCGGGGGCCTCTCGGGATTCCTCTCCCGTCGATGCCGGGGCCTAAGACCTTGTGTGGAGTCGGGGCCGGAACCTGAGGATTCCTCTCCAGTGCTGACATGGATCTTGGGGTACTTCTGGAGTCTCCCCAGGGGAGTCAGTCCTCGTCTCGAATGCGGGCATGCACTTGCGCTTTCCTCCAGATCGGTAGCAGCAGTGTCACGCAGTCCGCCGCGTGGATCAAAGGATCTATGGTTTTCCCTCGAGTCTTTCCCACGAGGCTTTCCCACGAGGCTTTCCCACAGGGCTGTCCCACGTGCACACGTGGTGGGAGTCGATCCTCGGCTTGAACGTCAAGGCAGTGCAGGGAAAACAGGTTCCTCTGGAATGGACTGACACATCTGGGGGACTCTTGGAATGGTGGCACGATCCTGGAGTTCCTCTCGCCTTTCCTGTGGAGAGCGCCTCCTCTTGAGATGCGACGGGAACACCGGGAATTCTTTCCCTACGTAACAGGGAAAGGTTCCCTCATCTCGAGCTAGGAGGCGGAAACGGGGCTCCCCTGGATGTGTGCGGGACCCCACGTGCTTCCTCTTGAGTGGAGACGGGTATGTCGGGGAACTTCTTGAGTTGCAGCAATGGTGTGAAGGACCCTTTGGAAGTTCCAGTGGTTAGATGTGATTGGCCTCGAGAAGCCTCAGCGGACATGGGCCTCATCTCGCCTGGAGGGCAAAACCTCCTGGATTTTCTCGAGTTGCGGCAGGTGCTCTCGACTTCCGACGGGGACCTCAGGGAACCGCTCTGTTGGCCTCAGGAAAGGCCAGTCCCCATGCGAGTTCCTCGGTGGCCTCTCGGGATTCCTCTCCCGTCGATGCCGGGGCCGAAGACCTTGTGTGGAGTCGGGGCCGGAACCAGAGCATTCCTCTCCAGCGCTGACATGGATCTTGGGGTACTTCTGGAGTCTCCCCAGGGGAGTCAGTCCTCGTCTCGAATGCGGCCATGCACTTGCGCTTTCCTCCAGAGCGGTAGCAGCAGTGTCACGCAGTCCGCCGCGTAGGATCAAAGGATCTATGGTTTTCCCTCGAGTCTTTCCCACGAGGCTTTCCCACGAGGCTTTCCCACAGGGCTGTCCCACGTGCACACGTGGTTGGAGTCGATCCTCGGCTTGAACGTCAAGGCAGTGCAGGGAAAACACGTTCCTCTGGAATGGACTGACACATCTGGGGGACTCTTGGAATGGTTGCACGACCCTGGAGTTCCTCTCGCCTTTCCTGTGGAGAGCGCCTCCTCTTGAGGTGCGACGGGAACGCCGGGAATTCTTTCCCTACGAAACAGGGAAAGGATCCCTCATCTCGAGCTAGGAGGCAGAAACGGGGCTCCCCTGGATGTGTGCGGGACACCACGTGCTTCCTCTCGAGTGGAGACGGGTATGTCGGGGAACTTCTTGAGTTGCAGCAAGGGTGTGAAGGACCCTTTGGAAGTTCCAGTGGTTAGACGTGATTAGCCTCGAGAAGCCTCAGCGGAAATGGGCCTCATCTCGCCTGGAGGGCAAAACCTCCTGGATTTTCTCGAGTTGCGGCAGGTGCTCTCGACTTACGACCGGGACCTCAGGGACCCGCTCTGGTGGCCTCAGGAAAGGCCAGTCCCCATGCGAGTTCCTCGGGGGCCTCTCGGGATTCCTCTCCCATCGATGCCGGGGCCTAAGACCTTGTGTGGAGTCGGGGCCGGAACCTGAGGATTCCTCTCCAGTGCTGACATGGATCTTGGGGTACTTCTGGAGTCTCCCCAGGGGAGTCAGTCCTCGTCTCGAATGCGGGCATGCACTTGCGCTTTCCTCCAGATCGGTAGCAGCAGTGTCACGCAGTCCGCCGCGTGGATCAAAGGATCTATGGTTTTCCCTCGAGTCTTTCCCACGAGGCTTTCCCACGAGGCTTTCCCACAGGGCTCTCCCACGTGCACACGTGGTGGGAGTCGATCCTCGGCTTGAACGTCAAGGCAGTGCAGGGAAAACAGGTTCCTCTGGAATGGACTGACACATCTGGGGGACTCTTGGAATGGTGGCACGATCCTGGAGTTCCTCTCGCCTTTCCTGTGGAGAGCGCCTCCTCTTGAGATGCGACGGGAACACCGGGAATTCTTTCCCTACGAAACAGGGAAAGGTTCCCTCATCTCGAGCTAGGAGGCGGAAACGGGGCTCCCCTGGATGTGTGCGGGACCCCACGTGCTTCCTCTTGAGTGGAGACGGGTATGTCGGGGAACTTCTTGAGTTGCAGCAATGGTGTGAAGGACCCTTTGGAAGTTCCAGTGGTTAGATGTGATTGGCCTCGAGAAGCCTCAGCGGAAATGGGCCTCATCTCGCCTGGAGGGCAAAACCTCCTGGATTTTCTCGAGTTGCGGCAGGTGCTCTCGACTTCCGACGGGGACCTCAGGGAACCGCTCTGTTGGCCTCAGGAAAGGCCAGTCCCCATGCGAGTTCCTCGGTGGCCTCTCGGGATTCCTCTCCCGTCGATGCCGGGGCCGAAGACCTTGTGTGGAGTCGGGGCCGGAACCAGAGCATTCCTCTCCAGCGCTGACATGGATCTTGGGGTACTTCTGGAGTCTCCCCAGGGGAGTCAGTCCTCGTCTCGAATGCGGGCATGCACTTGCGCTTTCCTCCAGAGCGGTAGCAGCAGTGTCACGCAGTCCGCCGCGTAGGATCAAAGGATCTATGGTTTTCCCTCGAGTCTTTCCCACGAGGCTTTCCCACGAGGCTTTCCCACAGGGCTGTCCCACGTGCACACGTGGTGGGAGTCGATCCTCGGCTTGAACGTCAAGGCAGTGCAGGGAAAACACGTTCATCTGGAATGGACTGACACATCTGGGGGACTCTTGGAATGGTTGCACGACCCTGGAGTTCCTCTCGCCTTTCCTGTGGAGAGCGCCTCCTCTTGAGGTGCGACGGGAACGCCGGGAATTCTTTCCCTACGAAACAGGGAAAGGATCCCTCATCTCGAGCTAGGAGGCAGAAACGGGGCTCCCCTGGATGTGTGCGGGACACCACGTGCTTCCTCTCGAGTGGAGACGGGTATGTCGGGGAACTTCTTGAGTTGCAGCAAGGGTGTGAAGGACCCTTTGGAAGTTCCAGTGGTTAGACGTGATTAGCCTCGAGAAGCCTCAGCGGAAATGGGCCTCATCTCGCCTGGAGGGCAAAACCTCCTGGATTTTCTCGAGTTGCGGCAGGTGCTCTCGACTTACGACCGGGACCTCAGGGACCCGCTCTGGTGGCCTCAGGAAAGGCCAGTCCCCATGCGAGTTCCTCGGGGGCCTCTCGGGATTCCTCTCCCATCGATGCCAGGGCCTAAGACCTTGTGTGGAGTCGGGGCCGGAACCTCAGGATTCCTCTCCAGTGCTGACATGGATCTTGGGGTACTTCTGGAGTCTCCCCAGGGGAGTCAGTCCTCGTCTCGAATGCGGGCATGCATTGCGCTTTCCTCCAGAGCGGTAGCAGCAGTGTCACGCAGTCCGCCGCGTGGATCAAAGGATCTATGGTTTTCCCTCGAGTCTTTCCCACGAGGCTTTCCCACGAGGCTTTCCCACAGGGCTGTCCCACGTGCACACGTGGTGGGAGTCGATCCTCGGCTTGAACGTCAAGGAAGTGCAGGGAAAACAGGTTCCTCTGGAATGGACTGACACATCTGGGGGACTCTTGGAATGGTGGCACGACCCTGGAGTTCCTCTCGCCTTTCCTGTGGAGAGCGCCTCCTCTTGAGATGCGACGGGAACGCCGGGAATTCTTTCCCTACGAAACAGGGAAAGGATCCCTCATCTCAAGCTAGGAGTCGGAAACGGGGCTCCCCTGGATGTGTGCGGGACACCACGTGCTTCCTATCGAGTGGAGACGGGTATGTCGGGTAACTTCTTGAGTTGCAGCAAGGGTGTGAAGGACCCTTTGGAAGTTCCAGTGGTTAGATGTGATTGACCTCGAGAAGCCTCAGCGGAAATGGGCCTCATCTCGCCTGGAGGGCAAAACCTCCTGGATTTTCTCGAGTTGCGGCAGGTGCTCTCGACTTACGACGGGGACTCAGGGACCCGCTCTGGTGGCCTCAGGAAAGGCCAGTCCCCATGCGAGTTCCTCGGGGGCCTCTCGGGATTCCTCTCCCGTCGATGCCGGGGCCTAAGACCTTGTGTGGAGTCGGGGCCGGGACCTGAGGATTCCTCTCCAGTGCTGACATGGATCTTGGGGTACTTCTGGAGTCTCCCCAGGGGAGTCAGTCCTCGACTGGAATGCGGGCATGCACTTGCGCTATCCTCCAGAGCGGTAGCAGCAGTGGCATCAGTCCGCCGTGTGCATCAAAGGATCTATGGTTTTCCCTCGAGTCTTTCCCACGAGGCCTTCCCACAGGGCTGTCCCACGTGCACACGTGTTGGGAGTCGATCCTCGGCTTGAACGTCAAGGCAGTGCAGGGAAAACAGGTTCCTCTGGAATGGACTGACATAACTGGGGGACACTTTGGATGGAGGCACGACGCTGGAGTCCTCTCGACTTTCCTGTGGAGAGCGCCTCCTCTTGAGATGCGACGGGATCGCCGGGAATTCTTTCCCTACGAAACAGGGAAAGGATCCCTCATCTCGAGCTAGGAGGCGGAAACGGGGCTCCCCTGGATGTGTGCGGGAACCTCGTGCTTCCTCTCGAGTGGAGACGGGTATGTCGGGGAACTTCTTGAGTTGCAGCAAGGGTGTGAAGGACCCTTTGGAAGTTCCAGTGTTTAGATGTGATTAGCCTCGAGAAGCCTCAGCGGAAATGGGCCTCATCTCGCCTGGAGGGCAAAACCTCCTGGATTTTCTCGAGTTGCGGCAGGTGCTCTCGACTTACGACCGGGACCTCAGGGACCCGCTCTGGTGGCCTCAGGAAAGGCCAGTCCCCATGCGAGTTCCTCGGGGGCCTCTCGGCATTCCTCTCCCGTCGATGCCGGGGCCTAAGACCTTGTGTGGAGTCGGGGCCGGAACCTGAGGATTCCTCTCCAGTGCTGACATGGATCTTGGGGTACTTCTGGAGTCTCTCCAGGGGAGTCAGTCCTCGTCTCGAATGCGGGCATGCACTTGCGCTTTCCTCCAGAGCGGTAGCAGCAGTGTCACGCAGTCCGCCGCGTGGTTCAAGGATCTATGGTTTTCCCTCGAGTCTTTCCCACGAGGCGTTCCCACGAGGCTTTCCACAGGGCTGTCCCACGTGCACACGTGGTGGGAGTCGATCCTCGGCTTGAACGTCAAGGCAGTGCAGGGAAAACAGGTTCCTCTGGAATGGACTGACACATCTGGGGGACTCTTGGAATGGTGCCACGACCCTGGAGTTCCTCTCGCCTTTCCTGTGGAGAGCGTCTCCTCTTGAGATGCGAAGGGAACGCCGGGAATTCTTTCCCTACGAAACAGGGAAAGGATCCCTCATCTCGAGCTAGGAGGCGGAAACGGGGCTCCCCTGGATGTGTGCGGGACCCCACGTGCTTCCTCTCGAGTGGAGTCGGGTATGTCGGGGAACTTCTTGAGTTGCAGCAAGGGTGTGAAGGACCCTTTGGAAGTTCCAGTGGTTAGACGTGATTAGCCTCGAGAAGCCTCAGCGGAAATGGGCCTCATCTCGCCTGGAGGGCAAAACCTCCTGGATTTTCTCGAGTTGCGGTAGGTGCTCTCGACTTACGACGGGGACCTCAGGGACCCGCTCTGGTGGCCTCAGGAAAGGCCAGTCCCCATGCGAGTTCCTCGGGGGCCTCTCGGCATTCCTCTCCCGTCGATGCCGGTGCCTAAGACCTTGTGTGGAGTCGGGGCCGGAACATGAGGTTTCCGCTCCAGTGCTGACATGGATCTTGGGGTACTTCTGGAGTCTCCCCAGGGGAGTCAGTCCTCGTCTCGAATGCGGACATGCACTTGCGCTTTCCTCCAGAGCGGTAGCAGCAGTGTCACTCAGTCCGCCGCGTGGATCAAAGGATCTATGGTTTTCCCTCGAGTCTTTCCCACGAGGCTTTCCCACGAGGCTTTCCCACAGGGCTGTCCCACGTGCACACGTGGTGGGAGTCGATCCTCGGCTTGAACGTCAAGGCAGTGCAGGGAAAACAGGTTCCTCTGGAATGGACTGACACATCTGGGGGACTCTTGGAATGGTGGCACGACCCTGGAGTTCCTCTCCCCTTTCCTGTGGAGAGCGCCTCCTCTTGAGATGCGACGGGAACGCCGGGAATTCTTTCCCTACGAAACAGGGAAAGGATCCCTCATCTCGAGCTAGGGGGCGGAAACGGGGCTCCCCTGGATGTGTGCGGGACCCCACGTGCTTCCTCTCGAGTGGAGACGGGTATGTCGGGGAACTTCTTGAGTTGCAGCAAGGGTGTGAAGGACCCTTTGGAAGTTCCATTGGTTAGACGTGATTAGCCTCGAGAAGCCTCAGCGGAAATGGGCCTCATCTCGCCTGGAGGGCAAAACCTCCTGGATTTTCTCGAGTTGCGGCAGGTGCTCTCGACTTACGACGGGGACTTCAGGAAACCGCTCTGGTGGCCTCAGGAAAGGCCAGTCCCCATGCGAGTTCCTCGGGGGCCTCTCGGCATTCCTCTCCCGTCGATGCCGGGTCCTAAGACCTTGTGTGGAGTCGGGGCCGGAACCTGAGGATTCCTCTGCAGTGCTGACATGGATCTTGGGGTACTTCTGGAGTCTCCCCAGGGGAGTCAGTCCTCGTCTCGAATGCGGGCATGCACTTGCGCTTTCCTCCAGAGCGGTAGCAGCAGTGTCACCCAGTCCGCCACGTGGATCAAAGGATCTATGGTTTTCCCTCGAGTCTTTCCCACGAGGCTTTCCCACGAGGCTTTCCCACTGGGCTGTCCCACGTGCACACGTGGTGGGAGTCGATCCTCGGCTTGAACGTCAAGGCAGTGCAGGGAAAACAGGTTCCTCTGGAATGGACTGACACATCTGGGGGACTCTTGGAATGGTGGCACGACCCTGGAGTTCCTCTCGCCTTTCCTGTGGAGAGCGCCTCCTCTGGAGATGCGACGGGAACGCCGGGAATTCTTTCCCTACGAAACAGGGAAAGGATCCCTCATCTCGAGCTAGGAGGCGGAAACGGGGCTCCCCTGGATGTGTGCGGGACCCCACGTGCTTCCTCTCGAGTGGAGACGGGTATGTCGGGGAACTTCTTGAGTTGCAGCAAGGGTGTGAAGGACCCTTTGGAAGTTCCAGTGTTTAGAAGTGATTAGCCTCGAGAAGCCTCAGCGGAAATGGGCCTCATCTCGCCTGGAGGGCAAAACCTCCTGAATTTTCTCGAGTTGCGGCAGGTGCTCTCGACTTACGACGGGGACCTCAGGGACCCGCTCTGGTGGCCTCAGGAAATGCCAGTCCCCATGCGAGTTCCTCGGGGGCCTCTCGGCATTCCTCTCCCGTCGATGCCGGGGCCTAAGACCTTGTGTGGAGTCGGGGCCGGAACCTGAGGATTCCTCTCCAGTGCTGACATGGATCTTGGGGTACTTCTGGAGTCTCCCCAGGGGAGTCAGTCCTCGTCTCGAATGCGGGCATGCACTTGCGCTTTCCTCCTGATCGGTAGCAGCAGTGTCACGCAATCCGCCGCGTGGATCAAAGGATCTATGGTTTTCCCTCGAGTCTTTCCCACGAGGCTTTCCCACGAGCCTTTCCCACAGGGTTGACCCACGTGCACACGTGGTGGGAGTGGATCCTCGGCTTGAAAGTCAAGGCAGTGCAGGGAAAACAGGTTCCTCTGGAATGGACTGACACATCTGGGGGACTCTTGGAATTGTGGCACGACCCTGGAGTTCCTCTCGCCTTTCCTGTGGAGAGCGCCTCCTCTTGAGATGCGACGGGAACGCCGGGAATTCTTTCCCTACGAAACAGGGAAAGGATCCCTCATCTCGAGCTAGGAGGCGGAAACGGGGCTCCCCTGGATGTGTGCGGGACCCCACGTGCTTCCTCTCGAGTGGAGACGGGTATGTCGGGGAACTTCTTGAGTTGCAGCAAGGGTGTGAAGGACCCATGGAAGTTCCAGTGGTTAGACGTGATTAGCCTCGAGAAGCCTCAGCGGAAATGGGCCTCATCTCGCCTGGAGGGCAAAACCTCCTGGATTTTCTCGAGTTGCGGCAGGTGCTCTCGACTTACGACGGTGACCTCAGGGACCCGCTCTGGTGGCCTCAGGAAAGGCCAGTCCCCATGCGAGTTCCTCGGGGGCCTCTCGGGATTCCTCTCCCGTTGATGCCGGGGCCTAAGACCTTGTGTGAAATCGGGGCCGGAACCTGAGGATTCCTCTCCAGTGCTGACATGGATCTTGGGGTACTTCTGGAGTCTCCCCAGGGGAGTCAGTCCTCGTCTCGAAGGCGGGCATGCACTTGCGCTTTCCTCCAGAGCGGTAGCAGCAGTGTCACGCAGTCCGCCGCGTGGATCAAAGGATCTATGGTTTTCCCTCGAGTCTTTCCCATGAGGCTTTCCCACGAGGCTTTCCCACAGGGCTGTCCCACTTGCACACGTTGTGGGAGTCGATCCTCGGCTTGAACGTCAAGGCAGTGCAGGGAAAACAGGTTCCTCTGGAATGGACTGACACATCTGGGGGACTCTTGGAATGGTGGCACGACCCTGAAGTTCCTCTCGCCTTTCCTGTGGAGAGCGCCTCCTCTGGAGATGCGACGGGAACGCCGGGAATTCTTTCCCTACGAAACAGGGAAAGGATCCCTCATCTCGAGCTAGGAGGCGGAAACGGGGCTCCCCTGGATGTGTGCGGGACCCCACGTGCTTCCTCTCGAGTGGAGACGGGTATGTCGCGGAACTGCTTGAGTTGCAGCAAGGGTGTGAAGGACCCTTTGGAAGTTCCAGTGGTTAGACGTGATTAGCCTCGAGAAGCCTCAGCGGAAATGGGCCTCATCTCGCCTGGAGGGCAAAACCTCCTGGATTTTCTCGAGTTGCAGCAGGTGCTCTCGACTTACGACGGGGACCTCAGGGACCCGCTCTGGTGGCCTCAGGAAAGGCCAGTCCCCATGCGAGTTCCTCGGGGGCCTCTCGGCATTCCTCTCCCGTCGATGCCGGGGCCTAAGACCTTGTGTGGAGTCGGGGCCGGAACCTGAGGATTCCTCTCCAGTGCTGACATGGATCTTGGGGTACTTCTGGAGTCTCCCCAGGGGAGTCAGTCCTCGTCTCGAATGCGGGCATGCACTTGCGCTTTCCTCCAGAGCGGTAGCAGCAGTGTCACGCAGTCCGCCGCGTGGATCAAAGGATCTATGGTTTTCCCTCGAGTCTTTCCCACGAGGCTTTCCCACGAGGCTTTCCCACAGGGCTGTCCCACGTGCACACGTGGTGGGAGTCGATCCTCGGCTTGAACGTCAAGGCAGTGCAGGGAAAACAGGTTCCTCTGGAATGGACTGACACATCTGGGGGTCTCTTGGAATGGTGGCACGACCCTGGAGTTCCTCTCGCCTTTCCTGTGGAGAGCGCCACCTCTTGAGATGCGACGGGAACGCCGGGAATTCTTTCCCTACGAAACAGGGAAAGGATCCCTCATCTCGAGCTAGGAGGCGGAAACGGGGCTGCCCTGGATGTGTGCGGGACCCCACGTGCTTCCTCTCGAGTGGAGACGGGTATGTCGCGGAACTGCTTCAGTTGCAGCAAGGGTGTGAAGGACCCTTTGGAAGTTCCAGTGGTTAGACGTGATTAGCCTCGAGAAGCCTCAGCGGAAATGGGCCTCATCTCGCCTGGAGGGCAAAACCTCCTGCATTTTCTCGAGTTGCGGCAGGTGCTCTCGACTTACGACGGGGACCTCAGGGACCCGCTCTGGTGGCCTCAGGAAAGGCCAGTCCCCATGCGAGTTCCTCGGGGGCCTCTCGGCATTCCTCTCCCTTCGATGCCGGGGCCTAAGACCTTGTGTGGAGTCGGGGCCGGAACCTGAGGATTCCTCTCCAGTGCTGACATGGATCTTGGGGTACTTCTGGAGTCTCCCCAGGGGAGTCAGTCCTCGTCTCGAATGCGGGCATGCACTTGCGCTTTCCTCCAGAGCGGTAGCAGCAGTGTCACGCAGTCCGCCGCGTGGATCAAAGGATCTATGGTTTTCCCTCGAGTCTTTCCCACGAGGCTTTCCCACGAGGCTTTCCCACAGGGCTGTCCCACGTGCACACGTGGTGGGAGTCGATCCTCGGCTTGAACGTCAAGGCAGTGCAGGGAATACAGGTTCCTCTGGAATGGACTGACACATCTGGGGGACTCTTGGAATGGTGGCACGACCCTGGAGTTCCTCTCGCCTTTCCTGTGGAGAGCGCCTCCTCTTGAGATGCGACGGGAACGCCGGGAATTCTTTCCCTACGAAACAGGGAAAGGATCCCTCATCTCGAGCTAGGAGGCGGAAACGGGGCTCCCCTGGATGTGTGCGGGACCCCACGTGCTTCCTCTCGAGTGGAGACGGGTATGTCGGGGAACTTCTTGAGTTGCAGCAAGGGTGTGAAGGACCCTTTGGAAGTTCCAGTGGTTAGACGTGATTGGCGTCGAGAAGCCTCAGCGGAAATGGGCCTCATCTCGCCTGGAGGGCAAAACCTCCTGGATTTTCTCGAGTTGCGGCAGGTGCTCTCGACTTACGACGGGGACCTCACGGACCCGCTCTGGTGGCCTCAGGAAAGGCCAGTCCCCATGCGAGTTCCTCGGGGGCCTCTCGGGATTCCTCTCCCGTCGATGGCGGGGCCTAAGACCTTGTGTGGAGTCGGGGCCGAAACCTGAGGATTCCTCTCCAGTGCTGACATGGATCTTGGGGTACTTCTGGAGTCTCCCCTGGGGAGTCAGTCCTCGTCTAGAATGCGGGCATGCACTTGCGCTTTCCTCCAGAGCGGTAGCAGCAGTGTCACGCAGTCCGCCGCGTGGATCAAAGGATCTATGGTTTTCCCTCGAGTCTTTCCCACGAGGCTTTCCCACGAGGCTTTCCCACAGGGCTGTCCCACGTGCACACGTGGTGGGAGTCGATCCTCGGCTTGAACGTCAAGGCAGTACAGGGAAAACAGCTTCCTCTGGAATGGAGTGACACATCTGGGGGACTCTTGGAATGGTGTCTCGACCCTGGAGTTCCTCTAGCCTTTCCTGTGGAGAGCGCCTCCTCTTGAGATGCGACGGGAACGCCGGGAATTCTTTCCCTAGGAAACAGGGAAAGGATCCCTCATCTCGAGCTAGGAGGCGGAAACGGGGCTCCCCTGGATGTGTGTGGGACACCACGTGCTTCCTCTCGAGTGAAGACGGGTATGTCGGGGAACTTCTTGAGTTGCAGCAAGGGTGTGAAGGACCCTTTGGAAGTTCCAGTGGTTAGACGTGATTGGCCTCGAGAAGCCTCAGCGTAAATGGGCCTCATCTCGCCTGGAGGGCAAAACCTCCTGGATTTTCTCGAGTTGCGGCAGGTGCTCTCGACTTACGACGGGGACCTCACGGACCCGCTCTGGTGGCCTCAGGAAAGGCCAGTCTCCATGCGAGTTCCTCGGGGGCCTCTCGGGATTCCTCTCCCGTCGATGGCGGGGCCTAAGACCTTGTGTGGAGTCGGGGCCGAAACCTGAGGATTCCTCTCCAGTGCTGACATGGATCTTGGGGTACTTCTGGAGTCTCCCCTGGGGAGTCAGTCCTCGTCTAGAATGCGGGCATGCACTTGCGCTTTCCTCCAGAGCGTTAGCAGCAGTGTCACGCAGTCCGCCGCGTGGATCAAAGGATCTATGGTTTTCCCTCGAGTCTTTCCCATGAGGCTTTCCCACGAGGCTTTCCCACAGGGCTGTCCCACGTGCACACGTGGTGGGAGTCGATCCTCGACTTGAACGTCAAGGCAGTGCAGGGAAAACAGGTTCCTCTGGAATGGACTGACACATCTGGGGGACTCTTGGAATGGTGGCATGACCCTGGAGTTCCTCTCGCCCTTCCTGTGGAGAGCGCGACTTCTTGAGATGCGACGGGAACGCCGGGAATTCTTTCCCTACGAAACAGGGAAAGGATCCCTCATCTCGAGCTAGGAGGCGGAAACGGGGCTCCCCTGGATGTGTGCGGGACCCCACGTGCTTCCTCTCGAGTGGAGACGGGTATGTCGGGGAACTTCTTGAGTTGCAGCAAGGGTGTGAAGGACCCTTTGGAAGTTCCAGTGGTTAGACGTGATTGGCCTCGAGAAGCCTCAGCGGAAATGGGCCTCATCTCGCCTGGAGGGCAAAACCTCCTGGATTTTCTCGAGTTGCGGCAGGTGCTCTCGACTTACGACGGGGACCTCAGGGACCCGCTCTGGTGGCCTCAGGAAAGGCCAGTCCCCATGCGAGTTCCTCGTGGGCCTCTCGGGATTCCTCTCCCGTCGATGCCGGGGCCTAAGACCTTGTGTGGAGTCGGGGCCGGAACCTGAGGATTCCTCTCCAGTGCTGACATGGATCTTGGGGTACTTCTGGAGTCTCCCCAGGGGAGTCAGTCCTCGTCTCGAATGCGGGCATGCACTTGCGCTTCCCTCCAGAGCGGTAGCAGCAGTGTCACGCAGTCCGCCTCGTGGATCAAAGGATGTTTGTTTTTCCCTCGAGTCTTTCCCACGAGGCTTTCCCACGAGGCTTTCCCACAGGGCTGTCCCACGTGCACACGTGGTGGGAGTCGATCCTCGGCTTGAACGTCAAGGCAGTGCAGGGAAAACAGGTTCCTCTGGAATGGACTGACACATCTGGGGGACCCTTGGAATGGTGGCACGACCCTGGAGTTCCTCTCGCCTTTCCTGTGGAGAGCGCCTCCTCTTGAGATGCGACGGGAACGCCGGGAATTCTTTCCCTATGAAACAGGGAAAGGATCCCTCATCTCGAGCTAGGAGGCGGAAACGGGGCTCCCCTGGATGTGTGCGTGACCCACGTGCTTCCTCTCGAGTGGAGACGGGTATGTCGGGGAACTTCTTGAGTTGCAGCAAGGGTGTGAAGGACCCTTTGGAAGTTCCAGTGGTTAGACGTGATTGGGCTCGAGAAGCCTCAGCGGAAATGGGCCTCATCTCGCCTGGAGGGCAAAACCTCCTGGATATTCTCGAGTTGCGGCAGGTGCTCTCGACTTACGACGGGGACCTCAGGGACCCGCTCTGGTGGCCTCAGGAAAGGCCAGTCCCCATGCGAGTTCCTCGGGGGCCTCTCGGGATTCCTCTCCCGTCGATGCCGGGGCCTAAGACCTTGTGTGGAGTAGGGGCCGGAACCTGAGGATTCCTCTCCAGTGCTGACATGGATCTTGGGGTACTTCTGGAGTCTCCCCAGGGGAGTCAGTCCTCGTCTCGAATGCGGGCATGCACTTGCGCTTTCCTCCAGAGCGGAAGCAGCAGTGTCACGCAGTCCGCCGGGTGGATCAAAGGATCTATGGTTTTCCCTCTAGTCTTTCCCACGAGGCTTTCCCACGAGGCTTTCCCACAGGGCTGTCCCACGTGCACACGTGGTGGGAGTCGATCCTCGGCTTGAACGTCAAGGCAGTGCAGGGAAAACAGGTTCCTCTGGAATGGACTGACACATCTGGGGGACTCTTGGAATGGTGGCACGACCCTGGAGTTCCTCTCGCCTTTCCTGTGGAGAGCGCCCCCTCTTGAGATGCGACGGGAACGCCGGGAATTCTTTCCCTACGAAACAGGGAAAGGATCCCTCATCTCGAGCTAGGAGGCGGAAACGGGGCTCCCCTGGATGTGTGCGGGACCCCACGTGCTTCCTCTCGAGTGGAGACGGGTATGTCGGGGAACTTCTTGAGTTGCAGCAAGGGTGTGAAGGACCCTTTGGAAGTTCCAGTGGTTAGATGTGATTGGCCTCGAGAAGCCTCAGCGGAAATGGGCCTCATCTCGCCTGGAGGGCAAAACCTCCTGGATTTTCTCGAGTTGCGGCAGGTGCTCTCGACTTACGACGGGGACCTCAGGGACCCGCTCTGGTGGCCTCAGGAAAGGCCAGTCCCCATGCGAGTTCCTCGGGGGCCTCTCGGGATTCCTCTCCCGTCGATGCTGGGGCCTAAGACCTTGTGTGGAGTCGGGGCCGGAACCTGAGGATTCCTCTCCAGTGCTGACATGGATCTTGGGGTACTTCTGGAGTCTCCCCAGGGGAGTCAGTCCTCGTTTCGAATGCGGGCATGCACTTGCGCTTTCCTCCAGAGCAGTAGCAGCAGTGTCACGCAGTCCGCAGCGTGGATCAAAGGATCTATGGTTTTCCCTCGAGTCTTTCCCACGAGGCTTTCCACGAGGCTTTCCCACAGCGCTGTCCCACGTGCACACGTGGTGGGATTCGATCCTCGGCTTGAACGTCAAGGCAGTGCAGGGAAAACAGTTTCCTCTGGAATGGACTGACACATCTGGGGGACTCTGGAATGGTGGCACGACCCTGGAGTTCCTCTCGCCTTTCCTGTGGAGAGCGCCTCCTCTTGAGATGCGACGGGAACGCCGGGAATTCTTTCCCTACGAAACAGGGAAAGGATCCCTCATCTCGAGCTAGGAGGCGGAAACGGGGCTCCCCTGGATGTGTGCGGGACCCACGTGCTTCCTCTCGAGTGGAGACGGGTAGGTCGGGGAACTTCTTGAGTTGCAGCAAGGGTGTGAAGGAACCTTTGGAAGTTCCAGTGGTTAGACGTGATTAGCCTCGAGAAGCCTCAGCGGAAATGGGCCTCATCTCGCCTGGAGGGCAAAACCTCCTGGATTTTCTCGAGTTTCGGCAGGTGATCTCGACTTACGACGGGGACCTCAGGGACCCGCTCTGGTGGACTCAGGAAAGGCCAGTGCCCATGTGAGTTCCTCGTGGGCCTCTCGGGATTCCTCTCCCGTTGATGCTGGGGCCTAAGACCTTGTGTGGAGTCGGGGCCGGAACCTGAGGATTCCTCTCCAGTGCTGACATGGATCTTGGGGTACTTCTGGAGTCTCCCCAGGGGAGTCAGTCCTCGTCTCCAATGCGGGCATGCACTTGCGCTTTCCTCCAGAGCGGTAGCAGCAGTGTCACGCAGTCAGCCGCGTGGATCAAAGGATCTATGGTTTTCCCTCGAGTCTTTCCCACGAGGCTTTCCCACGAGGCTTTCCCACAGGGCTGTCCCACGTGCACACGTGGTGGGAGTCGATCCTCGGCTTGAACGTCAAGGCAGTGCAGGGAAAAAAGGTTCCTCTGGAATGGACTGACACATCTGGGGGACTCTTGGATTGGTGGCACGACCCTGGAGTTCCTCTCGCCTTTTCTGTGTAGAGCGCCTCCTCTTGAGATGCGACGGGAACGCCGGGAATTCTTTCCCTACGAAACAGGGAAAGGATCCCTCATCTCGAGCTAGGAGGCGGAAACGGGGCTCCCCTGGATGTGTGCGGGACACCACGTGCTTCCTCTCGAGTGGAGACGGGTATGTCGGGGAACTTCTTGAGATGCAGCAAGAGTGTGAAGGACCCTTTGGAAGTTCCAGTGGTTAGATGTGATTGGCCTCGAGAAGCCTCAGCGGAAATGGTCTTCATCTCGCCTGGAGGGCAAAACCTCCTAGATTTTCTCGAGTTGCGGCAGGTGCTCTCGACTTACGACGGGGACCTCAGGGACCCGCTCTGGTGGCCTCAGGAAAGGCCAGTCCCCATGCGAGTTCCGCGGGGGCCTCTCGGGATTCCTCTCCCGTCGATGCCGGGGCCTAAGACCTTGTGTGGAGTCGGGGCCGGAACCTGAGGATTCCTCTCCAGTGCTGACATGGATCTTGGGGTACTTCTGGAGTCTCCCCAGGGGAGTCAGTCCTCGACTCGAATGCGGGCATGCACTTGCGCTTTCCTCCAGAGCGGTAGCAGCAGTGTCACGAGTCTTCCGCGTGGATCAAAGGATCTATGGTTTTCCCTCGAGTCTTTCCCACGAGGCTTTCCCACGAGGCTTTCCCACAGGGCTGTCCCACGTGCACACGTGGTGGGAGTCGATCCTCGGCTTGAACGTCAAGGCAGTGCAGGGAAAACAGGTTCCTCTGGAATGGACTGACACATCTGGGGGACTCTTGGAATGGTGTCACGACCCTGGAGTTCCTCTCGCCTTTCCTGTGGAGAGCGCCTCCTCTTGAGATGCGACGGGAACGCCGGGAATTCTTTCCCTACGAAACAGGGAAAGGATCCCTCATCTCGAGCTAGGAGGCGGAAACGGGGCTCCCCTTGATGTGTGCGGGACCCACGTGCTTCCTCTCGAGTGGAGACGGGTATGTCGGGGACCTTCTTGAGTTGCAGCAAGGGTGTGAAGGACCCTTTGGAAGTTCCAGTGGTTAGACGTGATTGGCCTCGAGAAGCCTCAGCGGAAATGGGCCTCATCTCGCCTGGAGGGCAAAACCTCCTGGATTTTCTCGAGTTGCGGCAGGTGCTCTCGACTTACGACGGGGACCTCAGGGACCCGCTCTGGTGGCCTCAGGAAAGGCCAGTCCCCATGCGAGTTCCTCGGGGGCCTCTCGGGATTCCTCTCCCGTCGATGCCGGGGCCTAAGACCTTGTGTGGAGTCGGGGCCGGAACCTGAGGATTCCTCTCCAGTGCTGACATGGATCTTGGGGTACTTCTGGAGTCTCCCCAGGGGAGTCAGTCCTCGTCTCGAATGCGGGCATGCACTTGCGCTTCCCTCCAGAGCGGTAGCAGCAGTGTCACGCAGTCCGCCTCGTGGATCAAAGGATGTTTGATTTTCCCTCGAGTCTTTCCCACGAGGCTTTCCCACGAGGCTTTCCCACAGGGCTGTCCCACGTGCACACGTGGTGGGAGTCGATCCTCGGCTTGAACGTCAAGGCAGTGCAGGGAAAACAGGTTCCTCTGGAATGGACTGACACATCTGGGGGACCCTTGGAATGGTGGCACGACCCTGGAGTTCCTCTCGCCTTTCCTGTGGAGAGCGCCTCCTCTTGAGATGCGACGGGAACGCCGGGAATTCTTTCCCTACGAAACAGGGAAAGGATCCCTCATCTCGAGCTAGGAGGCGGAAACGGGGCTCCCCTGGATGTGTGCGTGACCCACGTGCTTCCTCTCGAGTGGAGACGGGTATGTCGGGGAACTTCTTGAGTTGCAGCAAGGGTGTGAAGGACCCTTTGGAAGTTCCAGTGGTTAGACGTGATTGGCCTCGAGAAGCCTCAGCGGAAATGGGCCTCATCTCGCCTGGAGGGCAAAACCTCCTGGATATTCTCGAGTTGCGGCAGGTGCTCTCGACTTACGACGGGGACCTCAGGGACCCGCTCTGGTGGCCTCAGGAAAGGCCAGTCCCCATGCGAGTTCCTCGGGGGCCTCTCGGGATTCCTCTCCCGTCGATGCCGGGGCCTAAGACCTTGTGTGGAGTAGGGGCCGGAACCTGAGGATTCCTCTCCAGTGCTGACATGGATCTTGGGGTACTTCTGGAGTCTCCCCAGGGGAGTCAGTCCTCGTCTGGAATGCGGGCATGCACTTGCGCTTTCCTCCAGAGCGGTAGCAGCAGTGTCACGCAGTCCGCAGGGTGGATCAAAGGATCTATGGTTTTCCCTCGAGTCTTTCCCACGAGGCTTTCCCACGAGGCTTTCCCACAGGGCTGTCCCACGTGCACACGTGGTGGGAGTCGATCCTCGGCTTGAACGTCAAGGCAGTGCAGGGAAAACAGGTTCCTCTGGAATGGACTGACACATCTGGGGGACTCTTGGAATGGTGGCACGACCCTGGAGTTCCTCTCGCCTTTCCTGTGGAGAGCGCCTCCTCTTGAGATGCGACGGGAACGCCGGGAATTCTTTCCCTACGAAACAGGGAAAGGATCCCTCATCTCGAGCTTGGAGGCGGAAACGGGGCTCCCCTGGATGTGTGAGGGACCCCACGTGCTTCCTCTCGAGTGCAGACGGGTATGTCGGGAAACTTCTTGAGTTGCAGCAAGGGTGCGAAGGACCCTTTGGAAGTTCCAGTGGTTAGACGTGATTGGCCACGAGAAGACTCAGCGGAAATGGGCCTCATCTCGCCTGGAGGGCAAAACCTCCTGGATTTTCTCGAGTTGCGGCAGGTGCTCTCGACTTACGACGGGGACCTCAGGGACCCGCTCTGGTGGCCTCAGGAAAGGCAAGTCCCCATGCGAGTTCCTCGGGGGCCTCTCGGGATTCCTCTCCCGTCGATGCCGGGGCCTAAGACCTTGTGTGGAGTCGGGGCCGGAACCTGAGGATTCCTCTCCAGTGCTGACATGGATCTTGGGGTACTTCTGGAGTCTCCCCAGGGGAGTCAGTCCTCGTCTCGAATGTGGGCATGCACTTGCGCTTTCCTCCAGAGCGGTAGCAGCAGTGTCACGCAGTCCGTCGCGTGGATCAAAGTATGTATGGTTTTCCCTCGAGTCCTTCCCACGAGGCTTTCCCACGAGGCTTTCCCACAGGGCTGTCCCACGTGCACACGTGGTGGGAGTCTATCCTCGGCTTGAACGTCAAGGCAGTGCAGGGAAAACAGGCTCCTATGGAATGGACTGACATATCTGGGGGACTCTTGGAATGGTGGCACGACCCTGGAGTTCCTCTCGCCTTTCCTGTGGAGAGCGTCTCCTCTTGAGATGCGACGGGAACTCCGGGAATTCTTTCCCTATGAAACAGGGAAAGGATCCCTCATCTCGAGCTAGGAGGCGGAAACGGGGCTCCCCTGGATGTGTGCGGGACACCACGTGCTTCCTCTCGAGTGCAGACGGGTATGTCGGGGAACTTCTTGAGTTGCAGCAAGGGTGTGAAGGACCCTTTGGAAGTTCCAGTGGTTAGATGTGATTGGCCTCGAGAAGCCTCAGCGGAAATGGGCCTCATCTCGCCTGGAGGGCAAAACCTCCTGGATTTTCTCGAGTTGCGGCAGGTGCTCTCGATTTACGACGGGGACCTCAGGGACCCGCTCTGGTGGTCTCAGGAAAGGCCAGTCCCCATGTGAGTTCCTCGTGGGCCTATCGGGATTCCTCTTCCGTCGATAGCGGGGCCTAAGACCTTGTGTGGAGTCGGGGCCGGAACCTGAGGATTCCTCTCCAGTGCTGACATGGATCTTGGGGTACTTCTGGAGTCTCCCCAGGGGAGTCAGTCCTCGTCTCGAATGCGGGCATGCACTTGCGCTTTCCTCCAGAGCGGTAGCAGCAGTGTCACGCAGTCCGCCGGGTGGATCAAAGGATCTATGGTTTTCCCTCGAGTCTTTCCCACGAGGCTTTCCCACGAGGCTTTCCCACAGGGCTGTCCCACGTGCACACGTGGTGGGAGTCGATCCTCGGCTTGAACGTCAAGGCAGTGCAGGGAAAACAGGTTCCTCTGGAATGGACTGACACATCTGGGGGACTCTTGGAATGGTGGCACGACCCTGGAGTTCCTCTCGCCTTTCCTGTGGAGAGCGCCTCCTCTTGAGATGCGACGGGAACGCCGGGAATTCTTTCCCTACGAAACAGGGAAAGGATCCCTCATCTCGAGCTTGGAGGCGGAAACGGGGCTCCCCTGGATGTGTGAGGGACCCCACGTGCTTCCTCTCGAGTGCAGACGGGTATGTCGGGAAACTTCTTGAGTTGCAGCAAGGGTGCGAAGGACCCTTTGGAAGTTCCAGTGGTTAGACGTGATTGGCCACGAGAAGACTCAGCGGAAATGGGCCTCATCTCGCCTGGAGGGCAAAACCTCCTGGATTTTCTCGAGTTGCGGCAGGTGCTCTCGACTTACGACGGGGACCTCAGGGACCCGCTCTGGTGGCCTCAGGAAAGGCAAGTCCCCATGCGAGTTCCTCGGGGGCCTCTCGGGATTCCTCTCCCGTCGATGCCGGGGCCTAAGACCTTGTGTGGAGTCGGGGCCGGAACCTGAGGATTCCTCTCCAGTGCTGACATGGATCTTGGGGTACTTCTGGAGTCTCCCCAGGGGAGTCAGTCCTCGTCTCGAATGTGGGCATGCACTTGCGCTTTCCTCCAGAGCGGTAGCAGCAGTGTCACGCAGTCCGTCGCGTGGATCAAAGTATGTATGGTTTTCCCTCGAGTCCTTCCCACGAGGCTTTCCCACGAGGCTTTCCCACAGGGCTGTCCCACGTGCACACGTGGTGGGAGTCGATCCTCGGCTTGAACGTCAAGGCAGTGCAGGGAAAACAGGCTCCTATGGAATGGACTGACATATCTGGGGGACTCTTGGAATGGTGGCACGACCCTGGAGTTCCTCTCGCCTTTCCTGTGGAGAGCGTCTCCTCTTGAGATGCGACGGGAATTCCGGGAATTCTTTCCCTATGAAACAGGGAAAGGATCCCTCATCTCGAGCTAGGAGGCGGAAACGGGGCTCCCCTGGATGTGTGCGGGACACCACGTGCTTCCTCTCGAGTGCAGACGGGTATGTCGGGGAACTTCTTGAGTTGCAGCAAGGGTGTGAAGGACCCTTTGGAAGTTCCAGTGGTTAGATGTGATTGGCCTCGAGAAGCCTCAGCGGAAATGGGCCTCATCTCGCCTGGAGGGCAAAACCTCCTGGATTTTCTCGAGTTGCGGCAGGTGCTCTCGACTTACGACGGGGACCTCAGGGACCCGCTCTGGTGGCCTCAGGAAAGGCCAGTCCCCATGCGAGTTCCTCGGGGGCCTCTCGGGATTCCTCTCCCGTCGATGCCGGGGCCTAAGACCTTGTGTGGAGTCGGGGCCGGAACCTGAGGATTCCTCTCCAGTGCTGACATGGATCGTGGGGTACTTCTGGAGTCTCCCCAGGGGAGTCAGTCCTCGTTTCGAATGCGGGCATGCACTTGCGCTTTCCTCCAGAGCAGTAGCAGCAGTGTCACGCAGTCCGCAGCGTGGATCAAAGGATCTATGGTTTTCCCTCGAGTCTTTCCCACGAGGCTTTCCACGAGGCTTTCCCACAGCGCTGTCCCACGTGCACACGTGGTGGGAGTCGATCCTCGGCTTGAACGTCAAGGCAGTGCAGGGAAAACAGGTTCCTCTGGAATGGACTGACACATCTGGGGGACTCTGGAATGGTGGCACGACCCTGGAGTTCCTCTCGCCTTTCCTGTGGAGAGCGCCTCCTCTTGAGATGCGACGGGAACGCCGGGAATTCTTTCCCTACGAAACAGGGAAAGGATCCCTCATCTCGAGCTAGGAGGCGGAAACGGGGCTCCCCTGAATGTGTGCGGGACCCACGTGCTTCCTCTCGAGTGGAGACGGGTAGGTCGGGGAACTTCTTGAGTTGCAGCAAGGGTGTGAAGGAACCTTTGGAAGTTCCAGTGGTTAGACGTGATTAGCCTCGAGAAGCCTCAGCGGAAATGGGCCTCATCTCGCCTGGAGGGCAAAACCTCCTGGATTTTCTCGAGTTTCGGCAGGTGATCTCGACTTACGACGGGGACCTCAGGGACCCGCTCTGGTGGCCTCAGGAAAGGCCAGTCCCCATGTGAGTTCCTCGTGGGCCTCTCGGGATTCCTCTCCCGTCGATGCCGGGGCCTAAGACCTTGTGTGGAGTCGGGGCCGGAACCTGAGGATTCCTCTCCAGTGCTGACATGGATCTTGGGGTACTTCTGGAGTCTCCCCAGGGGAGTCAGTCCTCGTCTCGAATGCGGGCATGCACTTGCGCTTTCCTCCAGAGCGGTAGCAGCAGTGTCACGCAGTCCGCCGCGTGGATCAAAGGATCTATGGTTTTCCCTCGAGTCTTTCCCACGAGGCTTTCCCACGAGGCTTTCCCACAGGGCTGTCCCACGTGCACACGTGGTGGGAGTCGATCCTCGGCTTGAACGTCAAGGCAGTGCAGGGAAAAAAGGTTCCTCTGGAATGGACTGACACATCTGGGGGACTCTTGGATTGGTGGCACGACCCTGGAGTTCCTCTCGCCTTTTCTGTGTAGAGCGCCTCCTCTTGAGATGCGACGGGAACGCCGGGAATTCTTTCCCTACGAAACAGGGAAAGGATCCCTCATCTCGAGCTAGGAGGCGGAAACGGGGCTCCCCTGGATGTGTGCGGGACCCCACGTGCTTCCTCTAGAGTGGAGACGGGTATGTCGGGGAACTTCTTGAGATGCAGCAAGAGTGTGAAGGACCCTTTGGAAGTTCCAGTGGTTAGATGTGATTGGCCTCGAGAAGCCTCAGCGGAAATGGTCCTCATCTCGCCTGGAGGGCAAAACCTCCTAGATTTTCTCGAGTTGCGGCAGGTGCTCTCGACTTACGACGGGGACCTCAGGGACCCGCTCTGGTGGCCTCAGGAAAGGCCAGTCCCCATGCGAGTTCCGCGGGGGCCTCTCGGGTTTCCTCTCCCGTCGATGCCGGGGCCTAAGACCTTGTGTGGAGTCGGGGCCGGAACCTGAGGATTCCTCTCCAGTGCTGACATGGATCTTGGGGTACTTCTGGAGTCTCCCCAGGGGAGTCAGTCCTCGACTCGAATGCGGGCATGCACTTGCGCTTTCCTCCAGAGCGGTAGCAGCAGTGTCACGAGTCTTCCGCGTGGATCAAAGGATCTATGGTTTTCCCTCGAGTCTTTCCCACGAGGCTTTCCCACGAGGCTTTCCCACAGGGTTGTCCCACGTGCACACGTGGTGGGAGTCGATCCTCGGCTTGAACGTCAAGGCAGTGCAGGGAAAACAGGTTCCTCTGGAATGGACTGACACATCTGGGGGACTCTTGGAATGGTGTCACGACCCTGGAGTTCCTCTCGCCTTTCCTGTGGAGAGCGCCTCCTCTTGAGATGCGACGGGAACGCCGGGAATTCTTTCCCTACGAAACAGGGAAAGGATGCCTCATCTCGAGCTAGGAGGCGGAAACGGGGCTCCCCTTGATGTGTGCGGGACCCCACGTGCTTCCTCTCGAGTGGAGACGGGTATGTCGGGGAACTTCTTGAGTTGCAGCAAGGGTGTGAAGGACCCTTTGGAAGTTCCAGTGGTTAGACGTGATTGGCCTCGAGAAGCCTCAGCGGAAATGGGCCTCATCTCGCCTGGAGGGCAAAACCTCCTGGATTTTCTCGAGTTGCGGCAGGTGCTCTCGACTTACGACGGGGACCTCAGGGACCCGCTCTGGTGGCCTCAGGAAAGGCCAGTCCCCATGCGAGTTCCTCGGGGGCCTCTCGGGATTCCTCTCCCGTCGATGCCGGGGCCTAAGACCTTGTGTGGAGTCGGGGCCGGAACCTGAGGATTCCTCTCCAGTGCTGACATGGATCTTGGGGTACTTCTGGAGTCTCCCCAGGGGAGTCAGTCCTGGTCTCGAATGTGGGCATGCACTTGCGCTTTCCTCCAGAGCGGTAGCAGCAGTGTCACGCAGTCCGCCGCGAGGATCAAAGGATCTATGGTTTTCCCTCGAGTCTTTCCCACGAGGCTTTCCCACGAGGCTTTCCCACAGGGCTGTCCCACGTGCACACGTGGTGGGAGTCGATCCTCGGCTTGAACGTCAAGGCAATGCAGGGAAAACAGGTTCCTCTGGAATGGACTGACACATCTGGGGGACACTTGGAATGGTGACATGACCCTGGAGTTCCTCTCGCCTTTCCTGTGGAGAGCGCCTCCTCTTGAGATGCGACGGGAACGCCAGGAATTCTTTCCCTACGAAACAGGGAAAGGATCCCTCATCTCGAGCTAGGAGGCGGAAACGGGGCTCCCCTGGATGTGTGCGGGACACCACGTGCTTCCTCTCGAGTGCAGACGGGTATGTCGGGGAACTTCTTGAGTTGCAGCAAGGGTGTGAAGGACCCTTTGGAAGTTCCAGTGGTTAGATGTGATTGGCCTCGAGTAGCCTCAGCGGAAATGGGCCTCATCTCGCCTGGAGGTGAAAACCTCCTGGATTTTCTCGAGTTGCGGCAGGTGCTCTCGACTTACAACGGGGACCTCAGGGACGCGCTCTGGTGGCCTCAGGAAAGGCCAGTCCCCATGCGAGTTCCTCGGGGGCCTCTCGGGATTCCTCTCCCGTCGAAGCCGGGGCCTAAGACCTTGTGTGGAGTCGGGGCCGGAACCTGAGGATTCCTCTCCAGTGCTGACATGGATCTTGGGGTACTTCTGGAGTCTCCCCAGGGGAGTCAGTCCTGGTCTCGAATGCGGGCATGCACTTGCGCTTTCCTCCAGAGCGGTAGCAGCAGTGTCACGCAGTCCGCCGCGTGGATCAAAGGATCTATGGTTTTCCCTCGAGTCTTTCCCACGAGGCTTTCCCACGAGGCTTTCCCACAGGGCTGTCCCACGTGCACACGTGGTGGGAGTCGATCCTCGGCTTGAACGTCATGGCAGTGCAGGGAAAACAGGTTCCTCTGGAATGGACTGACACATCTGGGGGACTCTTGGAATGGTGGCACGACCCTGGAGTTCCTCTCGCCTTTCCTGTGGAGAGCGCCTCCTCTTGAGATGCGACGGGAACGCCGGGAATTCTTTCCCTACGAAACAGGGAAAGGATCCCTCATCTCGAGGTAGGAGGTGGAAACGAGGCTCCCCTGGATGTCTGCGGGACACCACGTGCTTCCTCTCGAGTGCAGACGGGTATGTCGGGGAACTTCTTGAGTTGCAGCAAGGGTGTGAAGGACCCTTTGGAAGGTCCAGTGGTTAGATGTGGTTGGCCTCGAGAAGCCTCAGCGGAAATGGGCCTCATCTCGCCTGGAGGGCAAAACCTCCTGGATTTTCTCGAGTTGCGGCAGGTGCTCTCGACTTACGACGGGGACCTCAGGGACCCTCTCTGGTGGCCTCAGGAAAGGCCAGTCCCCATGCGATTTCCTCGGGGGCCTCTCGGGATTCCTCTCCCGTCGATGCCGTGGCCTAAGACCTTGTGTGGAGTCGGGGCCGGAACCTGAGGATTCCTCTCCAGTGCTGACATGGATCTTGGGGTACTTCTGGAGTCTCCCCAGGGGAGTCAGTCCTCGTCTCGAATGCGGGCATGCACTTGCGCTTTCCTCCAGAGCGAGAGCAGCAGTGTCACGCAGTCCGCCGCGTGGATCAAAGGATATATGGTTTTCCCTCGAGTCTTTCCCACGAGGCTTTCCCACGAGGCTTTCCCACAGGGCTGTCCCACGTGCACACGTGGTGGGAGTCGATCCTCGGCTTGAACGTCAAGGCAGTGCAGGGAAAACAGGTTCCTCTGGAATGGACTGACACATCTGGGGGACTCTTGGAATGGTGGCACGACCCTGGAGTTCCTCTCGCCTTTCCTGTGGAGAGCGCCTCCTCTTGAGATGCGACGGGAACGCCGGGAATTCTTTCCCTACGAAACAGGGAAAGGATCCCTCATCTCGAGCTAGGAGGCGTAAACGGGGCTCCCCTGGATGTGTGCGAGACCCACGTGCTTCCTCTCGAGTGGAGACGGGTATGTCGGGGAACTTCTTGAGTTGCAGCAAGGGTGTGAAGGACCCTTTGGGAGTTCCAGTGGTTAGACGTGATTAGCCTCGAGAAGCCTCAGCGGAAATGGGCCTCATCTCGCCTGGAGGGCAAAACCTCCTGGATTTTCTCGAGTTGCGGCAGGTGCTCTCGACTTACGACGGGGACCTCAGTGACCCGCTCTGGTGGCCTCAGGAAAGGCCAGTCCCCATGCGAGTTCCTCGGGGGCCTCTCGGCATTCCTCTCCCGTCGATGCCGGGGCCTAAGACCTTGTGTGGAGTCGGGGCCGGAACCTGAGGATTCCTCTCCAGTGCTGACATGGATCTTGGGGTACTTCTGGAGTCTCCCCAGGGGAGTCAGTCCTCGTCTCGAATGCGGGCATGCACTTGCGCTTTCCTCCAGAGCGGTAGCAGCAGTGTCACGCAGTCCGCCGCGTGGATCAAAGGATCTATGGTTTTCCCTCGAGTCTTTCCCACGAGGCTTTCCCACGAGGCTTTCCCACAGGGCTGTCCCACGTGCACACGTGGTGAGAGTCGATCTTCTGCTTGAACGTCAAGGCAGTGCAGGGAACACAGGTTCCTCTGGAATGGACTGACACATCTGGGGGACACTTGGAATGGTGACATGACCCTGGAGTTCCTCTCGCCTTTCCTGTGGAGAGCGCCTCCTCTTGAGATGCGACGGGAACGCCGGGAATTCTTACCCTACGAAACAGGGAAAGGATCCCTCATCTCGAGCTAGGAGGCGGAAACGGGGCTCCCCTGGATGTGTGCGGGACACCACGTGCTTCCTCTCGAGTGCAGACGGGTATGTCGGGGAACTTCTTGAGTTGCAGCAAGGGTGTGAAGGACCCTTTGGAAGTTCCAGTGGTTAGATGTGATTGGCCTCGAGCAGCCTCAGCGGAAATGGGCCTCATCTCGCCTTGAGGTGAAAACCTCCTGGATTTTCTCGAGTTGCGGCAGGTGCTCTCGACTTACGACGGGGACCTCAGGGACGCGCTCTGGTGGCCTCAGGAAAGGCCAGTCCCCATGCGAGTTCCTCGGGGGCCTCTCGGGATTCCTCTCCCGTCGATGCCGGGGCCTAAGACCTTGTGTGGAGTCGGGGCCGGAACCTGAGGATTCCTCTCCAGTGCTGACATGGATCTTGGGGTACTTCTGGAGTCTCCCCAGGGGAGTCAGTCCTCGTCTCGATTGCGGGCATGCACTTGTGCTTTCCTCCAGAGCGGTAGCAGCAGTGTCACGCAGTCCGCCGCGTGGATCAAAGGATCTATGGTTTTCCCTCGAGTCTTTCCCACGAGGCTTTCCCACGAGGCCTTCCCACAGGGCTGTCCCACGTGCACACGTGGTGGGAGTCGATCCTCTGCTTGAACGTCAAGGCAGTGCAGGGAACACAGGTTCCTCTGGAATGGACTGACACATCTGGGGGACACTTGGAATGGTGACATGACCCTGGAGTTCCTCTCGCCTTTCCTGTGGAGAGCGCCTCCTCTTGAGATGCGACGGGAACGCCGGGAATTCTTTCCCTGCGAAACAGGGAAAGGATCCCTCATCTCGAGCTAGGAGGCGGAAACGGGGCTCCCCTGGATGTGTGCGGGACACCACGTGCTTCCTCTCGAGTGCAGACGGGTATGTCGGGGAACTTCTTGAGTTGCAGCAAGGGTGTGAAGGACCCTTTGGAAGTTCCAGTGGTTAGATGTGATTGGCCTCGAGCAGCCTCAGCGGAAATGGGCCTCATCTCGCCTGGAGGGCAAAACCTCCTGGATTTTCTCGAGTTGCGGCAGGTGCTCTCGACTTACGACGGGGACCTCAGGGACCCGCTCTGGTGGCCTCAGGAAAGGCCAGTCCCCATGCGAGTTCCTCGGGGGCCTCTCGGGATTCCTCTCCCGTCGATGCCGGGGCCTAAGACCTTGTGTGGAGTCGGGGCCGGAACCTGAGGATTCCTCTCCAGTGCTGACATGGATCTTGGGGTACTTCTGGAGTCTCCCCAGGGGAGTCAGTCCTGGTCTCGAATGCGGGCATGCACTTGCGCTTTCCTCCAGAGCGGTAGCAGCAGTGTCACGCAGTCCGCCGCGAGGATCAAAGGATCTATGGTTTTCCCTCGAGTCTTTCCCACGAGGCTTTCCCACGAGGCTTTCCCACAGGGCTGTCCCACGTGCACACGTGGTGGGAGTCGATCCTCGGCTTGAACGTCAAGGCAATGCAGGGAAAACAGGTTCCTCTGGAATGGACTGACACATCTGGGGGACACTTGGAATGGTGACATGACCCTGGAGTTCCTCTCGACTTTCCTGTGGAGAGCGCCTCCTCTTGAGATGCGACGGGAACGCCAGGAATTCTTTCCCTACGAAACAGGGAAAGGATCCCTCATCTCGAGCTAGGAGGCGGAAACGGGGCTCCCCTGGATGTGTGCGGGACACCACGTGCTTCCTCTCGAGTGCAGACGGGTATGTCGGGGAACTTCTTGAGTTGCAGCAAGGGTGTGAAGGACCCTTTGGAAGTTCCAGTGGTTAGATGTGATTGGCCTCGAGAAGCCTCAGCGGAAATGGGCCTCATCTCGCCTGGAGGGCAAAACCTCCTGGATTTTCTCGAGTTGCGGCAGGTGCTCTCGACTTACGACGGGGACCTCAGGGACCCGCTCTGGTGGCCTCAGGAAAGGCCAGTCCCCATGCGAGTTCCTCGGTGGCCTCTCGGGATTCCTCTCCCGACGATGCCGGGGCCTAAGACATTGTGTGGAGTCGGGGCCGGAACCTGAGGATTCCTCTCCAGTGCTGACATGGATCTTGGGGTACTTCTGGAGTCTCCCCAGGGGAGTCAGTCCTCGTCTCGAATGCGGGCATGCACTTGCGCTTTCCTCCAGAGCGGTAGCAGCAGTGTCACGCAGTCCCCCGCGTGGATCAAAGGATCTATGGTTTTCCCTCGAGTCTTTCCCACGAGGCTTTCCCACGAGGCTTTCCCACAGGGCTGTCCCACGTGCACACGTGGTGGGAGTTGATCCTCGGCTTGAACGTCAAGGCAGTGCAGGGAAAACAGGTTCCTCTGGAATGGACTGACACATTTGCGGGACTCTTGGAATGGTGTCACGACCCTGGAGTTCCTCTCGCCTTTCCTGTGCAGAGTGCCTCCTCTTGAGATGCGACGGGAAGGCCGGGAATTCTTTCCCTACGAAACAGGGAAAGGATCCCTCATCTCAAGCTAGGAGGCGGAAACGGGGCTCCCCTGGATGTGTGCGGGACCCCACGTGCTTCCTCTCGAGTGGAGACGGGTATGTCGGGGAACTTCCTGAGTTGCAGCAATGGTGTGAAGGACCCTTTGGAAGTTCCAGTGGTTAGATGTGATTGACCTCGAGAAGCCTCAGCGGAAATGGGCCTCATCTCGCCTGGAGGGCAAAACCTCCTGGATTTTCTCGAGTTGCGGCAGGTGCTCTCGACTTACGACGGGGACCTCAGGGACCCGCTCTGGTGGCCTCAGGAAAGGCCAGTCCCCATGCGAGTTCCTCGGGGGCGTCTCGGGATTCCTCTCCCTTCGATGCCGGGGCCTAAGACCTTGTGTGGAGTCGGGGCCGGAACCTGAGGATTCCTCTCCAGTGCTGACATGGATCTTGGGGTACTTCTGGAGTCTCCCCAGGGGAGTCAGTCCTCGTCTCGAATGCGGGCATGCACTTGCGCTTTCCTCCAGAGCGGTAGCAGCAGTGTCACGCAGTCCGCCGCGTGGATCAAAGGATCTATGGTTTTCCCTCGAGTCTTTCCCACGAGGCTTTCCCACGAGGCTTTTCCACAGGGCTCTCCCACGTGCACACGTGGTGGGAGTCGATCCTTGGCTTGAACGTCAAGGCAGTGCAGGGAAAACAGGTTCCTCTGGAATGGACTGACACATCTGGGGGACTCTTGGAATGGTGGCACGACCCTGGAGTTCCTCTCACCTTTCCTGTGGAGAGCGCCTCCTCTTGAGATGCGACGGGAACGCCGAGAATTCTTTCCCTACGAAACAGGGAAAGGATCCCTCATCTCGAGGTAGGAGGTGGAAACGGGGCTCCCCTGGATGTCTGCGGGACACCACGTGCTTCCTCTCGAGTGCAGAGGGGTATGTCGGGGAACTTCTTGAGTTGCAGCAAGGGTGTGAAGGACCCTTTGGAAGGTCCAGTGGTTAGATGTGGTTGGCCTCGAGAAGCCTCAGCGGAAATGGGCCTCATCTCGCCTGGAGGGCAAAACCTCCTGGATTTTCTCGAGTTGCGGCAGGTGCTCTCGACTTACGACGGGGATCTCAGGGACCCGCTCTGGTGGCCTCAGGAAAGGCCAGTCCCCATGCGAGTTCCTCGGGGGCCTCTCGGGATGCCTCTCCCGTCGATGCCGGGGCCTAAGACCTTGTGTGGAGTTGGGGCCGGAACCTGAGGATTCCTCTCCAGTGCTGACATGGATCTTGGGGTACTTCTGGAGTCTCCCCAGGGGAGTCAGTCCTCGTCTCGAATGCGGGCATGCACTTGCGCTTTCCTCCAGAGCGAGAGCAGCAGTGTCACGCAGTCCGCCGCGTGGATCAAAGGATCTATGGTTTTCCCTCGAGTCTTTCCCACGAGGCTTTCCCACGATGCTTTCCCACAGGGCTGTCCCACGTGCACACGTGGTGGGAGTCGATCCTCAGCTTGAACGTCAAGGCAGTGCAGGGAAAACAGGTTCCTCTGGAATGGACTGACACATCTGGGGGACTCTTGGAATGGTGGCACGACCCTGGAGTTCCTCTCCCCTTTCCTGTGGAGACCGCCTCCCCTTGAGATGCGACGGGAACGCCGGGAATTCTTTCCCTACGAAACAGGGAAAGGATCCCTCATCTCGAGCTAGGAGGCGGAAACGGGGCTCCCCTGGATGTGTGCGGGACCCCACGTGCTTCCTCTCGAGTGGAGACGGGTATGTCGGGGAACTTCTTGAGTTGCAGCAATGGTGTGAAGGACCCTTTGGAAGTTCCAGTGGTTAGATTTGATTGGCCTCGAGAAGCCTCAGCGGAAATGGGCCTCATCTCGCCTGGAGGGCAAAACCTCCTGGATTTTCTCGAGTTGCGGCAGGTGCTCTCGACTTACGACGGGGACCTCAGGGAACCGCTCTGGTGGCCTCAGGAAAGGCCAGTCCCCATGCGAGTTCCTCGATGGCCTCTCGGGATTCCTCTCCCGTCGATGCCGGGGCCTAAGACCTTGTGTGGAGTCTAGGTCGGAACCTGAGGATTCCTCTCCAGTGCTGACATGGATCTTGGGGTACTTCTGGAGTCTCCCCAGGGGAGTCAGTCCTCGTCTCGAATGCGGGCATGCACTTGCGCTTTCCTCCAGAGCGGTAGCAGCAGTGTCACGCAGTCCGCCGCATGGATCAAAGGATTTATGGTTTTCCCTCGGGTCTTTCCCACGAGGCTTTCCCACGAGGCTTTCCCACAGGGCTGTCCCACGTGCACACGTGGTGGGAGTCGATCCTCGGCTTGAACGTCAAGGCAGTGCAGGGAAAACAGGTTCCTCTGGAATGGACTGACACATCTGGGGGACTCTTGGAATGGTGGCACGACCCTGGAGTTCCTCTCCCCTTTCCTGTGGAGACCGCCTCCTCTTGAGATGCGACGGGAACGCCGGGAATTCTTTCCCTATGAAACAGGGAAAGGATCCCTCATCTCGAGCTAGGAGGCGGAAACGGGGCTCCCCTGCATGTGTGCGGGACACCACGTGCTTCCTCTCGAGTGGAGACGGGTATGTCGGGGAACTTCTTGAGTTGCAGCAAGGGTGTGAAGGACCATTTGGAAGTTCCAGTGGTTAGATGTGATTGGCCTCGAGAAGCCTCAGCGGAAATGGGCCTCATCTCGCCTGGAGAGCAAAACCTCCTGGATTTTCTCGAGTTGCGGCAGGTGCTCTCGACTTACGACGGGGACCTCAGGGACCCGCTCTGGTGGCCTCAGGAAAGGCCAGTCCCCATGCGAGTTCCTCGGGGGCCTCTCGGGATTCCTCTCCCGTCGATGCCGGGGCCTAAGACCTTGTGTGGAGTAGGGGCCGGAAACTGAGGATTCCTCTCCAGTGCTGACATGGATCTTGGGGTACTTCTGGAGTCTCCCCAGGGGAGTCAGTCCTCGTCTCGAATGCGGGCATGCACTTGCGCTTTCCTCCAGAGCGGTTGCAGCAGTGTCACGCAGTCCGCCGCGTGGATCAAAGGATCTATGGTTTTCCCTTGAGTCTTTCCCACGAGGCTTTCCCACGAGGCTTTCCCACAGGGCTGTACCACGTGCACACGTGGTGGGAGTCGATCCTCGGCTTGAACGTCCAGGCAGTGCAGGGAAAACAGGTTCCTCTGGAATGGACTGACACATCTGGGGGACTCTTGGAATGGTGGCACGACCCTGGAGTTCCTCTCGCCTTTCCTGCGGAGACCGCCTCCTCTTGAGATGCGACGGGAACGCCGGGAATTCTTTCCCTACGAAACAGGGAAAGGATTCCTCATCTCGAGCTAGGAGGCGTAAACGGTGCTCCCCTGGATTTGTGCGAGACCCACGTGCTTCCTCTCGAGTGGAGACGGGTATGTCGGGGAACTTCTTGAGTTGCAGCAAGGGTGTGAAGGACCCTTTGGGAGTTCCAGTGGTTAGACGTGATTAGCCTCGAGAAGCCTCAGCGGAAATGGGCCTCATCTCGCCTGGAGGGCAAAACCTCCTGGATTTTCTCGAGTTGCGGCAGGTGCTCTCGACTTACGACGGGGACCTCAGGGACCCGCTCTGGTGGCCTCAGGAAAGGCCAGTCCCCATGCGAGTTCCGCGGGGGCCTCTCGGGATTCCTCTCCCGTCGATGCCGGGGCCTAAGACCTTGTGTGGAGTAGGGGCCGGAAACTGAGGATTCCTCTCCAGTGCTGACATGGATCTTGGGGTACTTCTGGAGTCTCCCCAGGGGAGTCAGTCCTCGTCTCGAATGCGGGCATGCACTTGCGCTTTCCTCCAGAGCGGTTGCAGCAGTGTCACGCAGTCCGCCGCGTGGATCAAAGGATCTATGGTTTTCCCTCGAGTCTTTCCCACGAGGCTTTCCCACGAGGCTTTCCCACAGGGCTGTCCCACGTGCACACGTGGTGGGAGTCGATCCTCGGCTTGAACGTCCAGGCAGTGCAGGGAAAACAGGTTCCTCTGGAATGGACTGACACATCTGGGGGACTCTTGGAATGGTGGCACGACCCTGGAGTTCCTCTCACCTTTCCTGTGGAGAGCGCCTCCTCTTGAGATGCGACGGGAACGCCGGGAATTCTTTCCCTACGAAACAGGGAAAGGATCCCTCATCTCGAGGTAGGAGGTGGAAACGGGGTTCCCCTGGATGTCTGCGGGACACCACGTGCTTCCTCTCGAGTGCAGAGGGGTATGTCGGGGAACTTCTTGAGTTGCAGCAAGGGTGTGAAGGACCCTTTGGAAGGTCCAGTGGTTAGATGTGATTGGCCTCGAAGCCTCAGCGGAAATGGGCCTCATCTCGCCTGGAGGGCAAAACCTCCTGGATTTTCTCGAGTTGCGGCAGGTGCTCTCGACTTACGACGGGGACCTCAGGGACCCGCTCTGGTGGCCTCAGGAAAGGCCAGTCCCCATGCGAGTTCCTCGGGGGCCTCTCGGGATTCCTCTCCCGTCGATGCCGGGGCCTAAGAACTTGTGTGGAGTCTAGGTCGGAACCTGAGGATTCCTCTCCAGTGCTGACATGGATCTTGGGGTACTTCTGGAGTCTCCCCAGGGGAGTCAGTCCTCGTCTCGAATGCGGGCATGCACTTGCGCTTTCCTCCAGAGCGGTAGCAGCAGTGTCACGCAGTCCGCCACATGGATCAAAGGATTTATGGTTTTCCCTCGGGTCTTTCCCACGAGGCTTTCCCACGAGGCTTTCCCACAGGGCTGTCCCACGTGCACACGTGGTGGGAGTCGATCCTCGGCTTGAACGTCAAGGCAGTGCGGGGAAAACAGGTTCCTCTGGAATGGACTGACACATCTGGGGGACTCTTGGAATGGTGGCACGACCCTGGAGTTCCTCTCCCCTTTCCTGTGGAGACCGCCTCCTCTTGAGATGCGACGGGAACGCCGGGAATTCTTTCCCTATGAAACAGGGAAAGGATCCCTCATCTCGAGCTAGGAGGCGGAAACGGGGCTCCCCTGCATGTGTGCGGGACACCACGTGCTTCCTCTCGAGTGGAGACGGGTATGTCGGGGAATTTCTTGAGTTGCAGCAAGGGTGTGAAAGACCATTTGGAAGTTCCAGTGGTTAGATGTGATTGGCCTCGAGAAGCCTCAGCGGAAATGGGCCTCATCTCGCCTGGAGGGCAAAACCTCCTGGATTTTCTCGAGTTGCGGCAGGTGCTCTCGACTTACGACGGGGACCTCAGGGACCCGCTCTGGTGGCCTCAGGAAAGGCCAGTCCCCATGCGAGTTCCTCGGGGGCCTCTCGGGATTACTCTCCCGTCGATGCCGGGGCCTAAGACCTTGTGTGGAGTAGGGGCCGGAAACTGAGGATTCCTCTCCAGTGCTGACATGGATCTTGGGGTACTTCTGGAGTCTACCCAGGGGAGTCAGTCCTCGTCTCGAATGCGGGCATGCACTTGCGCTTTCCTCCAGAGCGGTTGCAGCAGTGTCACGCAGTCCGCCGCGTGGATCAAAGGATCTATGGTTTTCCCTCGAGTCTTTCCCACGAGGCTTTCCCACGAGGCTTTCCCACAGGGCTGTCCCACGTGCACACGTGGTGGGAGTCGATCCTCGGCTTGAACGTCCAGGCAGTGCAGGGAAAACAGGTTCCTCTGGAATGGACTGACACATCTGGGGGACTCTTGGAATGGTGGCACGACCCTGGAGTTCCTCTCACCTTTCCTGTGGAGAGCGCCTCCTCTTGAGATGCGACGGGAACGCCGGGAATTCTTTCCCTACGAAACAGGGAAAGGATCCCTCATCTCGAGGTAGGAGGTGGAAACGGGGCTCCCCTGGATGTCTGCGGGACACCACGTGCTTCCTCTCGAGTGCAGAGGGGTATGTCGGGGAACTTCTTGAGTTGCAGCAAGGGTGTGAAGGACCCTTTGGAAGGTCCAGTGGTTAGATGTGGTTGGCCTCGAGAAGCCTCAGCGGAAATGGGCCTCATCTCGCCTGGAGGGCAAAACCTCCTGGATTTTCTCGAGTTGCGGCAGGTGCTCTCGACTTACGACGGGGACCTCAGGGAACCGCTCTGGTGGCCTCAGGAAAGGCCAGTCCCCATGCGATTTCCTCGGGGGCCTCTCGGGATTCCTCTCCCGTCGATGCCGGGGCCTAAGACCTTGTGTGGAGTCTAGGTCGGAACCTGAGGATTCCTCTCCAGTGCTGACATGGATCTTGGGGTACTTCTGGAGTCTCCCCAGGGGAGTCAGTCCTCGTCTCGAATGCGGGCATGCACTTGCGCTTTCCTCCAGAGCGGTAGCAGCAGTGTCACGCAGTCCGCCGCATGGATCAAAGGATTTATGGTTTTCCCTCGGGTCTTTCCCACGAGGCTTTCCCACGAGGCTTTCCCACAGGGCTGTCCCACGTGCACACTTGGTGGGAGTCGATCCTCGGCTTGAACGTCAAGGCAGTGCAGGGAAAACAGGTTCCTCTGGAATGGACTGACACATCTGGGGGACTCTTGGAATGGTGGCACGACCCTGGAGTTCCTCTCCCCTTTCCTGTGGAGACCGCCTCCTCTTGAGATGCGACGGGAACGCCGGGAATTCTTTCCCTATGAAACAGGGAAAGGATCCCTCATCTCGAGCTAGGAGGCGGAAACGGGGCTCCCCTGCATGTGTGCGGGACACCACGTGCTTCCTCTCGAGTGGAGACGGGTATGTCGGGGAACTTCTTGAGTTGCAGCAAGGGTGTGAAGGACCATTTGGAAGTTCCAGTGGTTAGATGTGATTGGCCTCGAGAAGCCTCAGCGGAAATGGGCCTCATCTCGCCTGGAGGGCAAAACCTCCTGGATTTTCTCGAGTTGCGGCAGGTGCTCTCGACTTACGACGGGGACCTCAGGGACCCGCTCTGGTGGCCTCAGGAAAGGCCAGTCCCCATGCGAGTTCCTCGGGGGCCTCTCGGGATTCCTCTCCCGTCGATGCCGGGGCCTAAGACCTTGTGTGGAGTAGGGGCCGGAAACTGAGGATTCCTCTCCAGTGCTGACATGGATCTTGGGGTACTTCTGGAGTCTCCCCAGGGGAGTCAGTCCTCGTCTCGAATGCGGGCATGCACTTGCGCTTTCCTCCAGAGCGGTTGCAGCAGTGTCACGCAGTCCGCCGCGTGGATCAAAGGATCTATGGTTTTCCCTCGAGTCTTTCCCACGAGGCTTTCCCACGAGGCTTTCCCACAGGGCTGTCCCACGTGCACACGTGGTGGGAGTCGATCCTCGGCTTGAACGTCCAGGCAGTGCAGGGAAAACAGGCTCCTCTGGAATGGACTGACACATCTGGGGGACTCTTGGAATGGTGGCACGACCCTGGAGTTCCTCTCGCCTTTCCTGCGGAGACCGCCTCCTCTTGAGATGCGACGGGAACGCCGGGAATTCTTTCCCTACGAAACAGGGAAAGGATTCCTCATCTCGAGCTAGGAGGCGTAAACGGTGCTCCCCTGGATTTGTGCGAGACCCACGTGCTTCCTCTCGAGTGGAGACGGGTATGTCGGGGAACTTCTTGAGTTGCAGCAAGGGTGTGAAGGACCCTTTGGGAGTTCCAGTGGTTAGACGTGATTAGCCTCGAGAAGCCTCAGCGGAAATGGGCCTCATCTCGACTGGAGGGCAAAACCTCCTGGATTTTCTCGAGTTGCGGCAGGTGCTCTCGACTTACGACGGGGACCTCAGGGACCCGCTCTGGTGGCCTCAGGAAAGGCCAGTCCCCATGCGAGTTCCTCGGGGGCCTCTCGGGATTCCTCTCCCGTCGATGCCGGGGCCTAAGACCTTGTGTGGAGTAGGGGCCGGAAACTGAGGATTCCTCTCCAGTGCTGACATGGATCTTGGGGTACTTCTGGAGTCTCCCCAGGGGAGTCAGTCCTCGTCTCGAATGCGGGCATGCACTTGCGCTTTCCTCCAGAGCGGTTGCAGCAGTGTCACGCAGTCCGCCGCGTGGATCAAAGGATCTATGGTTTTCCCTCGAGTCTTTCCCACGAGGCTTTCCCACGAGGCTTTCCCACAGGGCTGTCCCACGTGCACACGTGGTGGGAGTCGATCCTCGGCTTGAACGTCCAGGCAGTGCAGGGAAAACAGGTTCCTCTGGAATGGACTGACACATCTGGGGGACTCTTGGAATGGTGGCACGACCCTGGAGTTCCTCTCACCTTTCCTGTGGAGAGCGCCTCCTCTTGAGATGCGACGGGAACGCCGGGAATTCTTTCCCTACGAAACAGGGAAAGGATCCCTCATCTCGAGGTAGGAGGTGGAAACGGGGTTCCCCTGGATGTCTGCGGGACACCACGTGCTTCCTCTCGAGTGCAGAGGGGTATGTCGGGGAACTTCTTGAGTTGCAGCAAGGGTGTGAAGGACCCTTTGGAAGGTCCAGTGGTTAGATGTGGTTGGCCTCGAGAAGCCTCAGCGGAAATGGGCCTCATCTCGCCTGGAGGGCAAAACCTCCTGGATTTTCTCGAGTTGCGGCAGGTGCTCTCGACTTACGACGGGGACCTCAGGGAACCGCTCTGGTGGCCTCAGGAAAGGCCAGTCCCCATGCGATTTCCTCGGGGGCCTCTCGGAATTCCTCTCCCGTCGATGCCGGGGCCTAAGACCTTGTGTGGAGACGGGGCCGGAACCTGAGGATTCCTCTCCAGTGCTGACATGGATCTTGGGGTACTTCTGGAGTCTCCCCACGGGAGTCAGTCCTCGTCTCGAATGCGGGCATGCACTTGCGCTTTCCTCCAGAGCGAGAGCAGCAGTGTCACGCAGTCCGCCGCGTGGATCAAAGATCTATGGTTTTCCCTCGAGTCTTTCCCACGAGGCTTTCCCACGAGGCTTTCCCACAGGGCTGTCCCACGTGCACACGTGGTGGGAGTCGATCCTCGGCTTGAACGTCAAGGCAGTGCAGGGAAAACAGGTTCCTCTGGAATGGACTGACACATCTGGGGGACTCTTGGAATGGTGGCACGACCCTGGAGTTCCTCTCGCCTTTCCTGTGGAGACCGCCTCCTCTAGAGATGCGACGGGAACGCCGGGAATTCTTTCCCTACGAAACAGGGAAAGGATCCCTCATCTCGAGCTGGGAGGCATAAACGGTGCTCCCCTGGATGTGTGCGAGACCCACGTGCTTCCTCTCGAGTGGAGACGGGTATGTCGGGGAACTTCTTGAGTTGCAGCAAGGGTGTGAAGGACCCTTTGGGAGTTCCAGTGGTTAGACGTGATTAGCCTCGAGAAGCCTCAGCGGAAATGGGCCTCATCTCGCCTGGAGGGCAAAACCTCCTGGATTTTCTCGAGTTGCGGCAGGTGCTCTCGACTTACGACGGGGACCTCAGGGACCCGCTCTGGTGGCCTCAGGAAAGGCCAGTCCCCATGCGAGTTCCTCGGGGGCCTCTCGGGATTCCTCTCCCGTCGATGCCGGGGCCTTCGACCCTGTGTGGAGTCGGGGCTGGAACCTGAGTATTCCTCTCCAGTGCTGACATGGATCTTGGGGTACTTCTGGAGTCTCCCCAGGGGAGTCAGTCCTCGTCTCGAATGCGGACATGCACTTGCGCTTTCCTCCAGAGCTGTAGCAGCAGTGTCACGCAGTCCGCCGCGTGGATCAAAGGATCTGTGGTTTTCACTCGAGTCTTTCCCACGAGGCTTTCCCACGAGGCTTTCCCACAGGGCTCTCCCACGTGCACACGTGGTGGGAGTCGATCCTCGGCTTGAACGTCAAGGCAGTGCAGGGAAAACAGGTTCCTCTGGAATGGACTGACACATCTGGGGGACTCTTGGAATGGTGGCACGACCCTGGAGTTACTCTCACCTTTCCTGTGGAGAGCGCCTCCTCTTGAGATGCGACGGGAACGCCGGGAATTCTTTCCCTACGAAACAGGGAAAGGATCCCTCATCTCGAGGTAGGAGGTGGAAACGGGGCTCCCCTGGATGTCTGCGGGACACCACGTGCTTCCTCTCGAGTGCAGAGGGGTATGTCGGGGAACTTCTTGAGTTGCAGCAAGGGTGTGAAGGACCCTTTGGAAGGTCCAGTGGTTAGATGTGATTGGCCTCGAAGCCTCAGCGGAAATGGGCCTCATCTCGCCTGGAGGGCAAAACCTCCTGGATTTTCTCGAGTTGCGGCAGGTGCTCTCGACTTACGACGGGGACCTCAGGGACCCGCTCTGGTGGCCTCAGGAAAGGCCAGTCCCCATGCGAGTTCCTCGGGGGCCTCTCGGGATTCCTCTCCCGTCGATGCCGGGGCCTAAGAACTTGTGTGGAGTCTAGGTCGGAACCTGAGGATTCCTCTCCAGTGCTGACATGGATCTTGGGGTACTTATGGAGTCTCCCCAGGGGAGTCAGTCCTCGTCTCGAATGCGGGCATGCACTTGCGCTTTCCTCCAGAGCGGTAGCAGCAGTGTCACGCAGTCCGCCGCATGGATCAAAGGATCTATGGTTTTCCCTCGGGTCTTTCCCACGAGGCTTTCCCACGAGGCTTTCCCACAGGGCTTTCCCACGTGCACACGTGGTGGGACTCGATCCTCGGCTTGAACGTCAAGGCAGTGCAGGGAAAACAGGTTCCTCTGGAATGGACTGACACATCTGGGGGACTCTTGGAATGGTGGCACGACCCTGGAGTTCCTCTCGCCTTTCCTGTGGAGAGCGCCTCCTCTTGAGATGCGACGGGAACGCCGCGAATTCTTTCCCTACGAAACAGGGAAAGGATCCCTCATCTCGAGCTAGGAGGCGGAAACGGGGCTCCCCTGCATGTGTGCGGGACACCACGTGCTTCCTCTCGAGTGGAGACGGGTATGTCGGGGAACTTCTTGAGTTGCAGCAAGGGTGTGAAGGACCATTTGGAAGTTCCAGTGGTTAGATGTGATTGGCCTCGAGAAGCCTCAGCGGAAATGGGCCTCATCTCGCCTGGAGGGCAAAACCTCCTGGATTTTCTCGAGTTGCGGCAGGTGCTCTCGACTTACGACGGGGACCTCAGGGACCCGCTCTGGTGGCCTCAGGAAAGGCCAGTCCCCATGCGAGTTCCTCGGGGGCCTCTCGGGATTCCTCTCCCGTCGATGCCGGGGCCTAAGACCTTGTGTGGAGTAGGGGCCGGAAACTGAGGATTCCTCTCCAGTGCTGACATGGATCTTGGGGTACTTCTGGAGTCTCCCCAGGGGAGTCAGTCCTCGTCTCGAATGCGGGCATGCACTTGCGCTTTCCTCCAGAGCGGTTGCAGCAGTGTCACGCAGTCCGCCGCGTGGATCAAAGGATCTATGGTTTTCCCTCGAGTCTTTCCCACGAGGCTTTCCCACGAGGCTTTCCCACAGGGCTGTCCCACGTGCACACGTGGTGGGAGTCGATCCTCGGCTTGAACGTCCAGGCAGTGCAGGGAAAACAGGTTCCTCTGGAATGGACTGACACATCTGGGGGACTCTTGGAATGGTGGCACGACCCTGGAGTTCCTCTCGCCTTTCCTGTGGAGAGCGCCTCCTCTTGAGATGCGACGGGAACGCCGGGAATTCTTTCCCTACGAAACAGGGAAAGGATCCCTCATCTCGAGCTAGGAGGCGGAAACGGGGCTCCCCTGGATGTGTGCGGGACCCCACGTGCTTCCTCTCGAGTGGAGACGGGTATGTCGGGGAACTTCTTGAGTTGCAGCAATGGTGTGAAGGACCCTTTGGAAGTTCCAGTGGTTAGATTTGATTGGCCTCGAGAAGCCTCAGCGGAAATGGGCCTCATCTCGCCTGGAGGGCAAAACCTCCTGGATTTTCTCGAGTTGCGGCAGGTGCTCTCGACTTACGACGGGGACCTCAGGGAACCGCTCAGGTGGCCTCAGGAAAGGCCAGTCCCCATGCGAGTTCCTCGGGGGCCTCTCGGGATTCCTCTCCCGTCGATGCCGGGGCCTAAGACCTTGTGTGGAGTCGGGGCCGGAACCTGAGGATTCCTCTCCAGTGCTGACATGGATCTTGGGGTACTTCTGGAGTCTCCCCAGGGGAGTCAGTCCTCGTCTCGAATGCGGGCATGCACTTGCGCTTTCCTCCAGAGCGGTAGCAGCAGTGTCACGCAGTCCGCCGCGTGGATCAAAGGATGTATGGTTTTCCCTCGAGTCTTTCCCACGAGGCTTTCCCACGAGGCTTTCCCACAGGGCTGTCCCACGTGCACACGTGGTGGGAGTCGATCCTCGGCTTGAACGTCAAGGCAGTGCAGGGAAAACAGGTTCCTCTGGAATGGACTGACACATCTGGGGGACTCTTGGAATGGTGGCATGACACTGGAGTTCCTCTCGCCTTTCCTGTGGAGAGCGCCTCCTCTTGAGATGCGACGGGAACGCCGGGAATTCTTTCCCTACGAAACAGGGAAAGGATCCCTCATCTCGAGCTAGGAGGCGGAAACGGGGCTCCCCTGGATGTGTGCGGGACACCACGTGCTTCCTCTCGAGTGCAGACGGGTATGTCGGGGAACTTCTTGAGTTGCAGCAAGGGTGTGAAGGACCCTTTGGAAGTTCCAGTGGTTAGATGTGATTGGCCTCGAGAAGCCTCAGCGGAAATGGGCCTCATCTCGCCTGGAGGGCAAAACCTCCTGGATTTTCTCGAGTTGCGGCAGGTGCTCTCGACTTACGACGGGGACCTCAGGGACCCGCTCTGGTGGCCTCAGGAAAGGCCAGTCCCCATGCGAGTTCCTCGGGGGCCTCTCGGGATTCCTCTCCCGTCGATGCCGGGGCCTAAGACCTTGTGTGGAGTCGGGGCCGGAACCTGAGGATTCCTCTCCAGTGCTGACATGGATCTTGGGGTACTTCTGGAGTCTCCCCAGGGGAGTCAGTCCTCGTCTCGAATGCGGGCATGCACTTGCGCTTTCCTCCAGAGCGGTAGCAGCAGTGTCACGCAGTCCGCCGCGTGGATCAAAGGATCTATGGTTTTCCGTCGAGTCTTTCCCACGAGGCTTTCCCACGAGGCTTTCCCACAGGGCTGTCCCACGTGCACACGTGGTGGGAGTCGATCCTCGGCTTGAATGTCAAGGCAGTGCAGGGAAAACAGGTTCCTCTGGAATGGACTGACACATCTGGGGGACTCTTGGAATGGTGGCACGACCCTGCAGTTCCTCTCGCCTTTCCTGTGGAGAGCGCCTCCTCTTGAGATGCGACGGGAACGCCGGGAATTCTTTCCCTACGAAACAGGGAAAGGATCCCTCATCTCGAGCAAGGAGGCGGAATCGGGGCTCCCCTGGATGTGTGCGGGACCCCACGTGCTTCCTCTCGAGTGGAGACGGGTATGTCGGGGAATTTCTTGAGTTGCAGCAATGGTGTTTAGGACCCTTTGGAAGTTCCAGTGGTTAGATGTGATTGGCCTCGAGAAGCCTCAGCGGAAATGGGCCTCATCTCGCCTGGAGGGCAAAACCTCCTGGATTTTCTCGAGTTGCGGCAGGTGCTCTCGACTTACGACGGGGACCTCAGGGACCCGCTCTGGTGGCCTCAGTAAAGGCCAGTCCCCATGCGAGTTCCTCGGGGGCCTCTCGGGATTCCTCTCCCGTCGATGCCGGGGCCTAAGACCTTGTGTGGAGTCGGGGCCGGAAACTGAGGATTCCTCTCCAATGCTGACATGGATCTTAGGGTACTTCTGGAGTCTCACCAGGGGAGTCAGTCCTCGTCTCGAATGCGGGCATGCACTTGCGCTTTCCTCCAGAGCGGTAGGAGCAGTGTCACGCAGTCCGCCGCGTGGATCAAAGGATCTATGGTTTTCCCTCGAGTCTTTCCCACGAGGCTTTCCCACGAGGCTTTCCCACAGGGCTGTCCCACGTGCACACGTGGTGGGAGTCGATCCTCGGCTTGAACGTCAAGGCAGTGCAGGGAAAACAGGTTCCTCTGGAATGGACTGACACATCTGGGGGACTCTTGGAATGGTGGCATGACCCTGGAGTTCCTCTCGCCTTTCCTGTGGAGAGCGCCTCCTCTTGAGATGCGACGGGAACGCCGGGAATTCTTTCCCTACGAAACAGGGAAAGGATCCCTCACCTCGATCTAGGAGGCGGAAACGGGGCTCCCCTGGATGTGTGCGGGACCCCACGTGCTTCCTCTCGAGTGGAGACGGGTATGTCGGGGAACTTCCTGAGTTGCAGCAATGGTGTGAAGGACCCTTTGGAAGTTCCAGTAGTTAGATGTGATTGGCCTCGAGAAGCCTCAGCGGAAATGGGCCTCATCTCGCCTGGAGGGAAAAACCTCCTGGATATTCTCGAGTTGGGGCAGGTGCTCTCGACTTACGACGGGGACCTCAGGGACCCGCTCTGGTGGCCTCAGGAAAGGCCAGTCCCCATGCGAGTTCCTCGGGGTCGTCTCGGGATTCCTCTCCCGTCGATGCCGGGGCCTAAGACCTTGTGTGGAGTCGGGGCCGGAACCTGAGAATTCCTCTCCAGTGCTGACATGGATCTTGGGATACTTCTGGAGTCTCCCCAGGGGAGTCAGTCCTCGTCTCGAATGCGGGCATGCACTTGCGCTTTCCTCCAGAGCGGTAGCAGCAGTGTCACGCAGTCCGCCGCGTGGATCAAAGGATCTATGGTTTTCCCTCGAGTCTTTCCCACGAGGCTTTCCCACGAGGCTTTCCCACAGGGCTGTCCCACGTGCACACGTGGTGGGAGTCGATCCTCGGCTTGAACGTCAAGGCAGTGCAGGGAAAACAGGTTCCTCTGGAATGGACTGACACATCTGGGGGACTCTTGGAATGGTGTCTCGACCCTGGAGTTCCTCTCGCCTTTCCTGTGGAGAGCGCCTCCTCTTGAGATGCGACGGGAACGCCGGGAATTCTTTCCCTACGAAACAGGGAAAGGATCCCTCATCTCGAGCTAGGAGGCGGAAACGGGGCTCCCCTGGATGTGTGCGGGACCCCACGTGCTTCCTCTCGAATGGAGACGGGTATGTCGGGGAACTGCTTCAGTTGCAGCAACGGTGTGAAGGACCCTTTGGAAGTTCCAGTGGTTAGATGTGATTGGCCTCGAGAAGCCTCAGTGGAAATGGGCCTCATCTCGCCTGGAGGGCAAAACCTCCTGGATTTTCTCGAGTTGCGGCAGGTGCTCTCGACTTACGACAGGGACCTCAGGGACCCGCTCTGGTGGCCTCAAGAAAGGCCAGTCCCCATGCGAGTTCCTCGAGGGCGTCTCGGGATTCCTCTCCCGTCGATGCCGGGGCCTAAGACCTTGTGTGGAGTCGGGGCCGGAACCTGAGGATTCCTCTCCAGTGCTGACATGGATCTTGGGGTACTTCTGGAGTCTCCCCAGGGGAGTCAGTCCTCGTCTCGAATGCGGGCATGCACTTGCGCTTTCCTCCAGAGCGGTAGCAGCAGTGTCACGCAGTCCGCCTCGTGGATCAAAGGATCTATGGTTTTCCCTCGAGTCTTTCCCACGAGGCTTTCCCACGAGGCTTTCCCACAGGGCTGTCCCACGTGCACACGTGGTGGGAGTCGATCCTCGGCTTGAACGTCAAGGCAGTGCAGGGAAAACAGGTTCCTCTGGAATGGACTGACACATCTGGGGGACACTTGGAATGGTGGCATGACCCTGGAGTTCCTCTCGCCTTTCCTGTGGAGAGCGCCTCCTCTTGAGATGCGACGGGAACGCCGGGAATTCTTTCCCTACGAAACAGGGAAAGGATCCCTCATCTCGAGCTAGGAGGCAGAAACGGGGCTCCCCTGGATGTGTGCGGGTCCCCACGTGCTTCCTCTCGAGTGCAGACGGGTATGTCGGGAACTTCTTGAGTTGCAGCAAGGGTGTGAAAGACCCTTTGGAAGTTCCAGTGGTTAGATGTGATTGGCCTCGAGAAGCCTCAGCGGAAATGGGCCTCATCTCGCCTGGAGGGCAAAACCTCCTGGATTTTCTCGAGTTGCGGCAGGTGCTCTCGACTTACGACGGGGACCTCAGGGACCCGCTCTGGTGGCCTCAGGAAAGGCCAGTCCCCATGCGAGTTCCTCGGGGGCCTCTCGGGATTCCTCTCCCGTCGATGCCGGGGCCTAAGACCTTGTGTGGAGTCGGGGCCGGAACCTGAGGATTCCTCTCCAGTGCTGACATGGATCTTGGGGTACTTCTGGAGTCTCCCCAGGGGAGTCAGTCCTCGTCTCGAATGCGGGCATGCACTTGCGCTTTCCTCCAGAGCGGTAGCAGCAGTGTCACGCAGTCCGCCGCGTGGATCAAAGGATCTATGGTTTTCCGTCGAGTCTTTCCCACGAGGCTTTCCCACGAGGCTTTCCCACAGGGCTGTCCCACGTGCACACGTGGTGGGAGTCGATCCTCGGCTTGAATGTCAAGGCAGTGCAGGGAAAACAGGTTCCTCTGGAATGGACTGACACATCTGGGGGACTCTTGGAATGGTGGCACGACCCTGCAGTTCCTCTCGCCTTTCCTGTGGAGAGCGCCTCCTCTTGAGATGCGACGGGAACGCCGGGAATTCTTTCCCTACGAAACAGGGAAAGGATCCCTCATCTCGAGCAAGGAGGCGGAATCGGGGCTCCCCTGGATGTGTGCGGGACCCCACGTGCTTCCTCTCGAGTGGAGACGGGTATGTCGGGGAATTTCTTGAGTTGCAGCAATGGTGTTTAGGACCCTTTGGAAGTTCCAGTGGTTAGATGTGATTGGCCTCGAGAAGCCTCAGCGGAAATGGGCCTCATCTCGCCTGGAGGGCAAAACCTCCTGGATTTTCTCGAGTTGCGGCAGGTGCTCTCGACTTACGACGGGGACCTCAGGGACCCGCTCTGGTGGCCTCAGTAAAGGCCAGTCCCCATGCGAGTTCCTCGGGGGCCTCTCGGGATTCCTCTCCCGTCGATGCCGGGGCCTAAGACCTTGTGTGGAGTCGGGGCCGGAACCTGAGGATTCCTCTCCAATGCTGACATGGATCTTAGGGTACTTCTGGAGTCTCACCAGGGGAGTCAGTCCTCGTCTCGAATGCGGGCATGCACTTGCGCTTTCCTCCAGAGCGGTAGGAGCAGTGTCACGCAGTCCGCCGCGTGGATCAAAGGATCTATGGTTTTCCCTCGAGTCTTTCCCACGAGGCTTTCCCACGAGGCTTTCCCACAGGGCTGTCCCACGTGCACACGTGGTGGGAGTCGATCCTCGGCTTGAACGTCAAGGCAGTGCAGGGAAAACAGGTTCCTCTGGAATGGACTGACACATCTGGGGGACACTTGGAATGGTGGCATGACCCTGAAGTTCCTCTCCCCTTTCCTGTGGAGAGCGCCTCCTCTTGAGATGCGACGGGAACGCCGGGAATTCTTTCCCTACGAAACAGGGAAAGGATCCCTCACCTCGATCTAGGAGGCGGAAACGGAGCTCCCCTGGATGTGTGCGGGACCCCACGTGCTTCCTCTCGAGTGGAGACGGGTATGTCGGGGAACTTCCTGAGTTGCAGCAATGGTGTGAAGGACCCTTTGGAAGTTCCAGTAGTTAGATGTGATTGGCCTCTAGAAGCCTCAGCGGAAATGGGCCTCATCTCGCCTGGAGGTGAAAACCTCCTGGATTTTCTCGAGTTGCGGCAGGTGCTCTCGACTTACGACGGGAACCTCAGGGACCCGCTCTGGTGGCCTCAGGAAAGGCCAGTCCCCATGCGAGTTCCTCGGGGGCCTCTCGGGATTCCTCTCCCGTCGATGCCGGGGCCTAAGACCTTGTGTGGAGTCGGGGCCGGAACCTGAGGTTTCCTCTCCAGTGCTGACATGGATCTTGGGGTACTTCTGGAGTCTCCCCAGGGGAGTCAGTCCTCGTCTCGAATGCGGGCATGCACTTGCGCTTTCCTCCAGAGCGGTAGCAGCAGTGTCACGCAGTCCGCCGCGTGGATCAAAGGATCTATGGTTTTCCCTCGAGTCTTTCCCACGAGGCTTTCCCACGAGGCTTTCCCACAGGGCTGTCCCACGTGCACACGTGGTGGGAGTCGATCCTCGGCTTGAACGTCAAGGCAGTGCAGGGAAAACAGGTTCCTCTGGAATGGACTGACACATCTGGGGGACTCTTGGAATGGTGTCACGACCCTGGAGTTCCTCTCGCCTTTCCTGTGGAGAGCGCCTCCTCTTGAGATGCGACGGGAACGCCGGGAATTCTTTCCCTACGAAACAGGGAAAGGATCCCTCATCTCGAGCTAGGGGGCGGAAACGGAGCTCCCCTGGATGTGTGCGGGACCCCACGTGCTTCCTCTCGAGTGGAGACGGGTATGTCGGGGAACTTCTTGAGTTGCAGCAATGGTGTGAAGGACCCTTTGGAAGTTCCAATGGTTAGATGTGATTGGCCTCGAGAAGCCTCAGCGGAAATGGGCCTCATCTCGCCTGGAGGGCAAAACCTCCTGGATTTTCTCGAGTTGCGGCAGGTGCTCTCCACTTACGACGGGGACCTCAGGGACCCTCTCTGGTGGCCTCAGGAAAGGCCAGTCCCCATGCGAGTTCCTCGGGGGCCTCTCGGGATTCCTCTCCCGTCGATGCCGGGACCTAAGACCCTGTGTGGAGTCGGGGATGGAACCTGAGGATTCCTCTCCAGTGCTGACATGGATCTTGGGGTATTTCTGGAGTCTCCACAGGGGAGTCAGTCCTCGTCTCGAATGCGGACATGCACTTGCGCTTTCCTCCAGAGCGGTAGCAGCAGTGTCACGCAGTCCGCCGCGTGGATCAAAGGATCTGTGGTTTTCCCTCGAGTCTTTCCCACGAGGCTTTCCCACGAGGCTTTCCCACAGGGCTGTCCCACGTGCACACGTGGTGGGAGTCGATCCTCGGCTTGAACGTCAAGGCAGTGCAGGGAAAACAGGTTCCTCTGGAATGGACTGACACATCTGGGGGACTCTTGGAATGGTGTCACGACCCTGGAGTTCCTCTCGCCTTTCCTGTGGAGAGCGCCTCCTCTTGAGATGCGACGGGAACGCCGGGAATTCTTTCCCTACGAAACAGGGAAAGGATCCCTCATCTCGAGCTAGGAGGCGGAAACGGGGCTCCCCTGGATGTGTGCGGGACCCCACGTGCTTCCTCTCGAGTGGAGACGGGTATGTCGGGGAACTTCTTGAGTTGCAGCAATGGTGTGAAGGACCCTTTGGAAGTTCCAGTGGTTAGATGTGATTGGCCTCGAGAAGCCTCAGCGGAAATGGGCCTCATCTCGCCTGGAGGGCAAAACCTCCTGGATTTTCTCGAGTTGGGGCAGATGCTCTCGACTTACGACGGGGACCTCAGGGACCCGCTCTGGTGGCCTCAGTAAAGGCCAGTCCCCATGCGAGTTCCTCGGGGGCCTCTCGGGATTCCTCTCCCGTCGATGCCGGGGCCTAAGACCTGTGTGGAGTCGGGGCTGGAACCTGAGGATTCCTCTCCAGTGCTGACATGGATCTTGGGGTACTTCTGGAGTCTCCCCAGGGGAGTCAGTCCTCGTCTCGAATGCGGACATGCACTTGCGCTTTCCTCCAGAGCTGTAGCAGCAGTGTCACGCAGTCCGCCCCGTGGATCAAAGGATCTGTGGTTTTCCCTCGAGTCTTTCCCACGAGGCTTTCCCACGAGGCTTTCCCACAGGGCTGTCCCACGTGCACACGTGGTGGGAGTCGATCCTCGGCTTGAACGTCAAGGCAGTGCAGGGAAAACAGGTTCCTCTGGAATGGACTGACACATCTGGGGGACTCTTGGAATGGTGTCACGACCCTGGAGTTCCTCTCGCCTTTCCTGTGGAGAGCGCCTCCTCTTGAGATGCGACGGGAACGCGGGGAATTCTTTCCCTACGAAACAGGGAAAGGATCCCTCATCTCGAGCTAGGAGGCGGAAACGGGGCTCCCCTGGATGTGTGCGGGACCCCACGTGCTTCCTCTCGAGTGGAGACGGGTATGTCGGGGAACTTCTTGAGTTGCAGCAATGGTGTGAAGGACCCTTTGGAAGTTCCAGTGGTTAGATGTGATTGGCCTCGAGAAGCCTCAGCGGAAATGGGCCTCATCTCGCCTGGAGGGCAAAACCTCCTGGATTTTCTCGAGTTGCGGCAGGTGCTCTCGACTTACGACGGGGACCTCAGGGACCCGCTCTGGTGGCCTCAGAAAGGCCAGTCCCCATGCGAGTTCCTCGGGGGCCTCTCGGGATTCCTCTCCCGTTGATGCCGGGGCCTAAGACCTTGTGTGGAGTCGGGGCCGGAACCTGAGGATTCCTCTCCAGTGCTGACATGGATCTTGGGGTACTTCTGGAGTCTGCCCAGGGGAGTCAGTCCTCGTCTCGAATGCGGGCATGCACTTGCGCTTTCCTCCAGAGCGGTAGCAGCAGTGTCACGCAGTCCGCCGCGTGGATCAAAGGATCTATGGTTTTCCCTCGAGTCTTTCCCACGAGGCTTTCCCACGAGGCTTTCCCACAGGGCTGTCCCACGTGCACACGTGGTGGGAGTGGATCCTCGGCTTGAACGTCAAGGCAGTGCAGGGAAAACAGGTTCCTCTGGAATGGACTGACACATCTGGGGGACTCTTGGAATGGTGGCACGACCCTGGAGTTCCTCTCGCCTTTCCTGTGGAGAGCGCCTCCTCTTGAGATGCGACGGGAACGCCGGGAATTCTTTCCCTACGAAACAGGGAAAGGATCCCTCATCTCGAGCTAGGAGGCGGAAACGGGGCTCCCCTGGATGTGTGCGGGACCCCACGTGCTTCCTCTCGAGTGGAGACGGGTATGTCGGGGAACTTCTTGAGTTGCAGTAAGGGTGTGAAGGACCCTTTGGAAGTTCCAGTGGTTAGACGTGATTAGTCTCGAGAAAACTCAGCGGAAATGGGCCTCATCTCGCCTGGAGGGCAAAACCTCCTGGATTTTCTCGAGTTGCGGCAGGTGCTCTCGACTTACGACGGGGACCTCAGGGACCCGCTCTGGTGGCCTCAGGAAAGGCCAGTCCCCATGCGAGTTCCTCCGGGGCCTCTCGGGATTCCTCTTCCGTCGATGCCGGGCCTAAGACCTTGTGTGGAGTCGGGGCCGGAACCTGAGGATTCCTCTTCAGTGCTGACATGGATCTTGGGGTACTTCTGGAGTCTCCCAAGGGGAGTCAGTCCTCGTCTCGAATGCGGGCATGCACTTGCGCTTTCCTCCAGAGCGGTAGCAGCAGTGTCACGCAGTCCGCCGCGTGGATCAAAGGATCTATGGTTTTCCCTCGAGTCTTTCCCACGAGGCTTTCCCACGAGGCTTTCCCACAGGGCTGTCCCACGTGCACACGTGGTGGGAGTGGATCCTCGGCTTGAACGTCAAGGCAGTGCAGGGAAAACAGGTTCCTCTGGAATGGACTGACACATCTGGGGGACTCTTGGAATGGTGGCACGACCCTGGAGTTCCTCTCGCCTTTCCTGTGGAGAGCGTCTCCTCTTGAGATGCGACGGGAACGCCGAGAATTCTTTCTCTACGAATCAGGGAAAGGATCCCTCATCTCGAGCTAGGAGGCGGAAACGGGGCTCCCCTGGATGTGGGCGGGACACCACGTGCTTCCTCTCGAGTGGAGACGGGTATGTCGGGGAACTTCTTGATTTGCAGCAATGGTGTGAAGGACCCTTTGGAAGTTCCAGTGGTTAGATGTGATTGGCCTCGAGAAGCCTCAGCGGAAATGGGCCTCATCTCGCCTGGAGGTGAAAACCTCCTGAATTTTCTCGAGTTGCGGCAGGTGCTCTCGACTTACGACGGGGACCTCAGGGACCCGCTCTGGTGGCCTCAGGAAAGGCCAGTCCCCATGCGAGTTCCTCGGGGGCCTCTCGGGATTCCTCTCCCGTCGATGCCGGGGCCTAAGACCCTGTGTGGAGTCGGGGCTGGAACCTGAGGATTCCTCTCCAGTGCTGACATGGATCTTGGGGTACTTCTGGAGTCTCCCCAGGGGAGTCAGTCCTCGTCTCGAATGCGGACATGCACTTGCGCTTTCCTCCAGAGCTGTAGCAGAAGTGTCACGCAGTCCGCCGCGTGGATCAAAGGATCTGTGGTTTTCCCTCGAGTCTTTCCCACGAGGCTTTCCCACGAGGCTTTCCCACAGGGCTGTCACAAGTGCACACGTGGTGGGAGTCGATCCTCGGCTTGAACGTCAAGGCAGTGCAGGGAAAACAGGTTCCTCTGGAATGGACTGACACATCTGGGGGACTCTTGGAATGGTGGCACGACCCTGGAGTTCCTCTTGCCTTTCCTGTGGAGAGCGCCTCCTCTTGAGATGCGACGGGAACGCCGGGAATTCTTTCCCTGCAAAACAGGGAAAGGATCCCTCATCTCGAGCTAGGAGGCGGAAACTGGGCTCCCCTGGATGTGTGCCGGACCCCACGTGCTTCCTCTCGAGTGGAGACGGGTATGTCGGGGACCTTCTTGAGTTGCAGCAAGGGTGTGAAGGACCCTTTGGAATTTCCAGTGGTTAGATGTGATTGGCCTCGAGAAGCCTCAGCGGAAATGGGCCTCATCTCGCCTGGAGGGCAAAACCTCCTGGATTTTCTCGAGTTGCATCAAGTGCTCTCGACTTACGACGAGGACCTCAGGGACCCGCTCTGGTGGCCTCAGGAAAGGCCAGTCCCCATGCGAGTTCCTCTGGGGATTCCTCTCCCGTCGATGCCGGGGCCTAAGACCTTGTGTGGAGTCGGGGCCGGAACCTGAGGATTCCTCTCCAGTGCTGACATGGATCTTGGGGTACTTCTGGAGTCTCCCCAGGGGAGTCAGTCCTCGTCTCGAATGCGGGCATGCACTTGCGCTTTCCTCCAGAGCGGTAGCAGCAGTGTCACGCAGTCCGCCGCGTGGATCAAAGGAACTATGGTTTTTCTTCGAGTCTTTCCCACGAGGCTTTCCCACGAGGCTTTCCCACAGGGCTGTCCCACGTGCACACGTGGTGGGAGTCGATCCTCGGCTTGAACGTCAAGGCAGTGCAGGGAAAACAGGTTCCTCTGGAATGGACTGACACATCTGGGGGACTCTTGGAATGGTGGCACGACCCTGGAGTTCCTCTCGCCTCTCCTGTGGAGAGCGCCTCCTCTTGAGATGCGACGGGAACGCCGGGAATTCTTTCCCTACGAAACAGGGAAAGGATCCATCATCTCGAGCTAGGAGGCGGAAACGGGGCTCCCCTGGATGTGTGCGGGACCCCACGTGCTTCCTCTCGAGTGGAGACGGGTATGTCGGGGAACTTCTTGAGTTGCAGCAATGGTGTGAAGGACCCTTTGGAAGTTCCAGTGGTTAGATGTGATTAGACTCGAGAAGCCTCAGCGGAAATGGGCCTCATCTCGCCTGGAGGGCAAAACCTCCTGGATTTTCTCGAGTTGCGGCAGGTGCTCTCGACTTACGACGGGGACCTCAGGGAACAGCTCTGGTGGCCTCAGGAAAGGCCAGTCCCCATGTGAGTTCCTCGGGGGCCGCTCGGGATTCCTCTCCCATCGATGCCGGGGCCTAAGACCTTGTGTGGAGTCGGGGCCGGAACCTGAGGATTCCTTTCCAGTGCTGACATGGATCTTGGGGTACTTCTGGAGTCTCCCCACGGGAGTCAGTCCTGGTCTCGAATGCGGGCATGCACTTGCGCTTTCCTCCAGAGCGGTAGCAGCAGTGTCACGCAGTCCGCCGCGTGGATCAAAGGATCTATGGTTTTCCCTCGAGTCTTTCCCACGAGGCTTTCCCACGAGGCTTTCCCACAGGGCTGTCCCACGTGCACACGTGGTGGGAGTCGATCCTCGGCTTGAACGTCAAGGCAGTGCAGGGAAAACAGGTTCCTCTAGAAAGGACTGACACATCTGGGGCACTCTTGGAATGGTGGCAAGACCCTGGAGTTCCTTTCGCCTTTCCTGTGGAGAGCGCCTCCTCTTGAGATGCGACGGGAACGCCGGGAATTCTTTCCCTACGAAACAGGGAAAGGATCCCTCATCTCGAGCTAGGAGGCGGAAACGGGGCTCCCCTGGATGTGTGCGGGACCCCACGTGCTTCCTCTCGAGTGGAGACTGGTATGTCGGGGAACTTCTTGAGTTGCAGCAAGGGTGTGAAGGACCCTTTGGAAGTTCCAGTGGTTAGATGTGATTGGCCTCGAGAAGCCTCAGCGGAAATGGGCCTCATCTCGCCTGGAGGGCAAAACCTCCTGGATTTTCTCGAGTTGCGGCAGGTGCTCTCGACTTACGACGGGGACCTCAGGGACCCGCTCTGGTGGCCTCAGGAAAGGCCAGTCCCCATGCGAGTTCCTCGGGGGCCTCTCGGGATTCCTCTCCCGTCGATGCCGGGGCCTAAGACCTTGTGTGGAGTCGGGGCCCGAACCTGAGGATTCCTCTCGAGTGCTGACATGGATATTGGGGTACTTCTGGAGTCTCCCCAGGGGAGTCAGTCCTCGTCTCGAATGCGGGCATGCACTTGCGCTTTCCTCCAGAGAGGTAGCAGCAGTGTCACGCAGTCCGCCGCGTGGATCAAAGGCTCTATCGTTTTCCCTCGAGTCTTTCCCACGAGGCTTTCCCACGAGGCTTTCCCACAGGGCTGTCCCACGTGCACACGTGGTGGGAGTGGATCCTCGGCTTGAACGTCAAGGCAGTGCAGGGAAAACAGGTTCCTCTGGAATGGACTTACACATCTGGGGGACTCTTGGAATGGTGGCACGACCCTGGAGTTCCTCTCGCCTTTCCTGTGGAGAGCGCCTCCTCTTGAGATGCGACGGGAACGCCGGGAATTCTTTCCCTACGAAACAGGGAAAGGATCCCTCATCTCGAGCTAGGAGGCGGAAACGGGGCTCCCCTGGATGTCTGCGGGACCCCACGTGCTTCATCTCGAGTTGAGACGGGTATGTCGGGGAACTTCTTGAGTTGCAGCAAGGGTGTGAAGGACCCTTTGGAAGTTCCAGTGGTTAGACGTGATTAGCCTCGAGAAGCCTCAGCGGAAATGGGCCTCATCTCGCCTGGAGGGCAAAACCTCCTGGATTTTCTCGACTTGCGGCAGGTGCTCTCGACTAACGACGGGGACCTCAGGGACCCGCTCTGGTGGCCGCAGGAAAGGCCAGTCCCCATGCGCGTTCCTCGGGGGACTCTCGGGATTCCTCTCCCGTCGATGCCGGGGCCTAAGACCTTGTGTGGAGTCGGGGCCGGAACCTGAGGATTCCTCTCCAGTGCTGACATGGATCTTGGGGTACTTCTGGAGTCTCCCCAGGGGAGTCAGTCCTCGTCTGGAATGCGGGCATGCCCTTGCACTTTCCTCCAGAGCGGTAGCAGCAGTGTCACGCAGTCCGCCGCGTGGATCAAAGGATCTATGGTTTTCCCTCGAGTCTTTCCCACGAGGCTTTCCCACGAGGCTTTCCCACAGGGCTGTCCCACGTGCACACGTGGTGGGAGTCGATCCTCGGCTTGAACGTCAAGGCAGTGCAGGGAAAACAGGTTCCTCTGGAATGGACTGACACATCTGGGGGACTCTTGGAATGGTGGCACAACCCTGGAGTTCCTCTCGCCTTTCCTGTGGAGAGCGCCTCCTCTTGAGATGCGACGGGAACGCCGGGAATTCTTTCCCTAAGAAACAGGGAAAGGATCCCTCATCTCGAGCTAGGAGGCGGAAACGGGGCTCCCCTGAATGTGTGCGGGACTCTCGTGCTTCCTCTCGAGTGGAGACGGGTATGTCGGAGAACTTCTTGAGTTGCAGCAAGGGTGTGAAGGACCCTTTGGAAATACCAGTGGTTAGAGTTGATTATCCTCGAGAAGCCTCAGCGGAAATGGGCCTCATCTTGCCTGGAGGGCCAAACCTCCTGGATTTTCTCGAGTTGCGGCCGGTGCACTCGACTTACGACGGGGACCTCGGGGACCCGCTCTGGTGGCCTCAGGAAAGGCCAGTCCCCATGCGAGTTCCTCGGGGGTCTCTCGGGAGTCCTCTCCCTTCGATGCCGGGGCCTAAGACCTTGTGTGGAGTCGGGGCTGGAACCTGAGGATTCCTCTCCAGTGCTGACATGGATCTTGGGGTTATTCTTTAGTATCCCCAGGGGAGTCAGTCCTCGTCTCGAATGCGGGCATGCACTTGCGCTTTCCTCCAGAGCGGTAGCAGCAGTGTCACGCAGTCCGCCGCGTGGATCAAAGGATCTATGGTTTTCCCTCGAGTCTCTCCCACGAGGCTTTCCCACGAGGCTTTCCCACAGGGCTGTCCCACGTGCACACGTGGTGGGAGTCGATCCTCGGCTTGAACGTCAAGGCAGTGCAGGGAAAACAGGTTCCTCTGGAATGGTCTGACACATCTGGGGGACTCTTGGAATGGTGGCACGACCCTGGAGTTCCTCTCGCCTTTCCTGTGGAGAGCGCCTCCTCTTGAGATGCGACGGGAACGCCGGGAATTCTTTCCCTAAGAAACAGGGAAAGGATCCCTCATCTCGAGCTAGGAGGCGGAAACGGGGCTCCCCTGAATGTGTGCGGGACCCTCGTGCTTCCTCTCGAGTGGAGACGGGTATGTCGGAGAACTTCTTGAGTTGCAGCAAGGGTGTGAAGGACCCTTTGGAAATTCCAGTGGTTAGAGGTGATTATCCTCGAGAAGCCTCAGCGGAAATTGGCCTCATCTTGCCTGGAGGGCCAAACCTCCTGGATTTTCTCGAGTTGCGGCAGGTGCTCTCGACTTACGACGGGGACCTCATGGACCCGCTCTGTTGGCCTCAGGAAAGGTCATTCCCCATGCGAGTTGCTCGGTGGCCTCTCAGGATTCCTCGCCCGTCGTTGCCGGCGCCTAAGACCTTGTGTGGAGTCGGACCAGAACCTGAGGATTCCTCTCCCGTGTTCACATGGATCTTGGCGTACTTCTGGAGTCTCCCAAGGGGCGTCAGTCCTCGTCTCGAGTGGGTTCATGCAGGTGTGCTTTCCTCCTGAGCAGTAGCAGCAGTGTCTCGCTTCCCGTCTTGTGGATCAAGGGATCTGTGTCTTTCCCTCGAGGCTTTTCCATGGGCTTTCCCACAGGGCTATTCCACGTGCTACCATGCAGTGCTGGGAAAACAGGAACCTCCTTCCCCACATAGGGGGTACACTGTCCCCTTGGGCGTGTATCTCCGGGGCATTCGCGCTTGGGGGTTGCCACGGATGTTGGCCTCAGGCTCCACATGAGAAAAGCCCCTAATGGCATTAGCTGCCGGTCTAGACGCTGGCCCCTCAGGTCTCTGGCCGGAGCCTTGGGCTCCAGGCAACTCAAAGCCCTCGGGGCTGGTGCTCTGGGACTGCTGTAGGGAAAGGACGCCAGGAGCCCACGGAGGAGTTGGGGAGGCGCAGGTGGCATATGGAGGCGAGGACAGCGTGGGATCTAGGTGGAGGCGCTGGAGAGAGCGTCCGTTGTCCCGGAATGCCTCGGAGGAGCCAGCGGGGGACAGTCCAGGCCCAGGGACCTGTGGTATGTGAAAAGGTGGGAAACCCCAGAACAAGGCAGGCTGGGAAAGGGGGCGTGGGCGGCCAATTCAAAGGGACCTAGGGGGCGTTTCCTGGGCGGTGAGCTCCCTTGGCACTGCTGAGGGCCCCTGATTGATCCACCCGGGGTTGATCCCACCATCCGCTGCGAGGGAGGGCCACAAACCAAAGCCCCCGAACTGCCCACCCACCCCAACGGGGATCTTGGCGGTCCGGGGCACAGCTGTGCCCGGGAAAAGCCCACTCACTCCACGGGACTCCGTCCAGGGTCTCTGCTTGGAAAGAGGCCAGGGGCGGCCCCCTCCATCTACGCACCCAAACCCTATTGACGTCAATGGGGGTGGAGACGCCTCCCGCTCTCCAGAGTCCTGGGCTGCTGGGTCCCCGCCCACTCGGCCAGCAGTCTGCAGCGCTCCTGTGTGCCTCTCCCACCATGGCTTCGTCCAGCTCCTCCAGCACCTCAAGCGGTACGTTTGCCCTCGGTCCCTGGGGTCGGATCACGTCTCAGGGGATTTGCAGGTGGCCCGGGCAAGGGCTCTCGGCCCACGTGTTGACCCCCGCTCCCGCCTGAGAACGACGGGGACCCATCGGCCGGGCCCGGGGTTCCCAGGCGTCAGGTGTGCCCAAAGTTGGAGGGCGTTGCATCGTTCGTTCATCTTGCTCCTTTGGCACACACATGGCTTCTCCGTTCTCTTTTCTGGGAAGACAGTGTTGTTTTAGGGGGCGTGCTGCGGGAGTCAGGGGCCGGTGGGTGCGGGTGCTGTGCTGGGATGAGGCCCTTTATCCTCACATCTTCCTGTGGGAACGGGAGTCGGGGAGCTCTGTGGCCTTGCCGCCTTCAGTGGCTTCCTCTGCACACGGGCTTAGTGCCTTCTGCCTTCTGTCAGTCGTTACGGGGTTTGGGCTTCGCTTTGGCGGCCTTGGCCTTGGCCCTGGCCTGGGCCTTGGCCTTACCCTTGGCGTTGCCCTTGCCCTTGCCCTTGGCCTTCGGCTTAGCCTTCCCTAGGCCTTGTCCTTGGCCTTACCTTGTCCTTGCCCTTACCTTTTCCTTGCCCTTAAACTTAAACTTGACCTTGACTTTGACCTTGAACTTGAACTTGACCTTGACTTTGACCTTGAACTTGAACTTGACCTTGACCTTGAACTTGAACTTGACTTTGACCTTGAACTTGAACTTGACCTTGAACTTGAACTTGACCTTGACCTTGAACTTGAACTTGACCTTGAACTTGAACTTGACCTTGAACTTGAACTTGACCTTGACTTTGACCTTGAACTTGAACTTGAACTTGACTTTGACCTTGAACTTGAACTTGACTTTGACCTTGACCTTGACTTTGGCCTTGAACTTGAACTTGAACTTGAACTTGACTTTGACCTTGAACTTGAACTTGACCTTGAACTTGACCTTGAACTTGACCTTGACCTTGAACTTGAACTTGAACTTGACCAACAACGGGAGACCAGATTTGCTCAGAGCACCGGAGGTCCAGAGGCAGGGCCGTGTATCTCCCCTTCCCTTTGTGATCATTGCAAAGACATTCCTAGCTGATAGCGGGAGTGCCCATGAAGAAGCAAGCAGTGGGAGTGTGTTTGACACGACTGTGTGCCTCAACTCCACAAGGGGCCTTTCCTCTCGAAGTAGGCCCCATGTCCCCTTGGGGAGGGTGTCATGCCTCTTTTCTCCACACTGCCAAAGGGTGGAGCAAAGCTCGCTCTGTCAGAGGTACAAAAACAGCAATTGAATGGATTTTCAAGCTCTTGCTAGGCTGCACCCTTTCAGGGCCCACTTTACTGAAACAGGTGCTCTGTGGCCCCCGGTTGGGTATGCAGGTTCACAAACAGGGTGAGATCCTGTCCAAGCCAACAATTTTCCTGAAAGACCTAGGCTCACTAAAGCTCTCCTCCAGAGCAAAGGGGATAGAGGAGATGTATGGAGGAGTCTTTGCCTTTCCCTGTGAGTGTGGGGCTACTCCCTACGGCCCCAAGCTCAGGGATAACTGCCTCTAAGAAAGGAATGGCAAGAAGCGCTAATCTTGGAGGTTGGGACAGGGAGTTCGCAGCATGTGGGGAAAGAAAGACTTCTTCGGGGAAGAAGAGGCAACCACCGGGGGTGTGTTCACAAGCCTCTATTTGGAAGGAACACGTTTGCTTATACAACTCAAGACCTCCAGATCTGCTCAGAGGACTGAAGTTCCAGAGACAGGGCCATGTATCTCCCCTTCCCTTTGAGATCCTTGCCAAGACATTCCTAGCAGATTGTCGGAGTGCCCATGAAGAAGCAAGCAGCGGGAGTGTGCTTGACATCACTGGCTGCCTACCTGGGCTCAGCTCCTCAAGGGGCCTTTCTCTCCTGGTAGGCCCTATGTCCCCTTTGGGAGAGGGTTGTGCCCTCTTCCCTCCACACTGCCAAAGGGTGGAGGTGGAGCAAACTCGTTCTCTCCGAGGTAAAAGAAAGACAAATTGGATGGATCTTTAAGCTCTTGCTATGCTGCACCCCTCCAGGACCCACTCGAGCAAAACAGGTGCCCTGTGGCCCCTAGGTCGGGTATGCAGGTTCACACACCGGGTGTGATCCCGTCAAAGCCAAGAATTTTCCTGACAGACCTAGGCTCACTAGAGCTCTCCTCCAGAGGAAAGGGGACAGAAAAGATGTGTGTGTGGAGGTGGCTCTGCCTTTCCAGGTCCCAATCTCAGGGATAACTGCCCCTAAGAAAGGAACTGCTGCTGCTGCTGCTGCTGCTGCTGCTGCTGCTGCTGCTGCTGCTGCTGCTGCTGCTGCTGCTGCTAAGTTGGTTCAGTCGTGTTCGACTCTGTGCGACGCCATAGACGGTAGCCCACTAGGCTCCCCCGTCCCTGGGATTCTCCAGGCAAGAACAGTAAGTGGGTTGCCATTGCCTTCTCCAATGCATGAAAGTGAAAATGAAAGTGCAGTCGCTCAGTCGTGTCCGACCCTCAGCGACCCCATGGACTGCAGCCTACCAGGCTTCTCTGTCCATAGGATTTTCTGAAAGGGACTGCAAGAAGCACTTTTCCAGGAGGCTGGGAAAGGGAGTTTGCAGGATGTGGGGAAAGAGAGCCTCCTTCGGGGAAGAATAGGCGGCCACTTGTTTTGTGTTGCAAACCTCTATTTGGAAGGAACAGGTTAGCTTATACAAAGGGAGACCTCCAGATCTGCTCAGAGGACCGAAGTTGCAGAGGCAGGTCGGTGTATCTTCCCTTCACTTTGCGATCCTTGCAAAGACATTCCTTGCTGCTAGATGACTCAGCAAGGGCCTTTGAACTGTTGTTTTCTTTCCTAGCTTCAAAGATTCCTTCAGTTCCTAATATAGATATCCTAGAAATGATATGACATCCGTGAAAATCTGATATGTCCTGGTCAAATGCTGTCAGTTATCATTCTAGTTATCATATTAAAGCATTTCAAGTCGCAGCAGTGACCAGATGACATTGTCAATTTCTATTTCATCAGGTTTTAACCATGTCCTCTGTGGTTTCACACTGATGCCTTTGCAGAAATACTGCTACTTCAAGATATATGGAAAATACTTTTTTTAAGCTTACTGATAATTTGTTTGTTTGTTTGCTTGTCTTCTGGTAAGCTGCTACCAGATGGAATTTAGTCTCCTCTCTAGGTTAAGAGAACTAAGTTTTCTTAGAATGCAATTTTTGATCACAGACTATGAGTTTCTCTACCTTTCATTGATTTATAATTGTTTTCATCATCTGTTTTTTTACTTCGGTAAAGTAAATAAGCCTTATTTAAGATTTTGGTACATGTAGGATGGACTAAGCTTTCCCCACTCTTGCAAGTTCCCTTAACCCTTCAGATTCTTCTCGTGGGACCAAGATCTCACTTTCCTCCAGAGGGACAATCCAAGCTTTTTATCAGTTGATCTGCCCCTGACATCAGAGTCAAGTTGAGCACGAGTTGGCCTATAATTTAGGCATGAAACTATGACTACATAAAGAAAAGGTGACTTTATGATTCAGGGATGGCCATGATATGCCTTGCACTTCAGAGAAAATGGGTTAAAATGATTTTTTTTTTCCTTCAAAACTGCACACCCAGTTCTTTCAGCATATGCAATTGAAAACATCTAGTCATTAGGTCAGTTTTCATTCCAATCCCAAAGAAAGGCAATGACAAAGACTATTCAAGCTGCTGCACAATTGCACTCATCTCACACACTAGTAAAGTAATGCTCAAAATTCTCCAAGTTCACATGAACTGTGAACTTCCAGATGTTCAAGAGGGATTTAAAAAATGCAGAGAAAGCAGAGATCAAATTGCCAACATCCACTGGATCATTGAAAAAGCAAGAGAGTTCCGGAAAAAAAAAAAAACCATCTATTTCTGCTTTATTGACAATGCCAAAGCCTTTGACTGTGTGGATCACAAGAAACTGGGAAAAAATTCTGAAAGAGATGGGAATACCAGACCACCTGACCTGTCTCTTGAGAAACCTGTGTGCAGGTCAGGAAGAAACAGTTCGAACTGGACATGGAACAACAGACTGGTTCTACATAGGAAAAGGAACATGTCAAGGCTGTATATTGTCACCCTGCTTATTTAACTTATATGCAGAGTACAGCATGAGAAACACTGGGCTGGAGGAAGCACACGCTGGAATCAAGGTTGCTGGGAGAAATATCAATAATCTCAGATATTCAGATGACACCACCCTTATGGCAGAAAGTGAAGAAGAGCTAAAGAGTCTCCTGATGAAAGTGAAAGAGGAGAGTGAAAAAGTTAGCTTAAAGCTCAGCATTCAGAAAACTACAATCATTGCATCCAGTCTCATCACTTCATGGCAAATAGATGGGAAAACATTGGAAACAGCAGCAGACTATTTTGGGGGGCTTGGGAATCACTGCAGGTGATGGCTGCCTCCATGAACTTAAAACATATTTATGACTTGGAAGAAAAGTGATGACCAAACTAGACAGCATATTAAAAAGCTGAGACGTTGCTTTGCCAACAAAGATCCATCCGGTCAAGGCTATGGTTTTTCCATATGTCATGGATGGATATGAAAGATGCACTATAAAGAAAGTGACAGCTGAAAATGTGATGCTTTTGAACTGTGGTGTTGGAGAAGATGCTTGTAGGTCGCTTAGACTACAAGGAGACGCAACCACTCCATCCTAAAGGAAATCAGGTCTGAATATCCATTGGAAGGACTAATACTGAACCTGAAACTCCAATACTTTGGCCACTTGATGTGAAGAGCTGACTCACTTGGAAGTTGCTTTGATTTGCCTATGAGTGTGGGAGCCCTCCCTGGGCAAAGGGCCTCAGGGGTCATTGCCACTGAATCATGACATCCAAGCAAGCGCATTCCAGCTGTGTGACATGCAGGAAGCAGGAGACTGGGACATCTGTCTTCCTTAGAGGAAGGAAAGTCATCCACAGAGAGTGTGTTTTCAGGCCTCTCTTTGCAGCAAGTGTTTTGCTTCTCAGACATCAGAGCTGCAGGCTTGCTCTGAGGGCCTCAATTCCAGAGTCAGGGCTGTGTGTCTCACTGCACTTTCCAAGCATTACAGACACATTCCTAGGTTGGAGCAGTGCTTCCCATGAGAAAGAAGCCTCGGGAGTGTGTCTGAGCGGGCTGAGTGCCATGCTAGGGTCACCTAGTCGAGGGCACCTTGCACATCCAATGGGCCCCAGGCGAGTAGCTATGGACCGGCCCCTCGGTTGAGATATCCCAAAGCAGGGAACAAAGCTAGCTCTGTCTGTCAGAAGGAGGAAAACAGCAATGGGATGGATTTTCAAGCAGTTGCTAAGTCACACCACGTGAGGGCTCCGCGGGAAAGAAATGCGAATTTTGGCCTCTAGGCCCAGTATCCAGATGTGTGCACAGGATATTTTCCCCACAGGATCCAAGAATGTTCCAGACAGACCTAAGCTCACTAGCTCTCTCCTGCAGAGGAAATGAAATATTGTTGCTGAACCACGAAAAGATGCTGGGATTCTTGGCTTATGGAGGAGAAGAATTCAATCCAGGGCCCAAGACGAGGCTTGATTGCTCAGAGCTTTTGTGCAATCGAGTCTTATTCAAGTAGAAAGGAGATAGAGAAAGCTTCTGACAGAGACATCACAAGGGGCAGAAAGTGTACCCCCTTGCTAGTGTTAGTAATGGAGTTATATACTCTCCAATAAGTTATTACAACGAACAAAAGAATGTCTGGAGGTTGTAAAGACTCACTAGACCTACTCCCATCATTTACATTTTAAGATAACAGGATTAGCCAGAAGGTTTTTCCAGAGACCGTCCTCAAGAAGGATGCATGATTGTTATATAATCCGAAGGAATGTAGAGGGAAAAAAGTGTGCCCTTTCTTCCTCCTTGAGAATTCTAGACCCCTCTCTCCTTGGGGACCCTCGAACTTCTTATAAACCTGCCTTGGCAATGACTCTCTCCGAAACATGATTGAACAGCCGTTTGGAGCTTCCTTTGACTTTCCCTGGGAGGGAGGGAGCCCTCCCTGAGCACAGGGCCTCAGGGGCCATGGCCAATGAAAACTAATCTCCCAGTAAGTGCTTTTCAGCCCTGTGTGACTCTCAGCCCACAGGAGGCTGAGAAAACTCTCTTCCTTGGAGGAAGGAAAGGCAGCCCAAGAGTGTGTTTTCAGGCCTGTATCTTGCAGCAAGTGTTTGGCTTGTTAGACATAAGACCTGCAGGCCTGCTCCAACAGACTCCATTCCAGAATCAGGGCCTTGTGTCTCCCTGCAGTTTCCTGGCCTCGCAAACACATTCCTAGGGGAGAGCAGTCCTGCCCATGGGGAAGCAGGCTGCGGGAGTGTGTCTGAGGGGGCCAGGTGCCATGCTGGGGTCACCTGGTCGAGGGCACCTTGCACCTCCAATGGACCCCAGGCAAGGAGTTGCAGGCCACCACCTTGCTTCTGAAATCCCAAAGTGGGGAGCAAAGCTCGCTCTGTCAGAGGGAAGAAAACAGCAACAGGATGGATTTTCAAGCAGTTGCTAGGCTGTACTGCGTTAGGGCTCCAAGGAAGAAAAATGCAGATGTTAGCCCCTACGACTGGTATCCAGGTGGGCTCCCAGGATGATTTCCCCGCAGGATCCAAGAACGTTCCAGACAGACCTGGGCTCACTAGCTCCCTCCTGCAGAGGAAACATGATAGAACAGCTGTTTGGAGGTTGCTTTGACTTCCCCTGGGAGGGTAGGATCCCTCCCTGGGTGCAGGGCCTCAGGGGCCATTGCCGCTGAGAAATGCCCTCTAAGCCAGACCTTTCCAGCCTTGTATGACTCAGCACGGAGGAGACTGGAAAAGCTATCTTCCTTGGAGGAAGGAAAGGCAGCCCCAGAGAGTGTGTTTTCACACCTGTATCTCGCAGCAAGCGTTTGCCGTCTCAGACGTCAGACCTCCAGGCCTGCTCCAACGGCCTCAGTTCCAGAGTCAGGGCCGTGTGTCTCCCTGCATTTTCTGAGCCTTGGGAACACATTCCTAGGTCAGAACAGTCCTGCCCATGGGGAAGGAGGCTGCGGGAGTGTGTCTGAGGGGGTCGGGTGCCATGCTGGGGTCCAGTAGACCTGGTACCTCCAATAGACCCCAGGACAACAGCGGTGGGGCTCCCCCTGGCTTCCGAAATGCCAAAGCGAGAAGCAAAGCTAGCTCTATCAGAAGGAAGAAAAGAGCAATTAGATGGATGTTCAGGCTGTTGCTGGGCCGCACCACTTCAGGTTACCCCCCGAGAGGAGCAGGCGCCCTGTGGCCCCTCGGTCCCATATGCAGGTTAACACACAGGATGTGTCCCCATAGGAGCCAAGAATTTTCCTGACAGACCTAGGCTCACTAGAGCTCTCCTACAGGGCAAAAGGGATAGAACAGACTGTGGATGTGACTCTGCCTTTCCCAGCGAGCATGGGGCCCTCCCTACGGCCCCGGGCTCCAGGGAAAATTGTCCCTGAAAAATGACCTCCAAGAAGCGCTTTTCCAGCAGGCTGGGATGCAGAGTTCACAGGATGTGGGGAAAGTGATCGTCCTTCAGGGAAGAAGAGGCAGCCACCCAGTGTGTGTTTGCAAGCCTGTATTTGGAAGAAACTGGTTTGCTTCTTCAAGGGGAGACCTCCAGGTCTGCTCAGAGGACCGAAATTCCAGAGGCAGCACCATGCATCTCCCCTGTCCTTTCTGAGCCTTGGAAAGACATTCCTAGCTTATAGCGGTATTGCTCATGAAGAAGCAGGATGCAGGAATGTGTCAGACATGACTGGGTGCCTTCCTGGGTTCAGCTCCGTGAGGGGCCTTTCCACTCAAAGTAGGTCCCATGCCTCCTTGGGGAGGAAGTGGGGCCCGCTTGCCTCCAAATTGCCAAAGGCTGGAACAAAGCTAGTTCTATCAGAGGTAAGAAAAGAGCAATTGGATGGATGTGGAAGCTGTTGCTGGGCCGCACTGCTTCAGGCCCCCCACCCCTCCGGCCCCGAGAGAAACAGGCGCCCTGTGGCCCCTCTGTCCTGTATGCAGTTTCACACATAGAATGTGTCCCCATAGGAGCCAAGAATTTTCCTGACAGACCTAGGCTCACTAGAGCTCTCCTACAGAGCAAAGGGGATGGGACAGATGTGTGGCTGTGGCTCTGCCTTTCCCTGGGAGTGTGGAGCCACTCCCTATGGCCCCGGGCTCCAGGGGAAATTGCTCCTGAATAATGACCTCCAAGAAGCGCTTTTCCAACTGGCTGAGACGTGGAGTTCTCAGGATGCAGGGAAAGCGAGTGTCCCTTCGGGGAAGCAAAGGCAGTCACCTGTTATCATTACTTACTAGAATAGTAGGTACCTTCTCTGGTTGGGCAGAGGCCTTCCCTACCTGATCTGAAAAAGAAAATGAAGTAGCTCGCTGATTTGAGAAATAATTCCCAGACTTGGGTTTCCAACCAATATAGAATCCGACAATGGCCCTGTCTTTGTAGCCGCGTTAATTAACAGGTATGTGAAGCTCTAAATATCAGTGGAAATTACATACAGCATATAGGCCCCAGTGTTCTGGAATGGTGGAAAGAAACAACCAAACTCTTGAAGAGACTCTTTCAAAATGGATCATAGAGACTGACTGTACATGGATGGGCTTACTTCTGGCAGACTTACTCATATTACGGGTAACTGCACGTTCCCATTGTTGTTGTCCTTATGAAATTTTCTATGGGAGAACCCCCCACCCCAAATGAGGCAGGTGTTAGCAGATTTGCCACAAGTAAGGAGGTGGGATTTCACAGCAGCTGGAAAAATTAGGTAAGGTAATAAATCAGGTAACTAAGTTTGTGTAAAAAAAAAATATCATTCCCCCTTGAGGAACAGATTCATGAATTTGTGCTCAGTGATCAGGTGTGGCTCAATGACTGGAAACACAATTCCTTGGCCTGACATCGGAAAGGTCCTTATACTGTTGTTTTAGCCACAATTCTGAAAGAGAAGGGAATACTAGACCACCTAACCTGCCTCTTGAGAAATCTGTATGAAGGTCAGGAAGCAACAGTTAGAGCATTACATGGAACAACATACTGGTTCCAAAAAGGAAAAGGAGTATGTCAAGGCTGTATATTGTCACCCTGTTTATTTAGCTTATATGCAGACTACATCATGAAAAATGCTGCGATGGAAGATACCTGAGCTGGAATCAAGATTGCCGGAAGAAATAGCAATAAACTTAGATATGCAGATGTCACCACCATTATGGCAGAATGGGAAGAGGAACGCGTATGTCGGGGAACTTCTTGAGTTGCAGCAAAGGTGTGAAGGACCCTTTCGAAGTTCCAGAGGTTAGGTGTGGTTAGTCTCGAGATGCCTCAGCAGAAATGGGCCTCATGTCGCCTGGAATGGAGAGGCTTCTGGATATTCCCCAGTTTCAGCAGGTGCTCTCAAGTTACCACGGGGACTTCAGGGACCCGCTCTGGCGGCCTCAGGAAAGGCCAGTCATCATGCGTGTTGCTAGGGGGCCTCTCGTGATTCCTCTCCCGTCGGTGCCGGGGCCTAAGAAGTTGTGTGGAGTCGGGGCCGGAACCTGAGGATTCCTCACCAATGCTGACATGGATCATGGGGTAATTATGGAGTCTCCCCAGGGGAGTCAGTCCTCGTCTCGAGAGGGGGCATGCAGGTGCGCTTTCCTCCTGATCTGTAGCAGCAGTGTCACGCTTCCCATCTCGTGAGTCATGGGATCTGCGGCTTTCCCTCCAGGATTTTCCACGAGGCTTTCCCACGAGGCTTTCCCACAGGGCTGTCCCACTAGGCTTTCGGACAGGGCTGTCTCACGTGCCACCTTGGTGGCAGTCGATCCTCGGCGTGAAAGTCGAGGCAGTGCAGGGAAAACAGGTTCCTCTGGAATGGACTGAGACATCTGGGGGACTCTTGGAATGGTGGAACGACGCTGGCATACCTCTCGCCTTTCCTGTGGAGAGCGCCTCCTCTTGAGATGCGACGGGAACGCCGGGAATTCTTTCCCGATCAAGCAGCCAAAGGATCCCTCATGTCGAGCTAGGAGGCGGAAACGGGGCTCCTCTGGATGTGGGCGGGACCCTCGTGCTTCCTCTCGAGTGGAGACAGGTATGTCGGGGAACTTCTTGAGTTGCAGCAAGGGTGTGAAGGACCTTTTGAAAGTCCCAGATGTTAGGTGTGATTAGCCTTGAGACGCCTCAGCGGAAATGGGCCCCATCTCGCCTGGAGGGCAAAACCTCCTGGATTTTCTCGAGTTGTGGCAGGTGCTCTCGACTTATGTCGGGGACCTCAGGGACCCGCTCTGGTGGCCTCAGGAAAGGCCAGTCCCCTGCGAGTTGCTCGGGTGCCTTTGGGGATTCCTCTCCCTTCGATGCCGGGGCCTAAGGCCTGTGTGGAGGCGGGGCCGGAACCTGAGGATTCCTCTCCTATGCTGACATGGATCTTGGGGTACTTCTGGAGTCTCCCCAGGGGAGTCAGTCCTCGTCTCGAATGCGGGCATGCACTTGCGCTTTCCTCCAGAGCGGTAGCAGCAGTGTCACGCAGTCCGCCGCGTGGATCAAAGGATCTATGGTTTTCCCTCGAGTCTTTCCCACGAGGCTTTCCCACGAGGCTTTCCCACAGGGCTGTCCCACGTGCACACGTGGTGGGAGTCGATCCTCGGCTTGAATGTCAAGGCAGTGCAGGGAAAACAGGTTCCTCAGGAATGGACTGACACATCTGGGGGACTCTTGGAATGGTGGCACGACCCTGGAGTTCCTCTCGCCTTTCCTGTGGAGAGCGCCTCCTGTTGAGATGCGACGGGAACGCCGGGAATTCTTTCCCTACGAAACAGGGAAAGGATCCCTCATCTCGAGCTAGGAGGCGGAAACGGGGCTCCCCTGGATGTGTGCGGGACACCACGTGCTTCCTCTCGAGTGCAGACGGGTATGTCGGGGAACTTCTTGAGTTGCAGCAAGGGTGTGAAGGACCCTTTGGAAGTTCCAGTGGTTAGATGTGATTGGCCTCGAGAAGCCTCAGCGGAAATGGGCCTCATCTCGCCTGGAGGGCAAAACCTCCTGGATTTTCTCAAGTTGCGGCATTTGCTCTCGACTTACGACGGGGACCTCAGGGACCCGCTCTGGTGGCCTCAGGAAAGGCCAGTCCCCATGCGAGTTCCTCGGGGGCCTCTCGGGATTCCTCTCCCGTCGATGCCGGGGCCTAAGACCTTGTGTGGAGTCGGGGCCGGAACCTGAGGATTCCTCTCCAGTGCTGATATGGATCCTGGGGTACTTCTGGAGTCTCCCCAGGGGAGTCAGTCCTCGTCTCGAATGCGGGCATGCACTTGCGCTTTCCTCCAGAGCGGTAGCAGCAGTGTCACGCAGTCCGCCGCGTGGATCAAAGGATCTATGGTTTTCCCTCGAGTCTTTCCCACGAGGCTTTCCCACGAGGCTTTCCCACAGGACTGTCCCACGTGCACACGTGGTGGGAGTCGATCCTCGGCTTGAACGTCAAGGCAGTGCAGGGAAAACAGGTTCCTCTGGAATGGACTGACACATCTGGGGGACTCTTGGAATGGTGGCACGACCCTGGAGTTCCTTTCGCCTTTCCTGTGGAGAGCGCCTCCTCTTGAGATGCGACGGGAAGGCCGGGAATTCTTTCCCTACGAAACAGGGAAAGGATCCCTCATCTCGAGCTAGGAGGCGGAAACGGGGCTCCCCTGGATGTGTGCGGGACACCACGTGCTTCCTCTCGAGTGCAGACGGGTATGTCGGGGAACTTCCTGAGTTGCAGCAATGGTGTGAAGGACCCTTTGGAAGTTCCAGTGGTTAGATGTGATTGGCCTCGAGAAGCCTCAGCGGAAATGGGCCTCATCTCGCCTTGAGGGAAAAACCTCCTGGATTTTCTCGAGTTGCGGCAGGTGCTCTCGACTTACGACGGGGACCTCAGGGACGCGCTCTGGTGGCCTCAGGAAAGGTCAGTCCCCATGCGAGTTCCTCAGAGGTCTCTCGGGATTCCTCTCCCGTCGATGCCGGGGCCTAAGACCTTGTGTGGAGTCGGGGCCGGAACCTGAGGATTCCTCTCCAGTGCTGACATGGATCTTGGGGTACTTCTGGAGTCTCCCCAGGGGAGTCAGTCCTCGTCTCGAATGCGGGCATGCACTTGGGCTTTCCTCCAGAGCGGTAGCAGCAGTGTCACGCAGTCCGCCGCGTGGATCAAAGGATCTATGGTTTTGCCTCGAGTCTTTCCCACGAGGCTTTCCCACAGGGCTGTCCCACGTGCACACGTGGTGGGAGTGGATCCTCGTCTTGAACGTCAAGGCAGTGCAGGGAAAACAGGTTCTTCTGGAATGGACTGACACATCTGGGGGACTCTTGGAATGGTGGCACGACCCTGGAGTTCCTCTCGCCTTTCCTGTGGAGAGCGCCTCCTCTTGAGATGCGACTGGAACGCCGGGAATTCTTTCCCTACGAAACAGGGAAAGGATCCCTCATCTCGAGCTAGGAGGCGGAAACGGGGCTCCCCTGGATGTGTGCGGGACCCCACGTGCTTCCTCTCGAGTGGAGACGGGTATGTCGGGGAACTTCTTGAGTTGCAGCAAGGGTGTGAAGGACCCTTTGGATGTTCCAGTGGTTAGACGTGATTGGCCTCGAGAAGCCTCAGCGGAAATGTGCCTCATCTCCCCTGGAGGGCAAAACCTCCTGGATTTTCTCGAGTTGCGGCAGGTGCTCTCGACTTACGACGGGGACCTCAGGGACCCGCTCTGGTGGCCTCAGGAAAGGCCAGTCCCCATGCGAATTCCTCGGGGGCCTCTCGGGATTACTCTCCCGACGATGCCGGGGCCTAAGACCTTGTGTGGAGTCGGGGCCGGAACCTGAGGATTCCTCTCCAGTGCTGACATGGATCTTGGGGTACTTCTGGAGTCTCCCCAGGGGAGTCAGTCCTCGTCTCGAATGCGGGCATGCACTTGCGCTTTCCTCTAGAGCGGTAGCAGAAGTGTCACGCAGTCCGCCGCGTGGATCAAAGGATCTATGGTTTTCCCTCGAGTCTTCCCACCAGGCTTTCCCACGAGGCTTTCCCACAGGGCTGTCCCACGTGCACAGGTGTTGGGAGTCGATCCTCGGCTTGAACGTCAAGGCAGTGCAGGGAAAACAGGTTCCTCTGTAATGGACTGACACATCTGGGCGTCTCTAGGAATGGTGGCACGACCCTGGAGTTCCTCTCGCCTCTCCTGTGGAGATCGCCTCCTCTTGAGAGGCGACGGGAACGCCGGGAATTCTTTCCCTACGAAACAGGGAAAGGATCCCTCATCTCGAGCTAGGAGGCGGAAACGGGGCTCCCCTGGATGTGTGCGGGACCCCACGTGCTTCCTCTCGAGTGGAGACGGGTATGTCGGGGAACTTCTTGAGTTGCAGCAAGGGTGCGAAGGACCCTTTGGAAGTTCCAGCGGTTAGATGTGATTAGCCTCGAGAAGCCTCAGCGGAAATGGGCCTCATCTCGCCTGGAGGGCAAAACCTCCTGGATTTTCTCGAGTTGCCACAGGTGCTCTCGACTTACGATGGGGACCTCAGGGACCCGCTCTGGTGGCCTCAGGAAAGGCCAGTCCCCATGCGAGTTCCTCGGGGGCCTCTCGGCATTCTCCTCCCGTCGATGCCGGGGCCTAAGACCTTGTGTGGAGTCGGGGCCGGAACCTGAGGATTCCTCTCCAGTGCTGACATGGATCTTGGGGTATTTCTGGAGTCTCCCCAGGGGAGTCAGTCCTCGTCTCGAATGCGGGCATGCACTTGCGCTTTCCTCCAGAGCGGTAGCAGCAGTGTCACGCAGTCCGCCGCGTGGATCAAAGGATCTATGATTTTCCCTCGAGTCTTTCCCACGAGGCTTTCCCACGAGGCTTTCCCACAGGGCTGTCCCACGTGCACACGTGGTGGGAGTGGATCCTCGGCTTGAACGTCAAGGCAGTGCAGGGAAAACAGGTTCCTCTGGAATGGACTGACACATCTGGGGGACTCTTGGAATGGTGTCACGACCCTGGAGTTCCTTTCGCCTTTCCTGTGGAGAGCGCCTCCTCTTGAGATGCGACGGGAACGCCGGGAATTCTTTCCCTACGAAACAGGGAAAGGATCCCGCATCTCGAGCTAGGAGGCGGAAACGGGGCTCCCCTGGATGTGTGCGGGACACCACGTGCTTCCTCTCGAGTGCAGACGGGTATGTCGGGGAACTTCTTGAGTTGCAGCAAGGGTGTGAAGGACCCTTTGGAAGTTCCAGTGGTTAGATGTGATTGGCCTCGAGAAGCCTCAGCGGAAATGGGCCTCATCTCGCCTGGAGGGCAAAACCTCCTGGATTTTCTCGAGTTGCGGCAGGTGCTCTCGAATTACGACGGGGACCCCAGGGACCCGCTCTGGTGGCCTCAGGAAAGGCCAGTCCCCATGCGAATTCCTCGGGGGCCTCTCGGGATTCCTCTCCCGTCGATGCCGGGGCCTAAGACCTTGTGTGGAGTCGGGGCCGGAACCTGAGGATTCCTCTCCAGTGCTGACATGGATCTTGGGGTACTTCTGGAGTCTCCCCAGTGGAGTCAGTCCTCGTCTCGAATGCGGGCATGCACTTGCGCTTAACTCCAGAGCGGTAGCAGCACTGTCACGCAGTCCGCCGCGTGGATCAAAGGATCTATGGTTTTCCCTCGAATCTTTCCCACGAGGCTTTCCCACGACGCTTTCCCACAGGGCTGTCCCACGTGCACACGTGGTGGGAGTCGATCCTCGGCTTGAACGTCAAGGCAGTGCAGGGAAAACAGGTTCCTCTGGAATGGACTGACACATCTGGGCGACTCTTGGAATGGTGGCACGACCCTGGAGTTCCTCTCGCCTTTCCTGTGGAGAGCGCCTCCTCTTGAGATGCGACGGGAACGCCGGGAATTCTTTCCCTACGAAACAGGGAAAGGATCCCTCATCTCGAGCTAGGAGGCGGAAACGGGGCTCCCCTGGATGTGTGCGGGACCCCACGTGCTTCCTCTCAAGTGGAGACGGGTATGTCGGGGAACTTCTTGAGTTGCAGCAAGGGTGTGAAGGACCCTTTGGAAGTTCCAGTGGTTAGACGTGATTAGCCTCGAGAAGCCTCAGCGGAAATGGGCCTCATCTCGCCTGGAGGGCAAAACCTCCTGGATTTTCTCGAGTTGCGGCAGGTGCTCTCGACTTACGACGGGGACCTCAGGGACCCGCTCTGGTGGCCTCAGGAAAGGCCAGTCCCCATGCGAGTTCCTCGGGAGCCTCTCGGGATTCCTCTCCCGTCGATGCCGGGGCCTAAGACCTTGTGTGGAGTCGGGGCCGGAACCTGAGGATTCCTCTCCAGTGCTGACATGGATCTTGGGGTACTTCTGGAGTCTCCCCAGGGGAGTCAGTCCTCGTCTCGAATGCGGGCATGCACTTGCACTTTTCTCCAGAGCGGTAGCAGCAGTGTCACGCAGTCCGCCGCGTGGATCAAAGGATCTATGGTTTTCCCTCGAGTCTTTCCCACGAGGCTTTCCCACGAGGCTTTCCCACAGGGCTGTCCCACGTGCACACGTGGTGGGAGTGGATCCTCGTCTTGAACGTCAAGGCAGTGCAGGGAAAACAGGTTCTTCTGGAATGGACTGACACATCTGGGTGACTCTTGGAATGGTGGCACGACCCTGGAGTTCCTCTCGCCTTTCCTGTGGAGAGCGCCTCCTTTTGAGATGCGACTGGAACGCCGGGAATTCTTTCCCTACGAAACAGGGAAAGGATCCCTCATCTCGAGCTAGGAGGCGGAAACGGGGCTCCCCTGGATGTGTGCGGGACCCCACGTGCTTCCTCTCGTGTGGAGACGGGTATGTCGGGGAACTTCTTGAGTTGCAGCAAGGGTGTGAAGGACCCTTTGGATGTTCCAGTGGTTAGACGTGATTGGCCTCGAGAAGCCTCAGCGGAAATGTGCCTCATCTCGCCTGGAGGGCAAAACCTCCTGGATTTTCTCGAGTTGCGGCAGGTGCCCTCGACTTACGACGGGGACCTCAGGGACCCGCTCTGGTGGCCTCAGGAAAGGCCAGTCCCCATGCGAATTCCTCGGGGGCCTCTCGGGATTACTCTCCCGACGATGCCGGGGCCTAAGACCTTGTGTGGAGTCGGGGCCGGAACCTGAGGATTCCTCTCCTGTGCTGACATGGATCTTGGGGTACTTCTGGAGTCTCCCCAGGGGAGTCAGTCCTCGTCTCGAATGCGGGCATGCACTTGCGCTTTCCTCTAGAGCGGTAGCAGCAGTGTCACGCAGTCCGCCGCATGGATCAAAGGATCTATGGTTTTCCCTCGAGTCTTTCCCACGAGGCTTTCCCACGAGGCTTTCCCACAGGGCTGTCCCACGTGCACAGGTGGTGGGAGTCGATCCTCCGCTTGAACGTCAAGGCAGTGCAGGGAAAACAGGTTCCTCTGGAATGGACTGACACATCTGGGGGACTCTTGGAATTGTGGCACGACCCTGGAGTTCCTCTCGCCTCTCCTGTGGAGAGCGCCTCCTCTTGAGATGCGACGGGATCGCCGGGAATTCTTTCCCTACGAAACAGGGAAAGGATCCCTCATCTCGAGCAAGGAGGCGGAAACGGGGCTCCCCTGGATGTGTGCGGGACCCCACGTGCTTCCTCTCGAGTGGAGACGGGTATGTCGGGGAACTTCTTGAGTTGCAGCAAGGGTGTGAAGGACCATTTGGAAGTTCCAGTGGTTAGACGTGATTAGCCTCGAGAAGCCTCAGCGGAAATGGGCCTCATCTCGCCTGGAGGGCAAAACCTCCTGGATTTTCTCGAGTTGCGGCAGGTGCTCTCGACTTACGACGGGGACCTCAGGGACCCGCTCTGGTGGCCTCAGGAAAGGCCAGTCCCCATGCGAGTTCCTCGGGGGCCTCTCGGGATTCCTCTCCCGTCGATGCCGGGGCCTAAGACCTTGTGTGGAGTCGGGGCCGGAACCTGAGTATTCCTCTCCAGTGCTGAGATGGATCTTGGGGTACTTCTGGAGTCTCCCCAGGGGAGTCAGTCCTCGTCTCGAATGCGGGCATGCACTTGCGCTTTCCTCCAGAGCGGTAGCAGCAGTGTCACGCAGACCGCCGCGTGGATCACAGGATCTATGGTTTTCCCTCGAGTCTTTCCCACGAGGCTTTCCCACGAGGCTTTCCCACAGGGCTGTCCCACGAGCACACGTGGTGGGAGTCGATCCTCGGCTTGAACGTCAAGGCAGTGCAGGGAAAACAGGTTCCTCTGTAATGGACAGACACATCTGGGGTCTCTTGGAATGGTCGCACGACCCTGGAGTTCCTCTCGCCTTTTCTGTGGGAGCGCCTCCTCTTGAGATGCGACGGTAACGCCGGGAATTCTTTCCCTACGAAACAGGGAAAGGATCCCTCATCTCGAGCTAGGAGGCGGAAACGGGGCTCCCCTGGATGTGTGCGGGACCCCACGTGCTTCCTCTTGAGTGGAGACGGGTATGTCGGGGAACTTCTAGAGTTGCAGCAAGGGTGTGAAGGACCCTTTGGAAGTTCCAGTGGTTAGATGTGATTAGCCTCGAGAAGCCTAAGCGGAAATGGGCCTCATCTCGCCTGGAGGGCAAAACCTCCTGGATTTTCTCGAGTTGCGGCATGTGCTCTCGACTTACGACGGGGACCTCAGGGACCCGCTCTGGTGACCTCAGGAAAGGACAGTCCCCATGCGAGTTCCTCGGGGGCCTCTCGGGATTCCTCTCCCGTCGATGCCGGGGCCTAAGACCTTGTGTGGAGTCGGGGCCGGAACCTGAGGATTCCTCTCCAGTGCTGACATGGATCTTGGGGTACTTCTGGAGTCTCCCCAGGGGAGTCAGTCCTCGTCTCGAATGCGGGCATGCACTTGCGCTTTCCTCCAGAGCGGTAGCAGCAGTGTCACGCAGTCCGCCGCGTGGATCAAAGGATCTATGGTTTTCCCTCGAGTCTTTCCCACGAGGCTTTCCCACGAGGCTTTCCTCAGGGCTGTCCCACGTGCACACGTTTTGGGACTCGATCCTCGGCTTGAACGTCAAGGTAGTGCAGGGAAAACACGTTCCTCTGGAATGGACTGACACATCTGGGGGACTCTTGGAATGGTGGCACGACCCTGGAGTTCCTCTCGCCTTTCCTGTGGAGAGCGCCTCCTCTTGAGATGCGACGGGAACGCCGGGAATTCATTCCCTACGAAACAGGGAAAGGATCCCTCATCTCGAGCTAGGAGGCGGAAATGGGGCTCCCCTGGATGTTTGCGGGACCCCACATGCTTCCTCTCGAGTGGAGACGGCTATGTCGGGGAACTTCTTGAGTTGCAGCAAGGGTGTGAAGGGCTCTTTGGAAGTTCCAGTATTTAGATGTGATTGGCCTCGAGAAGCCTCAGCGGAAATGGGCCTCATCTCGCCTGGAGGGCAAAACCTCCTGGATTTTCTCGAGTTGCGGCAGGTGCTCTCGAATTACGACGGGGACCTCAGGGACCCGCTCTGGTGGCCTCAGGAAAGGCCAGTCCCCATGCCAGTTCCTCGGGGGCCTCTCGGGATTCCTCTCCCGTCGATGCCGGCGCCGAAGACCTTGTGTGGAGTCGGGGCCGGAACATGAGGATTCCTCTCCAGTGCTGACATGGATCTTGGGGTACTTCTGGAGTCTCCCCAGGGGAGTCAGTCCTCGTCTCGAATGCGGGCAAGCACTTGTGCTTTCCTCCAGAGCGGTAGCAGCAGTGTCACGCAGTCCTCCGCGTGGATCTAAGGATCTATGGTTTTCCCTCGAGTCTTTCACACGAGGCTTTCCCACGAGGCTTTCCCACAGGGCTGTCCCACGTGCACACGTGGTGGGAGTCGAACCTCGGCTTGAACGTCAAGGCAGTGCAGGGAAAACAGGTTCCTCTGGAATGGACTGACACATCTGGGGGTCTCTTGGAATGGTGCCACCACCCTGGAGTTCCTCTCGCCTTTCCTGCGGAGAGCGCCTCCTTTTGAGATGCGACGGGAACGCCGGGAATTCTTTCCCTACGAAACAGGGAAAGGATCCCTCATCTCGAGCTAGGAGGCGGAAACAGGGCTCCCCTGGATATGTGCGGGACCCCACGTGCTTCCTCTCGAGTGGAGACGGGTATGTCGGGGCACTTCTTGAGTTGCAGCAAGGGTGTGAAGGACCCTTTGGAAGTTCCAGTGGTTAGATGTGATTAGCCTCGAGAAGCCTCAGCGGAAATGGGCCTCATCTCGCCTGGAGGGCAAAACCTCCTGGATTTTCTCGAGTTGCGGCATGTGCTCTCGACTTACGACGGGGACCTCGGGGACCCGCTCTGGTGGCCTCAGGAAAGGCCAGTCCCCATGCGAGTTCCTCGGGGGCCTCTCGGGATTCCTCTCCCATCGATGCCGGGGCCTAAGACCTTGTGTGGAGTCGGGGCCGGAACCTGAGGATTCCTCTCCAGTGCTGACATGGATCTTGGGGTACTTCTGGAGTCTCCCCAGGGGAGTCAGTCCTCGTCTCGAATGCGGGCATGCACTTGCGCTTTCCTCCAGAGCGGTAGCAGCAGTGTCACGCAGTCCGCCGCGTGGATCAAAGGATCTATGGTTTTCCCTCGAGTCGTTCCCACGAGGATTTCCCACGAGGCTTTCCCACAGGGCTGTCCCACGTGCACACGTGGTGGGAGTGGATCCTCGGCTTGAACGTCAAGGCAGTGCAGGGAAAACAGGTTCATCTGGAATGGACCGACACATCTGGGGGACTCTTGGAATGGTGGCACGACCCTGGAGTTCCTCTCGCCTTTCCTGTGGAGAGCGCCTCCTCTTGAGATGCGACGGGAACGCCGGGAATTCTTTCCCTACGAAACAGGGAAAGGATCCCTCATCTCGAGCTAGGAGGCGGAAACGGGGCTCCCCTGGATGTGTGCGGGACCCCACGTGCTTCCTCTCGAGTGGAGACGGGTATGTCGGGGAACTTCTTGAGTTGCAGCAAGGGTGTGAAGGACCCTTTGGAAGTTCCAGTGGTTAGACGTGATTAGCCTCGAGAAGCCTCAGCGGAAATGGGCCTCATCTCGCCTGGAGGGCAAAACCTCCTGGATATTCTCGAATTGCGGCAGGTGCTCTCGACTTACGACGGGGACCTCAGGGACACGCTCTGGTGGCCTCAGGAAAGGCCAGTCCCCATGCGAGTTCCTCGGGGGCCTCTCGGGATTCCTCTCCCCTCGATGCCGGGGCCTAAGACCTTGTGTGGAGTCGGGGCCGGAACCTGAGGATTCCTCTCCAGTGCTGACATGGATCTTGGGGTAATTCTGGAGTCTCCCCAGGGGAGTTAGTCCTCGTCTCGAATGCGGGCATGCACTTGCGCTTTCCTCCAGAGCGGTAGCAGCAGTGTCACGCAGTCCACCGCGTGGATCAAAGGATCTATGGTTTTCCCTCGAGTCTTTCCCACGAGGCTTTCCAACGAGGCTTTCCCACAGGGATGTCCCACGTGCACACGTGGTGGGAGTGGATCCTCGGCTTGAACGTCAAGGCAGTGCAGGGAAAACAGGTTCCTCTGGAATGGACTGACACATCTGGGGGTCTCTTGGAATGGTACCACGACCCTGGAGTTCCTGTCGCCTTTCCTGCGGAGAGCGCCTCCTCTTGAGATGCGACGGGAACGCCGGGAATTCTTTCCCTACGAAACAGGGAAAGGATCCCTCATCTCGAGCTAGGAGGCGGAAACAGGGCTCCCCTGGATGTGTGCGGGACCCCACGTGCTTCCTCTCGATTGGAGACGGGTATGTCGCGGAACTGCTTCAGTTGCAGCAAGGGTGTGAAGGACCCTTTGGAAGTTCCAGTGGTTAGATGTGATTAGCCTCGAGAAGCCTCAGCGGAAATGGGCCTCATCTCGCCTGGAGGGCAAAACCTCCTGGATTTTCTCGAGTTGCGGCAGGTGCTCTCGACTTACGATGGGGCCTCAGGGACCCGCTCTGGTGGCCTCAGGAAAGGCCAGTCCCCATGCGAGTTCCTCGGGGGCCTCTCGGGATTCCTCTCCCGTCGATGCCGGGGCCTAAGACCTTGTGTGGAGTCGGGGCCGGAACCTGAGGATTCCTCTCCAGTGCTGACATGGATCTTGGGGTACTTCTGGAGTCTCCCGAGGGGAGTCAGTCCTCGTCTCGAATGCGGGCATGCACTTGCGCTTTCCTCCAGAGCGGTAGCAGCAGTGTCACGCAGTCCGCCGCGTGGATCAAAGGATCTATGGTATTCCCTCGAGTCTTTCCCACGAGGCTTTCCCACGAGGCTTTCCCACAGGGCTGTCCCACGTGCACACGTGGTGGGAGTCGATCCTCGGCTTGAACGTCAAGGCAGTGCAGGGAAAACAGGTTCCTCTTGAATGGACTGACACATCTGGGGGACTCTTGGAATGGTGGCACGACCCTGGAGTTCCTCTCGCCTTTCCTGTGGAGAGCGCCTCCTCTTGAGATGCGACGGGAACGCCGGGAATTCTTTCCCTACGAAACAGGGAAAGGATCCCTCATCTCGAGCTAGGAGGCGGAAACGGGGCTCCCCTGGATGTGTGCGGGACCCCACGTGCTTCCTCTCGAGTGGAGACGGGTATGTCGGGGAACTTCTTGAGTTGCAGCAAGGGTGTGAAGGACCCTTTGGAAGTTCCAGCGGTTAGATGTGATTAGCCTCGAGAAGCCTCAGCGGAAATGGGCCTCATCTCGCCTGGAGGGCAAAACCTCCTGGATTTTCTCGAGTTGCGACAGGTGCTCTCGACTTACGATGGGGACCTCCGGGACCCGCTCTGGTGGCCTCAGGAAAGGCCAGTCCCCATGCGAGTTCCTCGGGGGCCTCTCGGCATTCTCCTCCCGTCGATGCCGGGGCCTAAGACCTTGTGTGGAGTCGGGGCCGGAACCTGAGGATTCCTCTCCAGTGCTGACATGGATCTTGGGGTACTTCTGGAGTCTCCCCAGGGGAGTCAGTCCTCGTCTCGACTGCGGGCATGCACTTGCGCTTTCCTCCAGAGCGGTAGCAGCAGTGTCACGCAGTCCGCCGCGTGTATCAAAGGATTTATGATTTTCCCTCGAGTCTTTCCCACGAGGCTTTCCCACGAGGCTTTCCCACAGGGCTGTCCCACGTGCACACGTGGTGGGAGTGGATCCTCGGCTTGAACGTCAAGGCAGTGCAGGGAAAACAGGTTCCTCTGGAATGGACTGACACATCTGGGGGACTCTTGGAATGGTGGCACGACCCTGGAGTTCCTCTCGCCTTTCCTGTGGAGAGCGCCTCCTCTTGAGATGCGACGGGAACACCGGGAATTCTTTCCCTACGAAACAGGGAAAGAATCCCTCGTCTCGAGCTAGGAGGCGGAAACGGGGCTCCCCTGGATGTGTGCGGGACCCCACGTGCTTCCTCTCGAGTGGAGACGGGTATGTCGGGGAACTTCTTGAGTTGCAGCAAGGGTGTGAAGGACCCTTTGGAAGTTCCAGCGGTTAGATGTGATTAGCCTCGAGAAGCCTCAGCGGAAATGGGCCTCATCTCGCCTGGAGGGCAAAACCTCCTGGATTTTCTCGAGTTGCGACAGGTGCTCTCGACTTACGATGGGGACCTCCGGGACCCGCTCTGGTGGCCTCAGGAAACGCCAGTCCCCATGCGAGTTCCTCGGGGGCCTCTCGGCATTCTCCTCCCGTCGATGCCGGGGCCTAAGACCTTGTGTGGAGTCGGGGCCGGAACCTGAGGATTCCTCTCCAGTGCTGACATGGATCTCGGGGTACTTCTGGAGTCTCCCCAGGGGAGTCAGTCCTCGTCTCGACTGCGGGCATTCACTTGCGCTTTCCTCCAGAGCGGTAGCAGCAGTGTCACGCAGTCCGCCGCGTGTATCAAAGGATCTATGATTTTCCCTCGAGTCTTTCCCACGAGGCTTTCCCACGAGGCTTTCCCACAGGGCTGTCCCACGTGCACACGTGGTGGGAGTGGATCCTCGGCTTGAACGTCAAGGCAGTGCAGGGAAAACAGGTTCCTCTGGAATGGACTGACACATCTGGGGGACTCTTGGAATGGTGGCACGACCCTGGAGTTCCTCTCGCCTTTCCTGTGGAGAGCGCCTCCTCTTGAGATGCGACGGGAACGCCGGGAATTCTTTCCCTACGAAACAGGGAAAGAATCCCTCGTCTCGAGCTAGGAGGCGGAAACGGGGCTCCCCTGGATGTGTGCGGGACCCCACGTGCTTCCTCTCGAGTGGAGACGGGTATGTCGGGGAACTTCTTGAGTTGCAGCAAGGGTGTGAAGGACCCTTTGGAAGTTCCAGTGGTTAGACGTGATTAGCCTCGAGAAGCCTCAGCGGAAATGGGCCTCATCTCGCCTGGAGGGCAAATCCTCCTGGATTTTCTCGAGTTGTGGAAGGTGCTCTCGACTTACGATGGGGACCTCAGGGACCCGCTCTGGTGGCCTCAGGAAAGGCCAGTCCCCATGCGAGTTCCTCGGGGGCCTCTCGTGATTCCTCTCCCGTCGATGAGGGGCCTAAGACCTTTTGTGGAGTCGGGGCCGGAACCTGAGGATTCCTCTCCAGTGCTGACATGGATCTTGGGGTACTTCTGGAGTCTCCCCAGGGGAGTCAGTCCTCGTCTCGAATGCGGGCATGCACTTGCGCTTTCCTCCAGAGCGGTAGCAGCAGTGTCACGCAGTCCGCCGCGTGGATCAAAGGATCTATGGTTTTCCCTCGAGTCTTTCCCACGAGGCTTTCCCACGAGGCTTTCCTCAGGGCTGTCCCACGTGCACACGTGGTGGGACTCGATCCTCGGCTTGAACGTCAAGGTAGTGCAGGGAAAACACATTCCTCTGGAATGGACTGACACATCTGGGGGACTCTTGGAATGGTGACACGACCCTGGAGTTCCGCTCGCCTTTCCTGTGGAGAGCGCCTCCTCTTGAGATGCGACGGGAACGCCGGGAATTCATTCCCTACGAAACAGGGAAAGGATCCCTCATCTCGAGCTTGGAGGCGGAAATGGGGCTCCCATGGATGTGTGAGGGACCCCACGTGCTTCCTCTCGAGTGGTGACGGGTATGTCGGGGAACTTCTTGAGTTGCAGCAAGGGTGTGAAGGACCCTTTGGAAGTTCCAGTGGTTAGATGTGATTGGCCTCGAGAAGCCTCAGCGGAAATGGGCCTCATCTCGCCTGGAGGGCAAAACCTCCTGGATTTTCTCGAGTTGCGGCAGGTGCTCTCGACTTACGACGGGGACCTCAGGGACCCGCTCTGGTGGCCTCAGGAAAGGCCAGTCCCCATGCGAGTTCCTCCGGGGCCTCTCGGGATTCCTCTCCCGTCGATGCCGGCGCCGAAGACCTTGTGTGGAGTCGGGGCCGGAACGTGAGGATTCCTCTCCAGTGCTGACATGGATCTTGGGGTACTTCTGGAGTCTCCCCATGGGAGTCAGTCCTCGTCTCGAATGCGGGCATGCACTTGCGCTTTCCTCCAGAGCGGTAGCAGCAGTGTCACGCAGTCCACCGCGTGGATCAAAGGATCTATGGTTTTCCCTCGAGTCTTTCCCACGAGGCTTTCCCACGAGGCTTTCCCACAGGGCTGTCCCACGTGCACAGGTGGTGGGAGTCGATCCTCGGCTTGAACGTCAAGGCAGTGCAGGGAAAACAGGTTCCTCTATAATGGACTGACACATCTGGGCGTCTCTTGGAATGGTGGCACGACCCTGGAGTTCCTCTCGCCTCTCCTGTGGAGAGCGCCTCCTCTTGAGATGCGACGGGAACGCCGGGAATTCTTTCCCTAAGAAACAGGGAAAGGATCCCTCATCTCGAGCTAGGAGGCGGAAACGGGGCTCCCCTGGATGTGTGCGGGACCCCACGTGCTTCCTCTCGAGTGGAGACGGGTATGTCGGGGAACTTCTTGAGTTGCAGCAAGGGTGTGAAGGACCCTTTGGAAGTTCCAGTGGTTAGATGTGATTAGCCTCGAGAAGCCTCAGCGGAAATGGGCCTCATCTCGCCTGGAGGGCAAAACCTCCTGGATTTTCTCGAGTTGCGGCATGTGCTCTCGACTTACGACGGGGACCTCGGGGACCCGCTCTGGTTGCCTCAGGAAAGGCCAGTCCCCATGCGAGTTCCTCGGGGGCCTCTCGGCATTCTCCTCCCGTCGATGCCGGGGCCTAAGACCTTGTGTGGAGTCGGGGCCGGAACCTGAGGATTCCTCTCCAGTGCTGACATGGATCTTGGGGTACTTCTGGAGTCTCCCCAGGGGAGTCAGTCCTCGTCTCGAATGCGGGCATGCACTTGCGCTTTCCTCCAGAGCGGTAGCAGCAGTGTCACGGAGTCGGCCGCGTGGATCAAAGGATCTATGTTTTTCCCTCGAGTCTTTCCCACGAGGCTTTCCCACGAGGCTTTCCCTCAGGGCTGTCCCACGTGCACACGTGGTGGGAGTCGATCCTCGGCTTGAACGTCAAGGCAGTGCAGGGAAAACAGGTTCCTCTGGAATGGACTGACACATCTGGGGGACTCTTGGAATGGTGGCACGACCCTGGAGTTCCTCTCGCCTTTCCTGTGGAGAGCGCCTCCTCTTGAGATGCGACGGGAACGCCAGGAATTCTTTCCCTACGAAACAGGGAAAGGATCCCTCATCTCGAGCTAGGAGGCGGAAACGGGGCTCCCCTGGATGTGTGCGGGACCCCACGTGCTTCCTCTCGAGTGGAGACGGGTATGTCGGGGAACTTCTTGAGTTGCAGCAAGGGTGTGAAGGACCCTTTGGAAGTTCCAGTGGTTAGACGTGATTAGCCTCGAGAAGCCTCAGCGGAAATGGGCCTCATCTCGCCTGGAGGGCAAAACCTCCTGGATATTCTCGAGTTGCGGCAGGTGCTCTCGACTTACGACGGGGACCTCAGGGACCCGCTCTGGTGGCCTCAGGAAAGGCCAGTCCCCATGCGAGTTCCTCGGGGGCCTCTCGGGATTCCTCTCCCGTCGATGCCGGGGCCTAAGTCCTTGTGTGGAGTCGGGGCCGGAACCTGAGGATTCCTCTCCAGTGCTGACATGGATCTTGGGGTACTTCTGGAGTCTCCCCAGGGGAGTCAGTCCTCGTCTCGAATGCGGGCATGCACTTGCGCTTTCCTCCAGAGCGGTAGCAGCAGTGTCACGCAGTCCGCCGCGTGGATCAAAGGATCTATGGTTTTCCCTCGAGTCTTTCCCACGAGGCTTTCCCACGAGGCTTTCCCACAGGGCTGTCCCACGTGCACACGTGTTGGGAGTGGATCCTCGGCTTGAACGTCAAGGCAGTGCAGGGAAAACAGGTTCCTCTGGAATGGACTGACACATCTGGGGGACTCTTGGAATGGTGGCACGACCCTGGAGTTCCTCTCGCCTTTCCTGTGGAGAGGGCCTCCTCTTGAGATGCTACGGCAACGCCGGGAATTCTTTCCCCAAGAAAGAGGGAAAGGATCCCTCATCTCGAGCTAGGAGGCGGAAACGGGGCTCCCCTGGATGTGTGTGGGACCACACGTGCTTCCTCTCGAGTGGAGACGGGTATGTCGGGGAACTTCTTGAGTTGCAGCAAGGGTGTGAAGGACCCTTTGGAAGTTCCAGTGGTTAGACGTGATTAGCCTCGAGAAGCCTCAGCGGAAATGGGCCTCATCTCGCCTGGAGGGCAAAACCTCCTGGATTTTCTCGAGTTGCGGCAGGTGCTCTCGACTTACGACGGGGACCTCAGGGACCCGCTCTGGTGGCCTCAGGAAAGGCCAGTCCCCATGCGAGTTCCTCGGGGGCCTCTCGGCATTCCTCTCCCGTCGATGCCACGGCCTAAGACCTTGTGTGGAGTCGGGGCCGGAACCTGAGGATTCCTCTCCAGTGCTGAAATGGATCTTGGGGTACTTCTGGAGTCTCCCCAGGGGAGTCAGTCCTCGTCTCGAATGCGGGCATGCACTTGCGCTTTCCTCCAGAGCGGTAGCAGCAGTGTCACGCAGTCGGCCGCGTGGATCAAAGGATCTATGGTTTTCCCTCGAGTCTTTCCCACGAGGCTTTCCCACGAGGCTTTCCCACAGGGCTGTCCGACGTGCACACGTGGTGGGAATCAATCCTCGGCTTGAACGTCAAGGCAGTGCAGGGAAAACAGGTTCCTCTGGAATGGACTGACACATCTGGGGGACTCTTGGAATGGTGGCACGACCCTGGAGTTCCTCTCCCCTTTCCTGTGGAGAGCGCCTCCTCTTGAGATGTGACGGGAACGCCGGGAATTCTTTCCCTACCAAACAGGGAAAGGATCCCTCATCTCGAGCTAGGAGGCGGAAACGGGGCTCCCCTGGATATGTGCGGGACCGCACGTGCTTCCTCTCGAGTGGAGACGGGTATGTCGGGGAACTTCTTGAGTTGCAGCAAGGGTGTGAAGGACCCTTTGGAAGTTCCAGTGGTTAGACGTGATTAGCCTCGAGAAGCCTCAGCGGAAATGGGCCTCATCTCGCCTGGAGGGCAAAACCTCCTGGATTTTCTCGAGTTGCGGCAGGTGCTCTCGACTTACGACGGGGACCTCAGGGACCCGCTCTGGTGGCCTCAGGAAAGGCCAGTCCCCATGCGAGTTCCTCGGGGGCCTCTCGGGATTCCTCTCCCGTCGATGCCGGGGCCTAAGACCTTGTGTGGAGTCGGGGCCGGGACCTGAGGATTCCGCTCCAGTGCTGACATGGATCTTGGGGTACTTCTGGAGTCTACCCAGGGGAGTCAGTCCTCGTCTCGAATGCGGGCATGCACTTGCGCTTTCCTCCAGAGCGGTAGCAGCAGTGTCACGCAGTCCGCCGCGTGGATCAAAGGATCTATGGTTTTCACTCGAGTCTTTCCCACGAGGCTTTCCCACGAGGCTTTCCACAGGGCTGTCCCACGTGCACACGTGGTGGGACTCGATCCTCGGCTTGAACGTCAAGGCAGTGCAGGGAAAACAGGTTCCTCTGGAATGGACTGACACATCTGGGGGACTCTTGGAATGGTGGCACGACCCTGGAGTTCCTCTCGCCTTTCCTGTGGAGAGCGCCTCCTCTTGAGATGCGACGGGAACGCCGGGAATTCTTTCCCTACGAAACAGGGAAAGGATCCCTCATCTCGAGCTAGGAGGCGGAAACGGGGCTCCCCTGGATGTGTGCGGGACCCCACGTGCTTCCTCTCGACTGGAGACGGGTATGTCGGGGAACTTCTTGAGTTGCAGCAATGGTGTGAAGGACCCTTTGGAAGTTCCAGTGGTTAGACGTGATTAGCCTCGAGAAGCCTCAGCGGAAATAGGCCTCATCTGCCTGGAGGGCAAAACCTCCTGGATTTTCTCGAGTTGCGGCAGGTGCTCTCGACTTACGACGGGGACCTCAGGGACCCGCTCTGGTGGCCTCAGGAAAGGCCAGTCCCCATGCGAGTTCCTCGGGGGCCTCTCGGGATCCCTCTCCCGTCGATGCCGGGGCCTAAGACCTTGTGTGGAGTCGGGGCCGGAACCTGAGGATTCCTCTCCAGTGCTGACATGGATCTTGGGGTACTTCTGGAGTCTCCCCAGGGGAGTCAGTCCTCGTCTCGAATGCGGGCATGCACTTGCACTTTACTCCAGAGCGGTAGAAGCAGTGTCACGCAGTCCGCCGCTTGGATCAAAGGATCTATGGTTTTCCCTCGAGTCTTTCCCACGAGGCTTTCCCACGAGGCTTTCCCACAGGGCTGTCCCACGTGCACACGTGGTGGGAGTGGATCCTCGGCTTGAACGTCAAGGCAGTGCAGGGAAAACAGGTTCCTCTGGAATGGACTGACACATCTGGGGGACTCTTGGAATGGTGGCACGACCCTGGAGTTCCTCTCGCCTTTCCTGTGGAGAGCGCCTCCTCTTGAGATGCGACGGGAACGCCGGGAATTCTTTCCCTACGTAACAGGGAAAGGATCCCTCATCTCGAGCTAGGAGGCGGAAACGGGGCTCCCCTGGATGTGTGCGGGACCCCACGTGCTTCCTCTCGAGTGGAGACGGGTATGTCGGGGAACTTCTTGAGTTGCAGCAAGGGTGTGAAGGACCCTTTGGAAGTTCCAGCGGTTAGATGTGATTAGCCTCGAGAAGCCTCAGCGGAAATGGGCCTCATCTCGCCTGGAGGGCAAAACCTCCTGGATTTTCTCGAGTTGCGACAGGTGCTCTCGACTTACGATGGGGACCTCCGGGACCCGCTCTGGTGGCCTCAGGAAACGCCAGTCCCCATGCGAGTTCCTCGGGGGCCTCTCGGCATTCTCCTCCCGTCGATGCCGGGGCCTAAGACCTTGTGTGGAGTCGGGGCCGGAACCTGAGGATTCCTCTCCAGTGCTGACATGGATCTTGGGGTACTTCTGGAGTCTCCCCAGGGGAGTCAGTCCTCGTCTCGAATGCGGGCATGCACTTGCGCTTTCCTCCAGAGCGGTAGCAGCAGTGTCACGCAGTCCGCCGCGTGGATCAAAGGATCTATGGTTTTCCCTCGAGTCTTTCCCACGAGGCTTTCCCACGAGGCTTTCCCACAGGGCTGTCCCACGTGCACACGTGTTGGGAGTGGATCCTCGGCTTGAACGTCAAGGCAGTGCAGGGAAAACAGGTTCCTCTGGAATGGACTGACACATCTGGGGGACTCTTGGAATGGTGGCACGACCCTGGAGTTCCTCTCGCCTTTCCTGTGGAGAGCGCCTCCTCTTGAGATGCGACGGCAACGCCGGGAATTCTTTCCCCAAGAAAGAGGGAAAGGATCCCTCATCTCGAGCTAGGAGGCGGAAACGGGCCTCCCCTGGATGTGTGCGGGACCACACGTGCTTCCTCTCGAGTGGAGACGGGTATGTCGGGGAACTTCTTGAGTTGCAGCAAGGGTGTGAAGGACCCTTTGGAAGTTCCAGTGGTTAGACGTGATTAGCCTCGAGAAGCCTCAGCGGAAATGGGCCTCATCTCGCCTGGAGGGCAAAACCTCCTGGATTTTCTCGAGTTGCGGCAGGTGCTCTCGACTTACGACGGGGACCTCAGGGACCCGCTCTGGTGGCCTCAGGAAAGGCCAGTCCCCATGCGAGTTCCTCGGGGGCCTCTCGGCATTCCTCTCCCGTCGATGCCACGGCCTAAGACCTTGTGTGGAGTCGGGGCCGGAACCTGAGGATTCCTCTCCAGTGCTGAAATGGATCTTGGGGTACTTCTGGAGTCTCCCCAGGGGAGTCAGTCCTCGTCTCGAATGCGGGCATGCACTTGCGCTTTCCTCCAGAGCGGTAGCAGCAGTGTCACGCAGTCGGCCGCGTGGATCAAAGGATCTATGGTTTTCCCTCGAGTCTTTCCCACGAGGCTTTCCCACGAGGCTTTCCCACAGGGCTGTCCGACGTGCACACGTGGTGGGAATCGATCCTCGGCTTGAACGTCAAGGCAGTGCAGGGAAAACAGGTTCCTCTGGAATGGACTGACACATCTGGGGGACTCTTGGAATGGTGGCACGACCCTGGAGTTCCTCTCCCCTTTCCTGTGGAGAGCGCCTCCTCTTGAGATGCGACGGGAACGCCGGGAATTCTTTCCCTACCAAACAGGGAAAGGATCCCTCATCTCGAGCTAGGAGGCGGAAACGGGGCTCCCCTGGATGTGTGCGGGACCGCACGTGCTTCCTCTCGAGTGGAGACGGGTATGTCGGGGAACTTCTTGAGTTGCAGCAAAGGTGTGAAGGACCCTTTGGAAGTTCCAGTGGTTAGACGTGATTAGCCTCGAGAAGCCTCAGCGGAAATGGGCCTCATCTCGCCTGGAGGGCAAAACCTCCTGGATTTTCTCGAGTTGCGGCAGGTGCTCTCGACTTACGACGGGGACCTCAGGGACCCGCTCTGGTGGCCTCAGGAAAGGCCAGTCCCCATGCGAGTTCCTCGGGGGCCTCTCGGGATTCCTCTCCCGTCGATGCCGGGGCCTAAGACCTTGTGTGGAGTCGGGGCCGGGACCTGAGGATTCCTCTCCAGTGCTGACATGGATCTTGGGGTACTTCTGGAGTCTACCCAGGGGAGTCAGTCCTCGTCTCGAATGCGGGCATGCACTTGCGCTTTCCTCCAGAGTGGTAGCAGCAGTGTCACGCAGTCCGCCGGGTGGATCAAAGGATCTATGGTTTTCACTCGAGTCTTTCCCACGAGGCTTTCCCACGAGGCTTTCCACAGGGCTGTCCCACGTGCACACGTGGTGGGACTCGATCCTCGGCTTGAACGTCAAGGCAGTGCAGGGAAAACAGGTTCCTCTGGAATGGACTGACACATCTGGGGGACTCTTGGAATGGTGGCACGACCCTGGAGTTCCTCTCGCCTTTCCTGTGGAGAGCGCCTCCTCTTGAGATGCGACGGGAACGCCGGGAATTCTTTCCCTACGAAACAGGGAAAGGATCCCTCATCTCGAGCTAGGAGGCGGAAACGGGGCTACCCTGGATGTGTGCGGGACCCCACGTGCTTCCTCTCGACTGGAGACGGGTATGTCGGGGAACTTCTTGAGTTGCAGCAATGGTGTGAAGGACCCTTTGGAAGTTCCAGTGGTTAGACGTGATTAGCCTCGAGAAGCCTCAGCGGAAATAGGCCTCATCTGCCTGGAGGGCAAAACCTCCTGGATTTTCTCGAGTTGCGGCAGGTGCTCTCGACTTACGACGGGGACCTCAGGGACCCGCTCTGGTGGCCTCAGGAAAGGCCAGTCCCCATGCGAGTTCCTCGGGGGCCTCTCGGGATCCCTCTCCCGTCGATGCCGGGGCCTAAGACCTTGTGTGGAGTCGGGGCCGGAACCTGAGGATTCCTCTCCAGTGCTGACATGGATCTTGGGGTACTTCTGGAGTCTCCCCAGGGGAGTCAGTCCTCGTCTCGAATGCGGGCATGCACTTGCGCTTTCCTCCAGAGCGGTAGCAGCAGTGTCACGCAGTCCCCCGCGTGGATCAAAGGATCTATGGTTTTCCCTCGAGTCTTTCCCACGAGGCTTTCCCACGAGGCTTTCCCACAGGGCTGTCCCACGTGCACACGTGGTGGGAGTCGATCCTCGGCTTGAACGTCAAGGCAGTGCAGGGAAAACAGGTTCCTCTGGAATGGACTGACACATCTGGGGGACTCTTGGAATGGTGGCACGACCCTGGAGTTCCTCTCGCCTTTCCTGTGGAGAGCGCCTCCTCTTGAGATGCGACGGGAACGCCGGGAATTCTTTCCCTACGAAACAGGGAAAGGATCCCTCATCTCGAGCTAGGAGGCGGAAACGGGGCTCCCCTGGATGTGTGCGGGACCCCACGTGCTTCCTCTCGAGTGGAGACGGGTATGTCGGGGAACTTCTTGAGTTGCAGCAAGGGTGTGAAGGACCCTTTGGAAGTTCCAGCGGTTAGATGTGATTAGCCTCGAGAAGCCTCAGCGGAAATGGGCCTCATCTCGCCTGGTGGGCAAAACCTCCTGGATTTTCTCGAGTTGCGGCAGGTGCTCTCGACTTACGATGGGGACCTCAGGGACCCGCTCTGGTGGCCTCAGGAAAGGCCAGTCCCCATGTGAGTTCCTCGGGGGCCTCTCGGCATTCCTCTCCCGTCGATGCCGGGGCCTAAGACCTTGTGTGGAGTCGGGGCCGGAACCTGAGGATTCCTCTCCAGTGCTGACATGGATCTTGGGGTACTTCTGAAGTCTCCCCAGGGGAGTCAGTCCTCGTCTCGAATGCGGGCATGCACTTGCGCTTTCCTCCAGAGCGGTAGCAGCAGTGTCACGCAGTCCGCCGCGTGGATCAAAGGATCTATGGTTTTCCCTCGAGTCTTTCCCACGAGGCTTTCCCACGAGGCTTTCCCACAGGGCTGTCCCACGTGCACACGTGGTGGGAGTGGATCCTCGGCTTGAACGTCAAGGCAGTGCAGGGAAAACAGGTTCCACTGGAATGGACTGACATATCTGGGGGACTCTTGGAATGGTGGCATGACCCTGGAGTTCCTCTCGGCTTTCCTGTGGAGAGCGCCTCCTCTTGAGATGCGACGGCAACGCCGGGAATTCTTTCCCTACGAAACAGGGAAAGGATCCCTCATCTCGAGCTAGGAGGCGGAAACGGGGCTCCCCTGGATGTGTGCGGGACCCCACGTGCTTCCTCTCGAGTGGAGACGGGTATGTCGGGGAACTTCTTGAGTTGCAGCAATGCTGTGAAGGACCCTTTGGAAGTTCCAGTGGTTAGACGTGATTAGCCTCGAGAAGCCTCAGCGGAAATGGGCCTCATCTCGCCTGGAGGGCAAAACCTCCTGGATTTTCTCGAGTTGCGGCAGGTGCTCTCGACTTACGACGGGGACCTCAGGGACCCGCTCTGGTGGACTCAGGAAAGGCCAGTCCCCATGCGAGTTCCTCGGGGGCCTCTCGGGATCCCTCTCCCGTCGATGCCGGGGCCTAAGACCTTGTGTGGAGTCGGGGCCGGAACCTGAGGATTCCTCTCCAGTGCTGACATGGATCTTGGGGTACTTCTGGAGTCTCCCCAGGGGAGTCAGTCCTCGTCTCGAATGCGGGCATGCACTTGCGCTTTCCTCCAGAGCGGTAGCAGCAGTGTCACGCAGTCCGCCGCGTGGATCAAAGGATCTATGGTTTTCCCTCGAGTCTTTCCCACGAGGCTTTCCCACAAGGCTTTCCCACAGGGCTGTCCCACGTGCACACGTGGTGGGAGTCGATCCTCGGCTTGAACGTCAAGGCAGTGCAGGGAAAACAGGTTCCTCTGGAATGGACTGACACATCTGGGGGACTCTTGGAATGGTGGCATGACCCTGGAGTTCCTCTCGCCTTTCCTGTGGAGAGCGCCTCCTCTTGAGATGCGACGGGAACGCCGGGAATTCTTTCCCTAAGAAACAGGGAAAGGATCCCTCATCTCGAGCTAGGATGCGGAAACGGGGCTCCCCTGGATGTGTGCGGGACCCCACGTGCTTCCTCTCGAGTGGAGACGGGTATGTCGGGGAACTTCTTGAGTTGCAGCAAGGGTGTGAAGGACCCTTTGGAAGTTCCAGTTGTTAGACGTGATTAGCCTCGAGAAGCCTCAGCGGAAATGGGCCTCATCTCGCCTGGAGGGCAAAACCTCCTGGATTTTCTCGAGTTGCGGCTGGTGCTCTCGACTTACGACGGGGACCTCAGGGACCCGCTCTGGTGGCCTCAGGAAAGGCCAGTCCCCATGCGAGTTCCTCGGGGGCCTCTCGGCATTCCTCCCCCGTCTATGCCGGGGCCTAAGACCTTGTGTGGAGTCGGGGCCGGAACCTGAGGATTCCTCTCCAGTGCTGACATGGATCTTGGGGTACTTCTGGAGTCTCCCCAGGGGAGTCAGTCCTCGTCTCGAATGCGGGCATGCACTTGCGCTTTCCTCCAGAGCGGTAGCAGCAGTGTCACGCAGTCCGCCGCGTGTATCAAAGGATCTATGATTTTCCCTCGAGTCTTTCCCACGAGGCTTTCCCACGAGGCTTTCCCACAGGGCTGTCCCACGTGCACACGTGGTGGGAGTGGATCCTCGGCTTGAACGTCAAGGCAGTGCAGGGAAAACAGGTTCCTCTGGAATGGACTGACACATCTGGGGGACTCTTGGAATGGTGGCACGACCCTGGAGTTCCTCTCGCCTTTCCTGTGGAGAGCGCCTCCTATTGAGATGCGAAGGAAACGCCGGGAATTCTTTCCCTACGAAACAGGGAAAGGATCCCTCATCTAGAGCTAGGAGGCGGAAACGGGGCTCCCCTGGATGTGTGCGGGACCCCACGTGCTTCCTCTCGATTGGAGACGGGTATGTCGGGGAACTTCTTGAGTTGCAGCAAGGGTGTGAAGGACCCTTTGGAAGTTCCAGTGGTTAGACGTGATTAGCCTCGAGAAGCCTCAGCGGAAATGGGCCTCATCTCGCCTGGAGGGCAAAACCTCCTGGATTTTCTCGAGTTGCGGCAGGTGCTCTCGACTTACGACGGGGACCTCAGGGACCCGCTCTGGTGGACTCAGGAAAGGCCAGTCCCCATGCGAGTTCCTCGGGGGCCTCTCGGCATTCCTCCCCCGTCTATGCCGGGGCCTAAGACCTTGTGTGGAGTCGGGGCCGGAACCTGAGGATTCCTCTCCAGTGCTGACATGGATCTTGGGGTACTTCTGGAGTCTCCCCAGGGGAGTCAGTCCTCTTCTCGAATGCGGGCATGCACTTGCGCTTTCCTCCAGAGCGGTAGCAGCAGTGTCACGCAGTCCGCCGCGTGGATCAAAGGATCTATTGTTTTCCCTCGTGTCTTTCCCACGAGGCTTTCCCACGAGGCTTTCCCACAGGGCTGTCCCACGTGCACACGTGGTGGCAGTGGATCCTCGGCTTGAACGTCAAGGCAGTGCAGGGAAAACATGTTCCTCTGGAATGGACTGACACATCTGGGGGACTCTTGGAATGGTGGCACGACCCTGGAGTTCCTCTCGCCTTTCCTGTGGAGAGTGCCTCCTCTTGAGATGCGACGGGAACGCCGGGAATTCTTTCCCTATGAAACAGGGAATGGATCCCTCATCTCGAGCTAGGAGGCGGAAACGGGGCTCCCCTGGATGTGTGCGGGACCCCAAGTGCTTCCTCTCGAGTGGAGACGGGTATGTCTGGGAACTTCTTGAGTTGCAGCAAGGGTGTGAAGGACCATTGGAAGTTCCAGTGGTTAGACGTGTTTAGCCTCGAGAAGCCTCAGCGGAAATGGGCCTCATCTCGCCTGGAGGGCAAAACCTCCTGGATTTTCTCGAGTTGCGGCAGGTGCTCTCGACTTACGACGGGGACCTCAGGGACCCGCTCTGGTGGCCTCAGGAAAGGCCAGTCCCCATGCGAGTTCCTCGGGGGCCTCTCGGGATTCCTCTCCCGTCGATGCCGGGGCCTAAGACCTTGTGTGGAGTCGGGGCCGGAACCTGAGGATTCCTCTCCAGTGCTGACATGGATCTTGGGGTACTTCTGGAGTCTCCACAGGGGAGTCAGTCCTCGTCTCGAATGCGGGCATGCACTTGCGCTTTCCTCCAGAGCGGTAGCAGCAGTGTCACGCAGTCCGCCGCGTGGATCAAAGGATCTATGGTTTTCCCTCGAGTCTTTCCCACGAGGCTTTCCCACGAGGCTTTCCCACAGGGTTGTCCCACGTGCACACGTGGTGGGAGTGGATCCTCGTCTTGAACGTCAAGGCAGTGCAGGGAAAACAGGTTCTTCTGGAATGGACTGACACATCTGGGGGACTCTTGGAATGGTGGCACGACCCTGGAGTTCCTCTCGCCTTTCCTGTGGAGAGCGCCTCCTTTTGAGATGCGACTGGAAAGCCGGGAATTCTTTCCCTACGAAACAGGGAAAGGATCCCTCATCTCGAGCTAGGAGGTGGAAACGGGGCTCCCCTGGATGTGTGCGGGACCCCACGTGCTTCCTCTCTAGTGGAGACGGGTATGTCGGGGAACTTCTTGAGTTGCAGCAAGGGTGTGAAGGACCCTTTGGATGTTCCAGTGGTTAGACGTGATTGGCCTCGAGAAGCCTCAGCGGAAATGTGCCTCATCTCCCCTGGAGGGCAAAACCTCCTGGATTTTCTCGAGTTGCGGCAGGTGCCCTCGACTTACGACCGGGACCTCAGGGACCCGCTCTGGTGGCCTCAGGAAAGGCCAGTCCCCATGCGAATTCCTCGGGGGCCTCTCGGGATTACTCTCCCGACGATGCCGGGGCCTAAGACCTTGTGTGGAGTCGGGGCCGGAACCTGAGGATTCCTCTCCAGTGCTGACATGGATCTTGGGGTACTTCTGGAGTCTCCCCAGGGGAGTCAGTCCTCGTCTCGAATGCGGGCATGCTCCTGCGCTTTCCTCTAGAGCGGTAGCAGCAGTGTCACGCAGTCCGCCGCGTGGATCAAAGGATCTATGGTTTTCCCTCGAGTCTTTCCCACGAGGCTTTCCCACGAGGCTTTCCCACAGGGCTGTCCCACGTGCACAGGTGGTGGGAGTCGATCCTCGGCTTGAACGTCAAGGCAGTGCAGGGAAAACAGGTTCCTCTGGAATGGACTGACACATCTGGGCGTCTCTAGGAATGGTGGCACGACCCTGGAGTTCCTCTCGCCTTTCCTGTGGAGAGCGCCTCCTCTTGAGATGCGACGGGAACGCCGGGAATTCTTTCCGTACGAAACAGGGAATGGATCCCTCATCTCGAGCTAGGAGGCGGAAACGGGGCTCCCCTGGATGTGTGCGGGACCCCAAGTGCTTCCTCTCGAGTGGAGACGGGTATGTCGGGGAACTTCTTGAGTTGCAGCAAGGGTGTGAAGGACCCATTGGAAGTTCCAGTGGTTAGACGTGATTAGCCTCGAGAAGCCTCAGCGGAAATGGGCCTCATCTCGCCTGGAAGGCAAAACCTCCTGGATTTTCTCGAGTTGCGGCAGGTGCTCGCGACTTACGACGGGGACCTCAGGGACCCGCTCTGGTGGCCTCAGGAAAGGCCAGTCCCCATGCGAGTTCCTCGGGGGCCTCTCGGGATTCCTCTCCCGTCGATGCCGGGGCCTAAGACCTTGTGTGGAGTCGGGGCCGGAACCTGAGGATTCCTCTCCAGTGCTGACATGGATCTTGGGGTACTTCTGGAGTCTCCCCAGGGGAGTCAGTCCTCGTCTCGAATGCGGGCATGCACTTGCGCTTTCCTCCAGAGCGGTAGCAGCAGTGTCACGCAGTCCGCCGCGTGGATCAAAGGATCTATGGTTTTCCCTCGAGTCTTTCCCACGAGGCTTTCCCACGAGGCTTTCCCACAGGGCTGTCCCACGTGCACACGTGGTGGGAGTGGATCCTCGTCTTGAACGTCAAGGCAGTGCAGGGAAAACAGGTTCTTCTGGAATGGACTGACACATCTGGGGGACTCTTGGAATGGTGGCACGACCCTGGAGTTCCTCTCGCCTTTCCTGTGGAGAGCGCCTCCTTTTGAGATGCGACTGGAAAGCCGGGAATTCTTTCCCTACGAAACAGGGAAAGGATCCCTCATCTCGAGCTAGGAGGCGGAAACGGGGCTCCCCTGGATGTGTGCGGGACCCCACGTGCTTCCTCTCGAGTGGAGACGGGTATGTCGGGGAACTTCTTGAGTTGCAGCAAGGGTGTGAAGGACCCTTTGGATGTTCCAGTGGTTAGACGTGATTGGCCTCGAGAAGCCTCAGCGGAAATGTGCCTCATCTCCCCTGGAGGGCAAAACCTCCTGGATTTTCTCGAGTTGCGGCAGGTGCCCTCGACTTACGACGGGGACCTCAGGGACCCGCTCTGGTGGCCTCAGGAAAGGCCAGTCACCATGCGAATTCCTCGGGGGCCTCTCGGGATTACTCTCCCGACGATGCCGGGGCCTATGACCTTGTGTGGAGTCGGGGCCGGAACCTGAGGATTCCTCTCCAGTGCTGACATGGATCTTGGGGTACTTCTGGAGTCTCCCCAGGGGAGTCAGTCCTCGTCTCGAATGCGGGCATGCTCCTGCGCTTTCCTCTAGAGCGGTAGCAGCAGTGTCACGCAGTCCGCCGGGTGGATCAAAGGATCTATGGTTTTCCCTCGAGTCTTTCCCACGAGGCTTTCCCACGAGGCTTTCCCACAGGGCTGTCCCACGTGCACAGGTGGTGGGAGTCGATCCTCGGCTTGAACGTCAAGGCTGTGCAGGGAAAACAGGTTCCTCTGGAATGGACTGACACATCTGGGCGTCTCTAGGAATGGTGGCACGACCCTGGAGTTCCTCTCGCCTCTCCTGTGGAGATCGCCTCCTCTTGAGAGGCGACGGGAACGCCGGGAATTCTTTCCCTAAGAAACAGGGAAAGAATCCCTCATCTCGAGCTAGGAGGCGGAAACGGGGCTCCCCTGGATGTGTGCGGGACCCCACGTGCTTCCTCTTGAGTGGAGACGGGTATGTCGGGGAACTTCTTGAGTTGCAGCAAGGGTGTGAAGGACCCTTTGGAAGTTCCAGTGGTTAGACGTGATTAGCCTCGAGAAGCCTCAGCGGAAATGGGCCTCATCTCGCCTGGAGGGCAAAACCTCCTGGATTTTCTCGAGTTGCGGCAGGTGCTCTCGACTTACGACGGGGACCTCAGGGACCCGCTCTGGTCGCCTCAGGAAAGGCCAGTCCCCATGCGAATTCCTCGGGGGCCTCTCGGGATTACTCTCCCGACGATGCCGGGGCCTAAGACCTTGTGTGGAGTCGGGGCCGGAACCTGAGGATTCCTCTCCAGTGCTGACATGGATCTTGGGGTACTTCTGGAGTCTCCCCAGGGGAGTCAGTCCTCGTCTCGAATGCGGGCATGCACTTGCGCTTTCCTCTAGAGCGGTAGCAGCATTGTCACGCAGTCCGCCGCGTGGATCAAAGGATCTATGGTTTTCCCTCGAGTCTTTCCAACGAGGCTTTCCCACGAGGCTTTCCCACAGGGCTGTCCCACGTGCACAGGTGGTGGGAGTCGATCCTCGGCTTGAACGTCAAGGCAGTGCAGGGAAAACAGGTTCCTCTGGAATGGACTGACACATCTGGGCGTCTCTAGGAATGGTGGCACGACCCTGGAGTTCCTCTCGCCTCTCCTGTGGAGATCGCCTCCTCTTGAGAGGCGACGGGAACGCCGGGAATTCTTTCCCTACCAAACAGGGAAAGGATCCCTCATCTCGAGCTAGGAGGCGGAAACGGGGCTCCCCTGGATGTGTGCGGGACTCCACGTGCTTCCTCTCGAGTGGAGACGGGTATGTCGGGGAACTTCTTGAGTTGCAGCAAGGGTGTGAAGGACCCTTTGGAAGTTCCAGTGGTTAGACGTGATTAGCCTCGAGAAGCCTCAGCGGAAATGGGCCTCATCTCGCCTGGAGGGCAAAACCTCCTGGATTTTCTCGAGTTGTGGCCGGTGCTCTCGACTTACGACGGGGACCTCAGGGACCCGCTCTGGTGGGCTCAGGAAAGGCCAGTCCCCATGCGAGTTCCTCGGGGGCCTCTCGGGATTACTCTCCCGACGATGCCGGGGCCTAAGACCTTGTGTGGAGTCGGGGCCGGAACCTGAGGATTCCTCTCCAGTGCTGACATGGATCTTGGGGTACTTCTGGAGTCTCCCCAGGGGAGTCAGTCCTCGTCTCGAATGCGGGCATGCACTTGCGCTTTCCTCCAGAGCGGTAGCAGCAGTGTCACGCAGTCCGCCGCGTGGATCAAAGGATCTATGGTTTTCCCTCGAGTCTTTCCCACGAGGCTTTCCCACGAGGCTTTCCCACAGGGCTGTCCCACGTGCACACGTGGTGGGAGTCGATCCTCGGCTTGAACGTCAAGGCAGTGCAGGGAAAACAGGTTCCTCTGGAATGGACTGACACATCTGGGGGACTCTTGGAATGGTGGCATGACCCTGGAGTTCCTCTCGCCTTTCCTGTGGAGAGCGCCTCCTCTTGAGATGCGACGGGAACGCCGGGAATTCTTTCCCTACGAAACAGGGAAAGGATCCCTCATCTCGAGCTAGGAGGCGGAAACGGGGCTCCCCTGGATGTGTGCGGGACCCCACGTGCTTCCTCTCGATTGGAGACGGGTATGTCGGGGAACTTCTTGAGTTGCAGCAAGGGTGTGAAGGACCCTTTGGAAGTTCCAGTGGTTAGACGTGATTAGCCTCGAGAAGCCTCACTGGAAATGGGCCTCATCTCGCCTGGAGGGCAAAACCTCCTGGATTTTCTCGAGTTGCGGCAGGTGCTCTCGACTTACGACGGGGACCTCAGGGACCCGCTCTGGTGGACTCAGGAAAGGCCAGTCCCCATGCGAGTTCCTCGGGGGCCTCTCGGCATTCCTCCCCCGTCTATGCCGGGGCCTAAGACCTTGTGTGGAGTCGGGGCCGGAACCTGAGGATTCCTCTCCAGTGCTGACATGGATCTTGGGGTACTTCTGGAGTCTCCCCAGGGGAGTCAGTCCTCTTCTCGAATGCGGGCATGCACTTGCGCTTTCCTCCAGAGCGGTAGCAGCAGTGTCACGCAGTCCGCCGCGTGGATCAAAGGATCTATTGTTTTCCCTCGTGTCTTTCCCACGAGGCTTTCCCACGAGGCTTTCCCACAGGGCTGTCCCACGTGCACACGTGGTGGGAGTGGATCCTCGGCTTGAACGTCAAGGCAGTGCAGGGAAAACATGTTCCTCTGGAATGGACTGACACATCTGGGGGACTCTTGGAATGGTGGCACGACCCTGGAGTTCCTCTTGCCTTTCCTGTGGAGAGCGCCTCCTCTTGAGATGCGACGGGAACGCCGGGAATTCTTTCCGTATGAAACAGGGAATGGATCCCTCATCTCGAGCTAGGAGGCGGAAACGGGGCTCCCCTGGATGTGTGCGGGACCCCAAGTGCTTCCTCTCGAGTGGAGACGGGTATGTCGGGGAACTTCTTGAGTTGCAGCAAGGGTGTGAAGGACCCATTGGAAGTTCCAGTGGTTAGACGTGATTAGCCTCGAGAAGCCTCAGCGGAAATGGGCCTCATCTCGCCTGGAGGGCAAAACCTCCTGGATTTTCTCGAGTTGCGGCAGGTGCTCTCGACTTACGACGGGGACCTCAGGGACCCGCTCTGGTGGCCTCAGGAAAGGCCAGTCCCCATGCGAGTTCCTCGGGGGCCTCTCGGGATTCCTCTCCCGTCGATGCCGGGGCCTAAGACCTTGTGTGGAGTCGGGGCCGGAACCTGAGGATTCCTCTCCAGTGCTGACATGGATCTTGGGGTACTTCTGGAGTCTCCACAGGGGAGTCAGTCCTCGTCTCGAATGCGGGCATGCACTTGCGCTTTCCTCCAGAGCGGTAGCAGCAGTGTCACGCAGTCTGCCGCGTGGATCAAAGGATCTATGGTTTTCCCTCGAGTCTTTCCCACGAGGCTTTCCCACGAGGCTTTCCCACAGGGCTGTCCCACATGCACACGTGGTGGGAGTGGATCCTCGTCTTGAACGTCAAGGCAGTGCAGGGAAAACAGGTTCTTCTGGAATGGACTGACACATCTGGGGGACTCTTGGAATGGTGGCACGACCCTGGAGTTCCTCTCGCCTTTCCTGTGGAGAGCGCCACCTTTTGAGATGCGACTGGAAAGCCGGGAATTCTTTCCCTACGAAACAGGGAAAGGATCCCTCATCTCGAGCTAGGAGGTGGAAACGGGGCTCCCCTGGATGTGTGCGGGACCCCACGTGCTTCCTCTCTAGTGGAGACGGGTCTGTCGGGGAACTTCTTGAGTTGCAGCAAGGGTGTGAAGGACCCTTTGGATGTTCCAGTGGTTAGACGTGATTGGCCTCGAGAAGCCTCAGCGGAAATGTGCCTCATCTCCCCTGGAGGGCAAAACCTCCTGGATTTTCTCGAGTTGCGGCAGGTGCCCTCGACTTACGACCGGGACCTCAGGGACCCGCTCTGGTGGCCTCAGGAAAGGCCAGTCCCCATGCGAGTTCCTCGGGGGCCTCTCGGGATCCCTCTCCCGTCGATGCCGGGGCCTAAGACCTTGTGTGGAGTCGGGGCCGGAACCTGAGGATTCCTCTCCAGTGCTGACATGGATCTTGGGGTACTTCTGGAGTCTCCCCAGGGGAGTCAGTCCTCGTCTCGAATGCGGGCATGCTCCTGCGCTTTCCTCTAGAGCGGTAGCAGCAGTGTCACGCAGTCCGCCGGGTGGATCAAAGGATCTATGGTTTTCCCTCGAGTCTTTCCCACGAGGCTTTCCCACGAGGCTTTCCCACAGGGCTGTCCCACGTGCACAGGTGGTGGGAGTCGATCCTCGGCTTGAACGTCAAGGCAGTGCAGGGAAAACAGGTTCCTCTGGAATGGACTGACACATCTGGGCGTCTCTAGGAATGGTGGCACGACCCTGGAGTTCCTCTCGCCTCTCCTGTGGAGATCGCCTCCTCTTGAGAGGCGACGGGAACGCCGGGAATTCTTTCCCTAAGAAACAGGGAAAGAATCCCTCATCTCGAGCTAGGAGGTGGAAACGGGGCTCCCCTGGATGTGTGCGGGACTCCACGTGCTTCCTCTCGAGTGGAGACGGGTATGTCGGGGAACTTCTTGAGTTGCAGCAAGGGTGTGAAGGACCCTTTGGAAGTTCCAGTGGTTAGACGTGATTAGCCTCGAGAAGCCTCAGCGGAAATGGGCCTCATCTCGCCTGGAGGGCAAAACCTCCTGGATTTTCTCGAGTTGCGGCATGTGCTCTCGACTTACGACGGGGACCTCGGGGACCCGCTCTGGTGGCTTCAGGAAAGGCCAGTCCCCATGCGAGTTCCTCGGGGGCCTCTCGGCATTCCTCTCCCGTCGATGCCGGGGCCTAAGACCTTGTGTGGAGTCGGGGCCGGAACGTGAGGATTCCTCTCCAGTGCTGACATGGATCTTGGGGTACTTCTGGAGTCTCCCCAGGGGAGTCAGTCCTCGTCTCGAATGCGGGCATGCACTTGCGCTTTCCTCCAGAGCGGTAGCAGCAGTGTCACGCAGTCCGCCGCGTGGATCAAAGGATCTATGGTTTTCCCTCGAGTCTTTCCCACGAGGCTTTCCCACGAGGCTTTCCCACAGGGCTGTCCCACGTGCACACGTGGTGGGAGTCGATCCTCGGCTTGAACGTCAAGGCAGTGCAGGGAAAACAGGTTCCTCTGGAATGGACTGACACATCTGGGGGACTCTTGGAATGGTGGCACGACCCTGGAGTTCCTCTCGCCTTTCCTGTGGAGAGCGCCTCCTCTTGAGATGCGACGGGAACGCCGGGAATTCTTTCCCTACGAAACAGGGAAAGGATCCCTCATCTCCAGCTAGGAGGCGGAAACGGGGCTCCCCTGGATGTGTGCGGGACCCCACGTGCTTCCTCTCGAGTGTAGACGGGTATGTCGCGGAACTGCTTGAGTTGCAGCAAGGGTGTGAAGCACCCTTTGGAAGTTCCAGTGGTTAGATGTGATTAGCCTCGAGAAGCCTCAGCGGAAATGGGCCTCATCTCGCCTGGAGGGCAAATCCTCCTGGATTTTCTCGAGTTGTGGAAGTTGCTCTCGACTTACGATGGGGACCTCAGGGACCCGCTCTGGTGGCCTCAGGAAAGGCCAGTCCCCATGCGAGTTCCTCGGGGGCCTCTCGTGATTCCTCTCCCGTCGATGAGGGGCCTAAGACCTTTTGTGGAGTCGGGGCCGGAACCTGAGGATTCCTCTCCAGTGGTGACATGGATCTTGGGGTACTTCTGGAGTCTCCCCAGGGGAGTCAGTCCTCGTCTCGAATGCGGGCATGCACTTGCGCTTTCCTGCAGAGCGGTAGCAGCACTGTCACGCAGTCCGCCACGAGGATCAAAGGATCTATGGTTTTCCCTCGAGTCTTTCCCACGAGGCTTTCCCACGAGGCTTTCCTCAGGGCTGTCCCACGTGCACACGTGGTGGGACTCGATCCTCGGCTTGAACGTCAAAGTAGTGCAGGGAAAACACATTCCTCTGGAATGGACTGACACATCTGGGGGACTCTTGGAATGGTGGCACGACCCTGGAGTTCCTCTCGCCTTTCCTGTGGAGAGCGCCTCCTCTTGAGATGCGACGGGAACGCCGGGAATTCATTCCCTACGAAAAAGGGAAAGGATCCCTCATCTCGAGCTTGGAGGCGGAAATGGGGCTCCCCTGGATGTGTGAGGGACCCCACGTGCTTCCTCTCGAGTGGAGACGGCTTTGTCGGGGAACTTCTTGAGTTGCAGCAAGGGTGTGAAGGACCCTTTTGAAGTTCCAGTGGTTAGATGTGATTGGCCTCGAGAAGCCTCAGCGGAAATGGGCCTCATCTCGCCTGGAGGGCAAAACCTCCTGGATTTTCTCGAGTTGCGGCAGGTGCTCTCGACTTACGACGGGGACCTCAGGGACCCGCTCTGGTGGCCTCAGGAAAGGCCAGTCCCCATGCGAGTTCCTCCGGGGCCTCTCGGGATTCCTCTCCCGTCGATGCCGGGGCCTAAGACTTTGTGTGGAGTCGGGGCCGGAACCTGAGGATTCCTCTCCAGTGCTGACATGGATCTTGGGGTACTTCTGGAGTCTCCCCATGGGAGTCAGTCCTCGTCTCGAATGCGGGCATGCACTTGCGCTTTCCTCCAGAGCGGTAGCAGCAGTGTCACGCAGTCCACCGCGTGGATCAAAGGATCTATGGTTTTCCCTCGAGTCTTTCCCACGAGGCTTTCCCACGAGGCTTTCCCACAGGGCTGTCCCACGTGCACACGTGGTGGGAGTCGATCCTCGGCTTGAACGTCAAGGCAGTGCAGGGAAAACAGGTTCCTCTATAATGGACTGACACATCTGGGCGTCTCTTGGAATGGTGGCACGACCCTGGAGTTCCTCTCGCCTCTCCTGTGGAGAGCGCCTCCTCTTGAGATGCGACGGGAACGCCGGGAATTCTTTCCCTAAGAAACAGGGAAAGGATCCCTCATCTCGAGCTAGGAGGCGGAAACGGGGCTCCCCTGGATGTGTGCGGGACCCCACGTGCTTCCTCTCGAGTGGAGACGGGTATGTCGGGGAACTTCTTGAGTTGCAGCAAGGGTGTGAAGGACCCTTTGGAAGTTCCAGTGGTTAGATGTGATTAGCCTCGAGAAGCCTCAGCGGAAATGGGCCTCATCTCGCCTGGAGGGCAAAACCTCCTGGATTTTCTCGAGTTGCGGCATGTGCTCTCGACTTACGACGGGGACCTCGGGGACCTGCTCTGGTGGCCTCAGGAAAGGCCAGTCCCCATGCGAGTTCCTCGGGGGCCTCTCGGCATTCTCCTCCCGTCGATGCCGGGGCCTAAGACCTTGTGTGGAGTCGGGGCCGGAACCTGAGGATTCCTCTCCAGTGCTGACATGGATCTTGGGGTAATTCTGGAGTCTCCCCAGGGGAGTCAGTCCTCGTCTCGAATGCGGGCATGCACTTGTGCTTTCCTCCAGAGCGGTAGCAGCAGTGTCACGCAGTCCGCCGCGTGGATCAAAGGATCTACGGTTTTCCCTCGAGTCTTTCCCACGAGGCTTTCCCACGAGGCTTTCCCACAGGGCTGTCCCACGTGCACACGTGGTGGGAGTGGATCCTCGGCTTGAACGTCAAGGCAGTGCAGGGAAAACAGGTTCACCTGGAATGGACTGACACATCTGGGGGACTCTTGGAATGGTGGCACGACCCTGGAGTTCCTCTCGCCTTTCCTGTGGAGAGCGCCTCCTCTTGAGATGCGACGGGAACGCCGGGAATTCTTTCCCTACGAAACAGGGAAAGGATCCCTCATCTCGAGCTAGGAGGCGGAAACGGGGCTCCCCTGGATGTGTGCGGGACCCCACGTGCTTCCTCTCGAGTGGAGAAGGGTATGTCGGGGAACTTCTTGAGTTGCAGCAAGGGTGTGAAGGACCCTTTGGAAGTTCCAGTGGTTAGACGTGATTAGCCTCGAGAAGCCTCAGCGGAAATGGGCCTCATCTCGCCTGGAGGGCAAAACCTCCTGGATTTTCTCGAGTTGCGGCAGGTGCTCTCGACTTACGATGGGGACCACAGCGACCCGCTCTGGTGGCCTCAGGAAAGGCCAGTCCCCATGCGAGTTCCTCGGGGGCCTCTCGGGACTCCTCTCCCATCGATGCCGGGGCCTAAGACCTTGTGTGGAGTCGGGGCCGGAAACTGAGGATTCCTCTCCAGTGCTGACATGGATCTTGGGGTACTTCTGGAGTCTCCCCAGGGGAGTCAGTCCTCGTCTCGAATGCGGGCATGCACTTGCACTTTCCTCCAGAGCGGTAGCAGCAGTGTCACGCAGTCCTCCGCGTGGATCAAAGGATCTATGGTTTTCCGTCGAGTCTTTCCCACGAGGCTTTCCCACGAGGCTTTCCCACAGGGCTGTCCCACGTGCACACGTGGTGGGAGTCGATCCTCGGCTTGAACGTCAAGGCAGTGCAGGGAAAACAGGTTCCTCTGGAATGGACTGACACATCTGGGGGTCTCTTGGAATGGTGCCACCACCCTGGAGTTCCTCTCGCCTTTCCTGCGGAGAGCGCCTCCTCTTGAGATGCGACGGGAACGCCGGGAATTCTTTCCCTACAAAACAGGGAAAGGATCCCTCATCTCGAGCTAGGAGGCGGAAACGGGGCTCCCCTGGATGTGTGCGGGACCCCACGTGCTTCCTCTCGAGTGGAGACGGGTATGTCGCGGAACTGCTTCAGTTGCAGCAAGGGTGTGAAGGACCCTTTGAAGTTCCAGTGGTTAGATGTGATTAGCCTCGAGAAGCCTCAGCGGAAATGGGCCTCATCTCGCCTGGAGGGCAAAACCTCCTGGATTTTCTCGAGTTGCGGCAGGTGCTCTCGACTTACGATGGGGACCTCAGGGACCCGCTCTGGTGGCCTCAGGAAAGGCCAGTCCCCATGCGAGTTCCTCGGGGGCCTCTCGGCATTCCTCTCCCGTCGATGCCGGGGCCTAAGACCTTGTGTGGAGTCGGGGCCGGAACGTGAGGATTCCTCTCCAGTGCTGACATGGATCTTGGGGTACTTCTGGAGTCTCCCCAGGGGAGTCAGTCCTCGTCTCGAATGCGGGCATGCACTTGCGCTTTCCTCCAGAGCGGTAGCAGCAGTGTCACGCAGTCCGCCGCGTGGATCAAAGGATCTATGGTTTTCCCTCGAGTCTTTCCCACGAGGCTTTCCCACGAGGCTTTCCCACAGGGCTGTCCCACGTGCACACGTGGTGGGAGTCGATCCTCGGCTTGAACGTCAAGGCAGTGCAGGGAAAACAGGTTCCTCTGGAATGGACTGACACATCTGGGGGACTCTTGGAATGGTGGCACGACCCTGGAGTTCCTCTCGCCTTTCCTGTGGAGAGCGCCTCCTCTTGACATGCGACGGGAACGCCGGGAATTCTTTCCCTACGAAACAGGGAAAGGATCCCTCATCTCCAGCTAGGAGGTGGAAACGGGGCTCCCCTGGATGTGTGCGGGACCCCACGTGCTTCCTCTCGAGTGTAGACGGGTATGTCGCGGAATTGCTTGAGTTGCAGCAAGGGTGTGAAGCACCCTTTGGAAGTTCCAGTGGTTAGACGTGATTAGCCTCGAGAAGCCTCAGCGGAAATGGGCCTCATCTCGCCTGGAGGGCAAAACCTCCTGATTTTCCCGAGTTGCGGCAGGTGCTCTCGACTTACGACGGGGACCTCAGGGACCCGCTCTGGTGGCCTCAGGAAAGGCCAGTCCCCATGCGAGTTCCCCGGGGGCCTCTCGGCATTCCTCTCCCGTCGATGCCGCGGCCTAAGACCTTGTGTGGAGTCGGGGCCGGAACCTGAGGATTCCTCTCCAGTGCTGACATGGATCTTGGGGTACTTCTGGAGTCTCCCCAGGGGAGTCAGTCCTCGTCTCGAATGCGGGCATGCACCTGGGCTTTCCTCCAGAGCGGTAGCAGCAGTGTCACGCAGTCCGCCGCGTGGATCAAAGGATCTATGTTTTTCCCTCGAGTCTTTCCCACGAGGCTTTCCCACGAGGCTTTCCCACAGGGCTGTCCCACGTGCACACGTGGTGGGAGTCGATCCTCGGCTTGAACGTCAAGGCAGTGCAGGGAAAACAGGTTCCTCTGGAATGGACTGACACATCTGGGGGACTCTTGGAATGGTGGCACGACCCTGGAGTTCCTCTCGCCTTTCCTGTGGAGAGCGCCTCCTCTTGAGATGCGACGGGAACGCCAGGAATTCTTTCCCTACGAAACAGGGAAAGGATCCCTCATCTCGAGCTAGGAGGCGGAAACGGGGCTCCCCTGGATGTGTGCGGGACCCCACGTGCTTCCTCTCGAGTGGAGACGGGTATGTCGGGGAACTTCTTGAGTTGCAGCAAGGGTGTGAAGGACCCTTTGGAAGTTCCAGTGGTTAGACGTGATTAGCCTCGAGAAGCCTCAGCGGAAATGGGCCTCATCTCGCCTGGAGGGCAAAACCTCCTGGATTTTCTCGAGTTGCGGCAGGTGCTCTTGACTTACAACGGGGCCTCAGGGACCCGCTCTGGTGGCCTCAGGAAAGGCCAGTCCCCATGCGAGTTCCTCGGGGGCCTCTCTGCATTCCTCTCTCGTCGATGCCGGGGCCTAAGACCTTGTGCGGAGTCGGGGCCGGAACCTGAGGATTCCTCTCCAGTGCTGACATGGATCTTGGGGTACTTCTGGAGTCTCCCCAGGGGAGTCAGTCCTCGTCTCGAATGCGGGCATGCACTTGCGCCTTCCTCCAGAGCGGTAGCAGCAGTGTCACGCAGTCCGCCGCGTGGACCAAAGGATCTATGGTTTTCCCTCGAGTCTTTCCCACGAGGCTTTCCCACAGGGCTGTCCCACGTGCACACGTGTTGGGAGTGGATCCTCGGCTTGAACGTCAAGGCAGTGCAGGGAAAACAGGTTCCTCTGGACTGGACTAACACATCTGGGGGACTCTTGGAATGGTGGCACGACCCTGGAGTTCCTCTCGCCTTTCCTGTGGAGAGCGCCTCCTCTTGAGATGCGACGGGAACGCCGGGAATTCTTTCCCTACGAAACTGGGAATGGATCCCTCATCTCGAGCTAGGAGGCGGAAACGGGGCTCCCCTGGATGTGTGCGGGACCCCAAGTGCTTCCTCTCGAGTGGAGACGGGTATGTTGGGGAACTTCTTGAGTTGCAGCAAGGGTGTGAAGGAGCCATTGGAAGTTCCAGTGGTTAGACGTGATTAGCCTCGAGAAGCCTCAGCGGAAATGGGCCTCATCTCGCCTGGAGGGCAAAACCTCCTGGATTTTCTCGAGTTGCGGCAGGTGCTCTCGACTTACGACGGGGACCTCAGGGACCCGCTATGGTGGCCTCAGGAAAGGCCAGTCCCCATGCGAGTTCCTCGGGGGCCTCTCGGCATTCCTCTCCCGTCGATGCCGGGGCCTAAGACCTTGTGTGGAGTCGGGGCCGGAACCTGAGGATTCCTCTCCAGTGCTGACATGGATCTTGGGGTACTTCTGGAGTCTCCCCAGGGGAGTCAGTCCTCGTCTCGAATGCGGGCATGCACCTGCGCTTTCCTCCAGAGCGGTAGCAGCAGTGTAACGCAGTCCGCCGCGTGGATCAAAGGATCTATGGTTTTCCCTCGAGTCTTTCCCACGAGGCTTTCCCACGAGGCTTTCCCACAGGGCTGTCCCAGGTGCACAGGTGGTGGGAGTCGATCCTCGGCTTGAACGTCAAGGCAGTGCAGGGAAAAAAGGTTCCTCTGTAATGGACTGACACATCTGGGCGTCTCTAGGAATGGTGGCACGACCCTGGAGTTCCTCTCGCCTCTCCTGTGGAGATCGCCTCCTCTTGAGATGTGACGGGAACGCCGGGAATTCTTTCCCTAAGAAACAGGGAAAGGATCCCTCATCTCGAGCTAGGAGGCGGAAACGGTGCTCCCCTGGATGTGTGCGGGACCCCACGTGCTTCCTCTCGAGTGGAGACGGGTATGTCGGGGAACTTCTTGAGTTGCAGCAAGGGTGTGAAGGACCCTTTGGAAGTTCCAGTGGTTAGATGTGATTAGCCTCGAGAAGCCTCAGCGGAAATGGGCCTCATCTCGCCTGGAGGGCAAAACCTCCTGGATTTTCTCGAGTTGCGGCAGGTGCTCTCGACTTACGACGGGGACCTCGGGGACCCGCTCTGGTGACCTCAGGAAAGGCCAGTCCCCATGCGAGTTCCTCGGGGGCCTCTCGGGATTCCTCTCCCGTCGATGCCGGGGCCTAAGACTTTGTGTGGAGTCGGGGCCGGAACCTGAGGATTCCTCTCCAGTGCTGACATGGATCTTGGGGTACTTCTGGAGTCTCTCCAGGGGAGTCAGTCCTCGTCTCGAATGCGGGCATGCACTTGCGCTTTCCTCCAGAGCGGTAGCAGCAGTGTCACGCAGTCCGCCGCGTGGATCAAAGGATCTATGGTTTTCCCTCGAGTCTTTCCCACGAGGCTTTCCCACGAGGCTTTCCCACAGGGCTGTCCCACGTGCACACGTGGTGGGAGTGGATCCTCGGCTTGAACGTCAAGGCAGTGCAGGGAAAACAGGTTCCTCTGGAATGGACTGACACATCTGGGGGACTCTTGGAATGGTGGCACGACCCTGGAGTTCCTCTCGCCTTTCCTGTGGAGAGCGCCTCCTCTTGAGATGCGACGGGAACGCCGGGAATTCTTTCCCTACGAAACAGGGAAAGGATCCCTCATCTCGAGCTAGGAGGCGAAAACGGGGCTCCCCTGGATGTCTGCGGGACCCCACGTGCTTCCTCTCGAGTGGAGACGGGTATGTCGGGGAACTTCTTGAGTTGCAGCAAGGGTGTGAAGGACCCTTTGGAAGTTCCAGTGGTTAGACGTGATTAGCCTCGAGAAGCCTCAGCGGAAATGGCCCTCATCTCGCCTGGAGGGCAAAACCTCCTGGATTTTCTCTAGTTGCGGCAGGTGCTCTCGACTTACGACGGGGACCTCAGGGACCCGCTCTGGTGGCCTCAGGAAAGGCCAGTCCCCATGCGAGATCCTCGGGGGCCTCTCGGCATTCCTCTCCCGTCGATGCCGGGGCCTAAGACCTTGTGTGGAGTCGGGGCCGGAACATGAGGATTCCTCTCCAGTGCTGACATGGATCTTGGGGTACTTCTGGAGTCTCCCCAGGGGAGTCAGTCCTCGTCTCGAATGCGGGCATGCACTTGCGCTTTCCTGCAGAGCGGTAGCAGCAGTGTCACGCAGTCCGCCGCGTGGATCAAAGGATCTATGGTTTTCCCTCGAGTCTTTCCCACGAGGCTTTCCCACGAGGCTTTCCTCAGGGCTGTCCCACGTTCACACGTGGTGGGACTCGATCCTCGGCTTGAACGTCAAGGTAGTGCAGGGAAAACACATTCCTCTGGAATGGACTGACACATCTGGGGGACTCTTGGAATGGTGGCACGACCCTGGAGTTCCTCTCGCCTTTCCTGTGGAGAGCGCCTCCTCTTGAGATGCGACAGGAACGCCGGGAATTCATTCCCTACGAAAAAGGGAAAGGATCCCTCATCTCGAGCTTGGAGGCGGAAATGGGCCTCCCCTGGATGTGTGAGGGACCCCACGTGCTTCCTCTCGAGTGGAGACGGCTATGTCGGGGAACTTCTGGAGTTGCAGCAAGGGTGTGAAGGACCCTTTGGAAGTTCCAGTGGTTAGATGTGATTGGCCTCGAGAAGCCTCAGCGGAAATGGGCCTCATCTCGCCTGGAGGGCAAAACCTCCTGGATTTTCTCGAGTTGCGGCAGGTGCTCTTGACTTACGACGGGGACCTCAGGGACCCGCTCTGGTGGCCTCAGGAAAGGCCAGTCCCCATGCGAGTTCCTCCGGGGCCTCTCGGGATTCCTCTCCCGTCGATGCCGGCGCCGAAGACCTTGTGTGGAGTCGGGGCCGGAACGTGAGGATTCCTCTCCAGTGCTGACATGGATCTTGGGGTACTTCTGGAGTCTCCCCAGGGGAGTCAGTCCTCGTCTCGAATGCGGGCATGCACTTGTGCTTTCCTCCAGAGCGGTAGCAGCAGTGTCACGCAGTCCGCCGCGTGGATCAAAGGATCTACGGTTTTCCCTCGAGTCTTTCCCACGAGGCTTTCCCACGAGGCTTTCCCACAGGGCTGTCCCACGTGCACACGTGGTGGGAGTGGATCCTCGGCTTGAACGTCAAGGCAGTGCAGGGAAAACAGGTTCACCTGGAATGGACTGACACATCTGGGGGACTCTTGGAATGGTGGCACGACCCTGGGGTTCCTCTCGCCTTTCCTGTGGAGAGCGCCTCCTCTTGAGATGCGACGGGAACGCCGGGAATTCTTTCCCTACGAAACAGGGAAAGGATCCCTCATCTCGAGCTAGGAGGCGGAAACGGGGCTCCCCTGGATGTGTGCGGGACCCCACGTGCTTCCTCTCGAGTGGAGAAGGGTATGTCGGGGAACTTCTTGAGTTGCAGCAAGGGTGTGAAGGACCCTTTGGAAGTTCCAGTGGTTAGACGTGATTAGCCTCGAGAAGCCTCAGCGGAAATGGGCCTCATCTCGCCTGGAGGGCAAAACCTCCTGGATTTTCTCGAGTTGCGGCAGGTGCTCTCTACTTACGATGGGGACCACAGCGACCCGCTCTGGTGGCCTCAGGAAAGGCCAGTCCCCATGCGAGTTCCTCGGGGGCCTCTCGGGATCCCTCTCCCGTCGATGCCGGGGCCTAAGACCTTTTGTGGAGTCGGGGCCGGAAACTGAGGATTCCTCTCCAGTGCTGACATGGATCTTGGGGTACTTCTGGAGTCTCCCCAGGGGAGTCAGTCCTCGTCTCGAATGCGGGCATGCACTTGCGCTTTCCTCCAGAGCGGTAGCAGCAGTGTCACGCAGTCCTCCGCGTGGATCAAAGGATCTATGGTTTTCCCTCGAGTCTTTCCCACTAGGCTTTCCCACGAGGCTTTCCCACAGGGCTGTCCCACGTGCACACGTGGTGGGAGTCGATCCTCGGCTTGAACGTCAAGGCAGTGCAGGGAAAACAGGTTCCTCTGGAATGGACTGACACATCTGGGGGTCTCTTGGAATGGTGCCACCACCCTGGAGTTCCTCTCGCCTTTCCTGCGGAGAGCGCCTCCTCTTGAGATGCGACGGGAACGCCGGGAATTCTTTCCCTACGAAACAGGGAAAGGATCCCTCATCTCGAGCTAGGAGGCGGAAACGGGGCTCCCCTGGATGTGTGCGGGACCCCACGTGCTTCCTCTCGAGTGTAGACGGGTATGTCGCGGAACTGCTTGAGTTGCAGCAAGGGTGTGAAGCACCCTTTGGAAGTTCCAGTGGTTAGACGTGATTAGCCTCGAGAAGCCTCAGCGGAAATGGGCCTCATCTCGCCTGGAGGGCAAAACCTCCTGGATTTTCCCGAGTTGCAGCAGGTGCTCTCGACTTACGACGGGGACCTCAGGGACCCGCTCTGGTGGCCTCAGGAAAGGCCAGTCCCCATGCGAGTTCCCCGGGGGCCTCTCGGCATTCCTCTCCCGTCGATGCCGCGGCCTACGACCTTGTGTGGAGTCGGGGCCGGAACCTGAGGATTCCTCTCCAGTGCTGACATGGATCTTGGGGTACTTCTGGAGTCTCCCCAGGGGAGTCAGTCCTCGTCTCGAATGCGGGCATGCACCTGCGCTTTCCTCCAGAGCGGTAGCAGCAGTGTCACGCAGTCCGCCGCGTGGATCAAAGGATCTATGGTTTTCCCTCGAGTCTTTCCCACGAGGCTTTCCCACGAGGCTTTCCCACAGGGCTGTCCCACGTGCACACGTGGTGGGAGTCGATCCTCGGCTTGAACGTCAAGGCAGTGCAGGGAAAACAGGTTCCTCTGGAATGTACTGACACATCTGGGGGACTCTTGGAATGGTGGCACGACCCTGGAGTTCCTCTCGCCTCTCCTGTGGAGAGTGCCTCCTCTTGAGATGCGACGGGAACGCCGGGAATTCTTTCCCTAAGAAACAGGGAAAGGATCCCTCATCTCGAGTTAGGAGGCGGAAACGGGGCTCCCCTGGATGTGTGCGGGACCCCACGTGCTTCCTCTCGAGTGGAGACGGGTATGTCGGGGAACTTCTTGAGTTGCAGCAAGGGTGTGAAGGACCCTTTGGAAGTTCCAGTGGTTAGATGTGATTAGCCTCGAGAAGCCTCAGCGGAAATGGGCCTCATCTCGCCTGGAGGGCAAAACCTCCTGGATTTTCTCGAGTTGCGGCATGTGCTCTCGACTTACGACGGGGACCTCAGGGACCCGCTCTGGTGGCCTCAGGAAAGGCCAGTCCCCATGCGAGTTCCTCGGGGGCCTCTCGGCATTCTCCTCCCGTCGATGCCGGGGCCTAAGACCTTGTGTGGAGTCGGGGCCGGAACCTGAGGATTCCTCTCCAGTGCTGACATGGATCTTGGGGTACTTCTGGAGTCTCCCCAGGGGAGTCAGTCCTCGTCTCGAATGCGGGCATGCACTTGTGCTTTCCTCCAGAGCGGTAGCAGCAGTGTCACGCAGTCCGCCGCGTGGATCAAAGGATCTACGGTTTTCCCTCGAGTTTTTCCCACGAGGCTTTCCCACGAGGCTTTCCCACAGGGCTGTCCCACGTGCACACGTGGTGGGAGTGGATCCTCGGCTTGAACGTCAAGGCAGTGCAGAGAAAACAGGTTCACCTGGAATGGACTGACACATCTGGGGGACTCTTGGAATGGTGGCACGACCCTGGGGTTCCTCTCGCCTTTCCTGTGGAGAGCGCCTCCTCTTGAGATGCGACGGGAACGCCGGGAATTCTTTCCCTACGAAACAGGGAAAGGATCCCTCATCTTGAGCTAGGAGGCGGAAACGGGGCTCCCCTGGATGTGTGCGGGACCCCACGTGCTTCCTCTCGAGTGGAGAAGGGTATGTCGGGGAACTTCTTGAGTTGCAGCAAGGGTGTGAAGGACCCTTTGGAAGTTCCAGTGGTTAGACGTGATTAGCCTCGAGAAGCCTCAGCGGAAATGGGCCTCATCTCGCCTGGAGGGCAAAACCTCCTGGATTTTCTCGAGTTGCGGAAGGTGCTCTCGACTTACGATGGGGACCACAGCGACCCGCTCTGGTGGCCTCAGGAAAGGCCAGTCCCCATGCGAGTTCCTCCGGGGCCTCTCGGGATTCCTCTCCCGTCGATGCCGGCGCCGAAGACCTTGTGTGGAGTCGGGGCCGGAACGTGAGGATTCCTCTCCAGTGCTGACATGGATCTTGGGGTACTTCTGGAGTCTCCCCATGGGAGTCAGTCCTCGTCTCGAATGCGGGCATGCACTTGCGCTTTCCTCCAGAGCGGTAGCAGCAGTGTCACTCAGTCCACCGCGTGGATCAAAGGATCTATGGTTTTCCCTCGAGTCTTTCCCACGAGGCTTTCCCACGAGGCTTTCCCACAGGGCTGTCCCACGTGCACACGTGGTGGGAGTCGATCCTCGGCTTGAACGTCAAGGCAGTGCAGGGAAAACAGGTTCCTCTATAATGGACTGACATATCTGGGCGTCTCTTGGAATGGTGGCACGACCCTGGAGTTCCTCTCGCCTCTCCTGTGGAGAGTGCCTCCTCTTGAGATGCGACGGGAACGCCGGGAATTCTTTCCCTAAGAAACAGGGAAAGGATCCCTCATCTCGAGCTAGGAGGCGGAAACGGGGCTCCCCTGGATGTGTGCGGGACCCCACGTGCTTCCTCTCGAGTGGAGACGGGTATGTCGGGGAACTTCTTGAGTTGCAGCAAGGGTGTGAAGGACCCTTTGGAAGTTCCAGTGGTTAGATGTGATTAGCCTCGAGAAGCCTCAGCGGAAATGGGCCTCATCTCGCCTGGAGGGCAAAACCTCCTGGATTTTCTCGAGTTGCGGCATGTGCTCTCGACTTACGATGGGGACCTCGGGGACCCGCTCTGGTGGCCTCAGGAAAGGCCAGTCCCCATCGAGTTCCTCGGGGGCCTCTCGGCATTCTCCTCCCGTCGATGCCGGGGCCTAAGACCTTGTGTGGAGTCGGGGCCGGAACCTGAGGATTCCTCTCCAGTGCTGACATGGATCTTGGGGTACTTCTGGAGTCTCCCCAGGGGAGTCAGTCCTCGTCTCGAATGCGGGCATGCACTTGTGCTTTCCTCCAGAGCGGTAGCAGCAGTGTCACGCAGTCCGCCGCGTGGATCAAAGGATCTACGGTTTTCCCTCGAGTCTTTCCCACGAGGCTTTCCCACGAGGCTTTCCCACAGGGCTGTCCCACGTGCACACGTGGTGGGAGTGGATCCTCGGCTTGAACGTCAAGGCAGTGCAGGGAAAACAGGTTCACCTGGAATGGACTGACACATCTGGGGGACTCTTGGAATGGTGGCACGACCCTGGGGTTCCTCTCGCCTTTCCTGTGGAGAGCGCCTCCTCTTGAGATGCGACGGGAACGCCGGGAATTCTTTCCCTACGAAACAGGGAAAGGATCCCTCATCTCGAGCTAGGAGGCGGAAACGGGGCTCCCCTGGATGTGTGCGGGACCCCACGTGCTTCCTCTCGAGTGGAGAAGGGTATGTCGGGGAACTTCTTGAGTTGCAGCAAGGGTGTGAAGGACCCTTTGGAAGTTCCAGTGGTTAGACGTGATTAGCCTCGAGAAGCCTCAGCGGAAATGGGCCTCATCTCACCTGGAGGGCAAAACCTCCTGGATTTTCTCGAGTTGCGGCAGGTGCTCTCTACTTACGATGGGGACCACAGCGACCCGCTCTGGTGGCCTCAGGAAAGGCCAGTCCCCATGCGAGTTCCTCGGGGGCCTCTCGGGATTCCTCTCCCGTCGATGCCGGGGCCTAAGACCTTTTGTGGAGTCGGGGCCGGAAACTGAGGATTCCTCTCCAGTGCTGACATGGATATTGGGGTACTTCTGGAGTCTCCCCAGGGGAGTCAGTCCTCGTCTCGAATGCGGGCATGCACTTGCGCTTTCCTCCAGAGCGGTAGCAGCAGTGTCACGCAGTCCTCCGCGTGGATCAAAGGATCTATGGTTTTCCCTCGAGTCTTTCCCACTAGGCTTTCCCACGAGGCTTTCCCACAGGGCTGTCCCACGTGCACACGTGGTGGGAGTCGATCCTCGGCTTGAACGTCAAGGCAGTGCAGGGAAAACAGGTTCCTCTGGAATGGACTGACACATCTGGGGGTCTCTTGGAATGGTGCCACCACCCTGGAGTTCCTCTCGCCTTTCCTGCGGAGAGCGCCTCCTCTTGAGATGCGACGGGAACGCCGGGAATTCTTTCCCTACGAAACAGGGAAAGGATCCCTCATCTCGAGCTAGGAGGCGGAAACGGGGCTCCCCTGGATGTGTGCGGGACCCCACGTGCTTCCTCTCGAGTGTAGACGGGTATGTCGCGGAACTGCTTGAGTTGCAGCAAGGGTGTGAAGCACCCTTTGGAAGTTCCAGTGGTTAGACGTGATTAGCCTCGAGAAGCCTCAGCGGAAATGGGCCTCATCTCGCCTGGAGGGCAAAACCTCCTGGATTTTCCCGAGTTGCGGCAGGTGCTCTCGACTTACGACGGGGACCTCAGGGACCCGCTCTGGTGGCCTCAGGAAAGGCCAGTCCCCATGCGAGTTCCACGGGGGCCTCTCGGCATTCCTCTCCCGTCGATGCCGCGGCCTACGACCTTGTGTGGAGTCGGGGCCGGAACCTGAGGATTCCTCTCCAGTGCTGACATGGATCTTGGGGTACTTCTGGAGTCTCCCCAGGGGAGTCAGTCCTCGTCTCGAATGCGGGCATGCACCTGCGCTTTCCTCCAGAGCGGTAGCAGCAGTGTCACGCAGTCCACCGCGTGGATCAAAGGATCTATGGTTTTCCCTCGAGTCTTTCCCACGAGGCTTTCCCACGAGGCTTTCCCACAGGGCTGTCCCACGTGCACACGTGGTGGGAGTCGATCCTCGGCTTGAACGTCAAGGCAGTGCAGGGAAAACAGGTTCCTCTGGAATGGACTGACACATCTGGGGGACTCTTGGAATGGTGGCACGACCCTGGAGTTCCTCTCGCCTTTCCTGTGGAGAGCGCCTCCTCTTGAGATGCGACGGGAACGCCAGGAATTCTTTCCCTACGAAACAGGGAAAGGATCCCTCATCTCGAGCTAGGAGGCGGAAACGGGGCTCCCCTGGATGTGTGCGGGACCCCACGTGCTTCCTCTCGAGTGGAGACGGGTATGTCGGGGAACTTCTTGAGTTGCAGCAAGGGTGTGAAGGACCCTTTGGAAGTTCCAGTGGTTAGACGTGATTAGCCTCGAGAAGCCTCAGCGGAAATGGGCCTCATCTCGCCTGGAGGGCAAAACCTCCTGGATTTTCTCGAGTTGCGGCAGGTGCTCTTGACTTACAACGGGGACCTCAGGGACCCGCTCTGGTGGCCTCAGGAAAGGCCAGTCCCCATGCGAGTTCCTCGGGGGCCTCTCGGGATTCCTCTCCCGTCGATGCCGGGGCCTAAGACCTTGTGCGGAGTCGGGGCCGGAACCTGAGGATTCCTCTCCAGTGCTGACATGGATCTTGGGGTACTTCTGGAGTCTCCCCAGGGGAGTCAGTCCTCGTCTCGAATGCGGGCATGCACTTGCGCCTTCCTCCAGAGCGGTAGCAGCAGTGTCACGCAGTCCGCCGCGTGGACCAAAGGATCTATGGTTTTCCCTCGAGTCTTTCCCACGAGGCTTTCCCACAGGGCTGTCCCACCTGCACACGTGGTGGGAGTGGATCCTCGGCTTGAACGTCAAGGCAGTGCAGGGAAAACAGGTTCCTCTGGACTGGACTAACACATCTGGGGGACTCTTGGAATGGTGGCACGACCCTGGAGTTCCTCTCGCCTTTCCTGTGGAGAGCGCCTCCTCTTGAGATGCGACGGGAACGCCGGGAATTCTTTCCCTACGAAACTGGGAATGGATCCCTCATCTCGAGCTAGGAGGCGGAAACGGGGCTCCCCTGGATGTGTGCGGGACCCCAAGTGCTTCCTCTCGAGTGGAGACGGGTATGTCGGGGAACTTCTTGAGTTGCAGCAAGGGTGTGAAGGAGCCATTGGATGTTCCAGTGGTTAGACGTGATTAGCCTCGAGAAGCCTCAGCGGAAATGGGCCTCATCTCGCCTGGAGGGCAAAACCTCCTGGATTTTCTCGAGTTGCGGCAGGTGCTCTCGACTTACGACGGGGACCTCAGGGACCCGCTCTGGTGGCCTCAGGAAAGGCCAGTCCCCATGCGAGTTCCTCGGGGGCCTCTCGGGATTCCTCTCCCGTCGATGCCGGGGCCTAAGTCCTTGTGTGGAGTCGGGGCCGGAACCTGAGGATTCCTCTCCAGTGCTGACATGGAGCTTGGGGTACTTCTGGAGTCTCCCCAGGGGAGTCAGTCCTCGTCTCGAATGCGGGCATGCACTTGCGCTTTCCTCCAGAGCGGTAGCAGCAGTGTCACGCAGTCCGCCGCGTGGATCAAAGGATCTATGGTTTTCCCTGGAGTCTTTCCCACGAGGCTTTCCCACGAGGCTTTCCCACAGGGCTGTCCCACGTGCACAGGTGGTGGGAGTCGATCCTCGGCTTGAACGTCAAGGCAGTGCAGGGAAAACAGGTTCCTCTGTAATGGACTGACACATCTGGGCGTCTCTAGGAATGGTGGCACGACCCTGGAGTTCCTCTCGCCTCTCCTGTGGAGATCGCCTCCTCTTGAGATGTGACGGGTACGCCGGGAATTCTTTCCCTAAGAAACAGGGAAAGGATCCCTCATCTCGAGCTAGGAGGCGGAAACGGGGCTCCCCTGGATGTGTGCGGGACCCCACGTGCTTCCTCTCGAGTGGAGACGGGTATGTCGGGGAACTTCTTGAGTTGCAGCAAGGGTGTGAAGGACCATTTGGAAGTTCCAGTGGTTAGATGTGATTAGCCTCGAGAAGCCTCAGCGGAAATGGGCCTCATCTCGCCTGGAGGGCAAAACCTCATGGATTTTCTCGAGTTGCGGCAGGTGCTCTCGACTTACGACGGGGACCTCAGGGACCCGCTCTGGTGACCTCAGGAAAGGCCAGTCCCCATGCGAGTTCCTCGGGGGCCTCTCGGGATTCCTCTCCCGTCGATGCCGGGGCCTAAGACTTTGTGTGGAGTCGGGGCCGGAACCTGAGGATTCCTCTCCAGTGCTGACATGGATCTTGGGGTACTTCTGGAGTCTCCCCAGGGGAGTCAGTCCTCGTCTCGAATGCGGGCATGCACTTGCGCTTTCCTCCAGAGCGGTAGCAGCAGTGTCACGCAGTCCGCCGCGTGGATCAAAGGATCTATGGTTTTCCCTCGAGTCTTTCCCACGAGGCTTTCCCACGAGGCTTTCCCACAGGGCTGTCCCACGTGCACACGTGGTGGGAGTGGATCCTCGGCTTGAACGTCAAGGCAGTGCAGGGAAAACAGGTTCCTCTGGAATGGACTGACACATCTGGGGGACTCTTGGAATGGTGGCACGACCCTGGAGTTCCTCTCGCCTTTCCTGTGGAGAGCGCCTCCTCTTGAGATGCAACGGCAACGCCGGGAATTCTTTCCCCAAGAAAGAGGGAAAGGATCCCTCATCTCGAGCTAGGAGGCGGAAACGGGGCTCCCCTGGATGTGTGCGGGACCACACGTGCTTCCTCTCGAGTGGAGACGGGTATGTCGGGGAACTTCTTGAGTTGCAGCAAGGGTGTGAAGAACCCTTTGGAAGTTCCAGTGGTTAGACGTGATTAGCCTCGAGAAGCCTCAGCGGAAATGGGCCTCATCTCGCCTGGAGGGCAAAACCTCCTGGATTTTCTCGAGTTGCGGCAGGTGCTCTCGACTTACGACGGGGACCTCAGGGACCCGCTATGGTGGCCTCAGGAAAGGCCAGTCCCCATGCGAGTTCCTCGGGGGCCTCTCGGCATTCCTCTCCCGTCGATGCCGGGGCCTAAGACCTTGTGTGGAGTCGGGCCGGAACCTGAGGATTCCTCTCCAGTGCTGACATGGATCTTGGGGTACTTCTGGAGTCTCCCCAGGGGAGTCAGTCCTCGTCTCGAATGCGGGCATGCACCTGCGCTTTCCTCCAGAGCGGTAGCAGCAGTGTCACGCAGTCCTCCGCGTGGATCAAAGGATCTATGGTTTTCCCTCGAGTCTTTCCCACGAGGCTTTCCCACGAGGCTTTCCCACAGGGCTGTCCCACGTGCACACGTGGTGGGAGTCGATCCTCGGCTTGAACGTCAAGGCAGTGCAGGGAAAACAGGTTCCTCTGGAATGGACTGACACATCTGGGGGACTCTTGGAATGGTGGCACGACCCTGGAGTTCCTCTCGCCTTTCCTGTGGAGAGCGCCTCCTCTTGAGATGCGACGGGAACGCCAGGAATTCTTTCCCTACGAAACAGGGAAAGGATCCCTCATCTCGAGCTAGGAGGCGGAAACGGGGCTCCCCTGGATGTGTGCGGGACCCCACGTGCTTCCTCTCGAGTGGAGACGGGTATGTCGGGGAACTTCTTGAGTTGCAGCAAGGGTGTGAAGGACCCTTTGGAAGTTCCAGTGGTTAGACGTGATTAGCCTCGAGAAGCCTCAGCGGAAATGGGCCTCATCTCGCCTGGAGGGCAAAACCTCCTGGATTTTCCCGAGTTGCGGCAGGTGCTCTCGAATTACGACGGGGACCTCAGGGACCCGCTCTGGTGGCCTCAGGAAAGGCCAGTCCCCATGCGAGTTCCCCGGGGGCCTCTCGGCATTCCTCTCCCGTCGATGCCGCGGCCTAAGACCTTGTGTGGAGTCGGGGCCGGAACCTGAGGATTCCTCTCCAGTGCTGACATGGATCTTGGGGTACTTCTGGAGTCTCCCCAGGGGAGTCAGTCCTCGTCTCGAATGCGGGCATGCACCTGCGCTTTCCTCCAGAGCGGTAGCAGCAGTGTCACGCAGTCCGCCGCGTGGATCAAAGGATCTATGGTTTTCCCTCGAGTCTTTCCCACGAGGCTTTCCCACGAGGCTTTCCCACAGGGCTGTCCCACGTGCACACGTGGTGGGAGTCGATCCTCGGCTTGAACGTCAAGGCAGTGCAGGGAAAACAGGTTCCTCTGGAATGAACTGACACATCTGGGGGACTCTTGGAATGGTGGCACGACCCTGGAGTTCCTCTCGCCTTTCCTGTGGAGAGCGCCTCCTCTTGAGATGCGACGGGAACGCCAGGAATTCTTTCCCTACGAAACAGGGAAAGGATCCCTCATCTCGAGCTAGGAGGCGGAAACGGGGCTCCCCTGGATGTGTGCGGGACCCCACGTGCTTCCTCTCGAGTGGAGACGGGTATGTCGGGGAACTTCTTGAGTTGCAGCAAGGGTGTGAAGGACCCTTTGGAAGTTCCAGTGGTTAGACGTGATTAGCCTCGAGAAGCCTCAGCGGAAATGGGCCTCATCTCGCCTGGAGGGCAAAACCTCCTGGATTTTCTCGAGTTGCGGCAGGTGCTCTCGACTTACGACGGGGACCTCAGGGACCCGCTATGGTGGCCTCAGGAAAGGCCAGTCCCCATGCGAGTTCCTCGGGGGCCTCTCGGCATTCCTCTCCCGTCGATGCCGGGGCCTAAGACCTTGTGTGGAGTCGGGGCCGGAACCTGAGGATTCCTCTCCAGTGCTGACATGGATCTTGGGGTACTTCTGGAGTCTCCCCAGGGGAGTCAGTCCTCGTCTCGAATGCGGGCATGCACTTGCGCTTTCCTCCAGAGCGGTAGCAGCAGTGTCACGCAGTCCGCCGCGTGGATCAAAGGATCTATGGTTTTCCCTCGAGTCTTTCCCACGAGGCTTTCCCACGAGGCTTTCCCACAGGGCTGTCCCACGTGCACACGTGGTGGGAGTGGATCCTCGGCTTGAACGTCAAGGCAGTGCAGGGAAAACAGGTTCTTCTGGAATGGACTGACACATCTGGGGGACTCTTGGAATGGTGGCACGACCCTGGAGTTCCTCTCGCCTTTCCTGTGGAGAGCGCCTCCTTTTGAGATGCGACTGGAACGCCGGGAATTCTTTCCCTACGAAACAGGGAAAGGATCCCTCATCTCGAGCTAGGAGGCGGAAACGGGGCTCCCCTGGATGTGTGCGGGACCCCACGTGCTTCCTCTCGAGTGGAGAAGGGTATGTCGGGGAACTTCTTGAGTTGCAGCAAGGGTGTGAAGGACCCTTTGGAAGTTCCAGTGGTTAGACGTGATTGGCCTCCAGAAGCCTCAGCGGAAATGTGCCTCATCTCCCCTGGAGGGCAAAACCTCCTGGATTTTCTCGAGTTGCGGCAGGTGCTCTCGACTTACGATGGGGACCTCAGGGACCCGCTCTGGTGGCCTCAGGAAAGGCCAGTCCCCATGCGAATTCCTCGGGGGCCTATCGGGATTACTCTCCCGACGATGCCGGGGCCTAAGACCTTGTGTGGAGTCGGGGCCGGAACCTGAGGATTCCTCTCCAGTGCTGACATGGATCTTGGGGTACTTCTGGAGTCTCCCCAGGGGAGTCAGTCCTCGTCTCGAATGCGGGCATGCACTTGCGCTTTCCTCTAGAGCGGTAGCAGCAGTGTCATGAAGTCCGCCGCGTGGATCAAAGGATCTATGGTTTTCCCTCGAGTCTTTCCCACGAGGCTTTCCCACGAGGCTTTCCCACAGGGCTGTCCCACGTGCACACGTGGTGGGAGTCGATCCTCGGCTTGAACGTCAAGGCACTGCAGGGAAAACAGGTTCCTCTGGAATGGACTGACACATCTGGGCGTCTCTAGGAATGGTGGTACGACCCTGGAGTTCCTCTCGCCTCTCCTGTGGAGATCGCCTCCTCTTGAGATGCGACGGGAACGCCGGGAATTCTTTCCCTACGAAACAGGGAAAGGATCCCTCATCTCGAGCTAGGAGGCGGAAACGGGGCTCCCCTGGATGTGTGCGGGACCCCACGTGCTTCCTCTCGAGTGGAGACGGGTATGTCGGGGAACTTCTTGAGTTGCAGCAAGGGTGTGAAGGACCCTTTGGAAGTTCCAGTGGTTAGATGTGATTAGCCTCGAGAAGCCTCAGCGGAAATGGGCCTCATCTCGCCTGGAGGGCAAAACCTCCTGGATTTTCCCGAGTTGCGGCAGGTGCTCTCGACTTACGACGGGGACCTCGGGGACCCGCTCTGGTGACCTCAGGAAAGGAGAGTCCCCATGCGAGTTCCTCGGGGGCCTCTCGGGATTCCTCTCCCGTCGATGCCGGGGCCTAAGACTTTGTGTGGAGTCGGGGCCGGAACCTGAGGATTCCTCTCCAGTGCTGACATGGATCTTGGGGTACTTCTGGAGTCTCCCCAGGGGAGTCAGTCCTCGTCTCGAATGCGGGCATGCACTTGCGCTTTCCTCCAGAGCGGTAGCAGCAGTGTCACGCAGTCCGCCGCGTGGATCAAAGGATCTATGGTTTTCCCTCGAGTCTTTCCCACGAGGCTTTCCCACGAGGCTTTCCCACAGGGCTGTCCCACGTGCACACGTGGTGGGAGTGGATCCTCGGCTTGAACGTCAAGGCAGTGCAGGGAAAACAGGTTCCTCTGGAATGGACTGACACATCTGGGGGACTATTGGAATGGTGGCACGACCCTGGAGTTCCTCTCGCCTTTCCTGTGGAGAGCGCCTCCTCTTGAGATGCGACGGGAACGCCGGGAATTCTTTCCCTACGAAACAGGGAAAGGATCCCTCATCTCGAGCTAGGAGGCGGAAACGGGGCTCCCCTGGATGTGTGCGGGACCCCACGTGCTTCCTCTCGAGTGGAGACGGGTATGTCGGGGAACTTCTTGAGTTGCAGCAAGGGTGTGAAGGACCCTTTGGAAGTTCCAGCGGTTAGATGTGATTAGCCTAGAGAAGCCTCAGCGGAAATGGGCCTCATCTCGCCTGGAGGGCAAAACCTCCTGGATTTTCTCGAGTTGCGACAGGTGCTCTCGACTTACGATGGGGACCTCCGGGACCCGCTCTGGTGGCCTCAGGAAAGGCCAGTCCCCATGCGAGTTCCTCTGGGGCCTCTCGGCATTCTCCTACCGTCGATGCCGGGGCCTAAGACCTTGTGTGGAGTCGGGGCCGGAACCTGAGGATTCCTCTCCAGTGCTGACATGGATCTTGGGGTACTTCTGGAGTCTCCCCAGGGGAGTCAGTCCTCGTCTCGACTGCGGGCATGCACTTGCGCTTTCCTCCAGAGCGGTAGCAGCAGTGTCACGCAGTCCGCCGCGTGTATCAAAGGATCTATGATTTTCCCTCGAGTCTTTCCCACGAGGCTTTCCCACGAGGCTTTCCCACAGGGCTGTCCCACGTGCACACGTGGTGGGAGTGGATCCTCGGCTTGAACGTCAAGGCAGTGCAGGGAAAACAGGTTCCCCTGGAATGGACTGACACATCTGGGGGACTCTTGGAATGGTGGCACGACCCTGGAGTTCCTCTCGCCTTTCCTGTGGAGAGCGCCTCCTCTTGAGATGCGACGGGAACGCCGGGAATTCTTTCCCTACGAAACAGGGAAAGGATCCCTCATCTCGAGCTAGGAGGCGGAAACGGGGCTCCCCTGGATGTGTGCGGGACCACACGTGCTTCCTCTCGAGTGGAGACGGGTATGTCGGGGAACTTCTTGAGTTGCAGCAAGGGTGTGAAGGACCCTTTGGAAGTTCCAGTGGTTAGACGTGATTAGCCTCGAGAAGCCTCAGCGGAAATGGGCCTCATCTCGCCTGGAGGGCAAAACCTCCTGGATTTTCTCGAGTTGCGGCAGGTGCTCTCGACTTACGACGGGGACCTCAGGGACCCGCTCTGGTGGCCTCAGGAAAGGCCAGTCCCCATGCGAGTTCCTCGGGGGCCTCTCGGGATTCCTCTCCCGTCGATGCCGGGGCCTAAGTCCTTGTGTGGAGTCGGGGCCGGAACCTGAGGATTCCTCTCCAGTGCTGACATGGATCTTGGGGTACTTCTGGAGTCTCCCCAGGGGAGTCAGTCCTCGTCTCGAATGCGGGCATGCACTTGCGCTTTCCTCCAGAGCGGTAGCAGCAGTGTCACGCAGTCCGCCGCGTGGATCAAAGGATCTATGGTTTTCCCTCGAGTCTTTCCCACGAGGCTTTCCCACGAGGCTTTCCCACAGGGCTGTCCCACGTGCACACGTGTTGGGAGTGGATCCTCGGCTTGAACGTCAAGGCAGTGCAGGGAAAACAGGTTCCTCTGGAATGGACTGACACATCTGGGGGACTCTTGGAATGGTGGCACGACCCTGGAGTTCCTCTCGCCTTTCCTGTGGAGAGGGCCTCCTCTTGAGATGCTACGGCAACGCCGGGAATTCTTTCCCCAAGAAAGAGGGAAAGGATCCCTCATCTCGAGCTAGGAGGCGGAAACGGGGCTCCCCTGGATGTGTGCGGGACCCCACGTGCTTCCTCTCGAGTGGAGACGGGTATGTCGGGGAACTTCTTGAGTTGCAGCAAGGGTGTGAAGGACCCTTTGGAAGTTCCAGTGGTTAGACGTGATTAGCCTCGAGAAGCCTCAGCGGAAATGGGCCTCATCTCGCCTGGAGGGCAAAACCTCCTGGATTTTCTCGAGTTGCGGCAGGTGCTCTCGACTTACGACGGGGACCTCAGGGACCCGCTCTGGTGGCCTCAGGAAAGGCCAGTCCCCATGCGAGGTCCTCGGGGGCCTCTCGGCATTCCTCTCCCGTCGATGCCACGGCCTAAGACCTTGTGTGGAGTCGGGGCCGGAACCTGAGGATTCCTCTCCAGTGCTGAAATGGATCTTGGGGTACTTCTGGAGTCTCCCCAGGGGAGTCAGTCCTCGTCTCGAATGCGGGCATGCACTTGCGCTTTCCTCCAGAGCGGTAGCAGCAGTGTCACGCAGTCCGCCGCGTGGATCAAAGGATCTATGGTTTTCCCTCGAGTCTTTCCCACGAGGCTTTCCCACGAGGCTTTCCCACAGGGCTGTCCGACGTGCACACGTGGTGGGAATCAATCCTCGGCTTGAACGTCAAGGCAGTGCAGGGAAAACAGGTTCCTCTGGAATGGACTGACACATCTGGGGGACTCTTGGAATGGTGACACGACCCTGGAGTTCCTCTCCCCTTTCCTGTGGAGAGCGCCTCCTCTTGAGATGCGACGGGAACGCCGGGAATTCTTTCCCTACCAAACAGGGAAAGGATCCCTCATCTCGAGCTAGGAGGCGGAAACGGGGCTCCCCTGGATATGTGCGGGACCGCACGTGCTTCCTCTCGAGTGGAGACGGGTATGTCGGGGAACTTCTTGAGTTGCAGCAAGGGTGTGAAGGACCCTTTGGAAGTTCCAGTGGTTAGACGTGATTAGCCTCGAGAAGCCTCAGCGGAAATGGGCCTCATCTCGCCTGGAGGGCAAAACCTCCTGGATTTTCTCGAGTTGCGGCAGGTGCTCTCGACTTACGACGGGGACCTCAGGGACCCGCTCTGGTGGCCTCAGGAAAGGCCAGTCCCCATGCGAGTTCCTCGGGGGCCTCTCGGGATTCCTCTCCCGTCGATGCCGGGGCCTAAGACCTTGTGTGGAGTCGGGGCCGGGACCTGAGGATTCCGCTCCAGTGCTGACATGGATCTTGGGGTACTTCTGGAGTCTACCCAGGGGAGTCAGTCCTCGTCTCGAATGCGGGCATGCACTTGCGCTTTCCTCCAGAGCGGTAGCAGCAGTGTCACGCAGTCCGCCGCGTGGATCAAAGGATCTATGGTTTTCACTCGAGTCTTTCCCACGAGGCTTTCCCACGAGGCTTTCCACAGGGCTGTCCCACGTGCACACGTGGTGGGACTCGATCCTCGGCTTGAACGTCAAGGCAGTGCAGGGAAAACAGGTTCCTCTGGAATGGACTGACACATCTGGGGGACTCTTGGAATGGTGGCACGACCCTGGAGTTCCTCTCGCCTTTCCTGTGGAGAGCGCCTCCTCTTGAGATGCGACGGGAACGCCGGGAATTCTTTCCCTACGAAACAGGGAAAGGATCCCTCATCTCGAGCTAGGAGGCGGAAACGGGGCTCCCCTGGATGTGTGCGGGACCCCACGTGCTTCCTCTCGACTGGAGACGGGTATGTCGGGGAACTTCTTGAGTTGCAGCAATGGTGTGAAGGACCCTTTGGAAGTTCCAGTGGTTAGACGTGATTAGCCTCGAGAAGCCTCAGCGGAAATAGGCCTCATCTGCCTGGAGGGCAAAACCTCCTGGATTTTCTCGAGTTGCGGCAGGTGCTCTCGACTTACGACGGGGACCTCAGGGACCCGCTCTGGTGGCCTCAGGAAAGGCCAGTCCCCATGCGAGTTCCTCGGGGGCCTCTCGGGATCCCTCTCCCGTCGATGCCGGGGCCTAAGACCTTGTGTGGAGTCGGGGCCGGAACCTGAGGATTCCTCTCCAGTGCTGACATGGATCTTGGGGTACTTCTGGAGTCTCCCCAGGGGAGTCAGTCCTCGTCTCGAATGCGGGCATGCACTTGCACTTTACTCCAGAGCGGTAGCAGCAGTGTCACGCAGTCCGCCGCTTGGATCAAAGGATCTATGGTTTTCCCTCGAGTCTTTCCCACGAGGCTTTCCCACGAGGCTTTCCCACAGGGCTGTCCCACGTGCACACGTGGTGGGAGTGGATCCTCGGCTTGAACGTCAAGGCAGTGCAGGGAAAACAGGTTCCTCTGGAATGGACTGACACATCTGGGGGACTCTTGGAATGGTGGCACGACCCTGGAGTTCCTCTCGCCTTTCCTGTGGAGAGCGCCTCCTCTTGAGATGCGACGGGAACGCCGGGAATTCTTTCCCTACGTAACAGGGAAAGGATCCCTCATCTCGAGCTAGGAGGCGGAAACGGGGCTCCCCTGGATGTGTGCGGGACCCCACGTGCTTCCTCTCGAGTGGAGACGGGTATGTCGGGGAACTTCTTGAGTTGCAGCAAGGGTGTGAAGGACCCTTTGGAAGTTCCAGCGGTTAGATGTGATTAGCCTCGAGAAGCCTCAGCGGAAATGGGCCTCATCTCGCCTGGTGGGCAAAACCTCCTGGATTTTCTCGAGTTGCGGCAGGTGCTCTCGACGTACGATGGGGACCTCAGGGACCCGCTCTGGTGGCCTCAGGAAAGGCCAGTCCCCATTCGAGTTCCTCGGGGGCCTCTCGGCATTCCTCTCCCGTCGATGCCGGGGCCTAAGACCTTGTGTGGAGTCGGGGCCGGAACCTGAGGATTCCTCTCCAGTGCTGACATGGATCTTGGGGTACTTCTGGAGTCTCCCCAGGGGAGTCAGTCCTCGTCTCGAATGCGGGCATGCACTTGTGCTTTCCTCCAGAGCGGTAGCAGCAGTGTCACGCAGTCCTCCGCGTGGATCAAAGGATCTATGGTTTTCCCTCGAGTCTTTCCCACGAGGCTTTCCCACGAGGCTTTCCCACAGGGCTGTCCCACGTGCACACGTGGTGGGAGTGGATCCTCGGCTTGAACGTCAAGGCAGTGCAGGGAAAACAGGTTCCACTGGAATGGACTGACATATCAGGGGGACTCTTGGAATGGTGGCATGACCCTGGAGTTCCTCTCGGCTTTCCTGTGGAGAGCGCCTCCTCTTGAGATGCGACGGCAACGCCGGGAATTCTTTCCCTACGAAACAGGGAAAGGATCCCTCATCTCGAGCTAGGAGGCGGAAACGGGGCTCCCCTGGATGTGTGCGGGACCCCACGTGCTTCCTCTCGAGTGGAGACGGGTATGTCGGGGAACTTCTTGAGTTGCAGCAATGCTGTGAAGGACCCTTTGGAAGTTCCAGTGGTTAGACGTGATTAGCCTCGAGAAGCCTCAGCGGAAATGGGCCTCATCTCGCCTGGAGGGCAAAACCTCCTGGATTTTCTCGAGTTGCGGCAGGTGCTCTCGACTTACGACGGGGACCTCAGGGACCCGCTCTGGTGGACTCAGGAAAGGCCAGTCCCCATGCGAGTTCCTCGGGGGCCTCTCGGGATCCCTCTCCCGTCGATGCCGGGGCCTAAGACCTTGTGTGGAGTCGGGGCCGGAACCTGAGGATTCCTCTCCAGTGCTGACATGGATCTTGGGGTACTTCTGGAGTCTCCCCAGGGGAGTCAGTCCTCGTCTCGAATGCGGGCATGCACTTGCGCTTTCCTCCAGAGCGGTAGCAGCAGTGTCACGCAGTCCGCCGCGTGGATCAAAGGATCTATGGTTTTCCCTCGAGTCTTTCCCACGAGGCTTTCCCACGAGGCTTTCCCACAGGGCTGTCCCACGTGCACACGTGGTGGGAGTCGATCCTCGGCTTGAACGTCAAGGCAGTGCAGGGAAAACAGGTTCCTCTGGAATGGACTGACACATCTGTGGGTCTCTTGGAATGGTGCCACGACCCTGGAGTTCCTCTCGCCTTTCCTGTGGAGAGCGCCTCCTCTTGAGATGCGACGGGAACGCCGGGATTCTTTCCCTACGAAAAAGGGAAAGGATCCCTCATCTCGTTCTAGGAGGCGGAAACAGGGTTCCCCTGGATGTGTGCGGGACCCCACGTGCTTCCTCTCGAGTGGAGACGGGTATGTTGCAGAACTGCTTCAGTTGCAGCAAGGGTGTGAAGGACCCTTTGTAAGTTCAAGTGGTTAGATGTGATTAGCCTCGAGAAGCCTCAGTGGAAATGGGCCTCATCTCGCCTGGAGGGCAAAACCTCCTGGATTTTCTCGAGTTGCGGCAGGTGCTCTCGACTTACGATGGAGACCTCAGGGACCCGCTCTGGTGGCCTCAGGAAAGGCCAGTCCCCATGCGAGTTCCTCGGGGGCCTCTCGGCATTCCACTCCCGTCGATGCCAGGGCCTAAGACCTTGTGTGGAGTCGGGGCCGGAACCTGAGGATTCCTTTCCAGTGCTGACATGGATCTTGGGGTACTTCTGGAGTCTCCCCAGGGGAGTCAGTCCTCGTCTCGAATGCGGGCATGCACTTGCGCTTTCCTCCAGAGCGGTAGCAGCAGTGTCACGCAGTACGCCGCGTGGATCAAAGGATCTATGGTTTTCCCTCGAGTCTTTCCCATGAGGCTTTCCCACGAGGCTTTCCCACAGGGCTGTCCCACGTGCACACGTGGTGGGAGTCGATCCTCGGCTTGAACGTCAAGGCAGTGCAGGGAAAACAGGTTCCTCTGGAATGGACTGACACATCTGGGGGATTCTTGGAATGGTGGCACGACCCTGGAGTTCCTCTCGCCTTTCCTGTGGAGAGCGCCTCCTCTTGAGATGCGACGGGAACGCCGGGAATTCTTTCCCTACGAAACAGGGAAAGAATCCCTCATCTCGAGCTAGGAGGCGGAAACGGGGCTCCCCTGGATGTGTGCGGGACCCCACGTGCTTCCTCTCGAGTGGAGACGGGTATGTCGGGGAACTTCTTGAGTTGCAGCAAGGGTGTGAAGGACCCTTTGGAAGTTCCAGTGGTTAGACGTGATTAGCCTCGAGAAGCCTCAGCGGAAATGGGCCTCATCTCGCCTGGAGGGCAAAACCTCCTGGATTTTCTCGAGTTGCGGCAGGTGCTCTCGACTTACGACGGGGACCTCAGGGACCCGCTCTGGTGGCCTCAAGAAAGGCCAGTCCCCATGCGAGTTCCTCGGGGGCCTCTCGGCATTCCTCTCCCGTCGATGCCGGGGCCTAACACCTTGTGTGGAGTCGGGGCCGGAACCTGAGGATTCCTCTCCAGTGCTGACATGGATCTTGGGGTACTTCTGGAGACTCCCCAGGGGAGTCAGTCCTCGTCTCGAATGCGGGCATGCACTTGCGCTTTCCTCCAGAGCGGTAGCAGCAGTGTCACGCAGTCCGCCGCGTGGATCAAAGGATCTATGGTTTTCCCTCGAGTCTTTCCCACGAGGCTTTCCCACGAGGCTTTCCCACAGGGCTGTCCCACGTGCACACGTGTTGGGAGTGGATCCTCGGCTTGAACGTCAAGGCAGTGCAGGGAAAACAGGTTCCTCTGGAATGGACTGACACATCTGGGGGACTCTTGGAATGGAGGCACGACCCTGGAGTTCCTCTCGCCTTTCCTGTGGAGAGCGCCTCCTCTTGAGATGCGACGGGAACGCCGGGAATTCTTTCCCTATGAAACAGGGAAAGGATCCCTCATCTCGAGCTAGGAGGCGGAAACGGGGCTCCACTGAATGTGTGCGGGACCCCACGTGCTTCCTCTCGAGTGGAGACAGGTATGTCGGGGAACTTCTTGAGTTGCAGCAAGGGTGTGAAGGACCCTTTGGAAGTTCCAGTGGTTAGACGTGATTAGCTTCGAGAAGCCTCAGCGGAAATGGGCCTCATCTCGCCTGGAGGGCAAAACCTCCTGGATTTTCTCGAGTTGCGGCAGGTGCTCTCGACTTACGACGGGGACCTCAGGGACCCGCTCTGGTGGCCTCAGGAAAGGCCAGTCCCCATGCGAGTTCCTCGGGGGCCTCTCGGGATTCCTCTCCCGTCGATGCCGGGGCCTAAGACCTTGTGTGGAGTCGGGGCCGTAACCTGAGGATTCCTCTCCCGTGCTGACATGGATCTTGGGGTACTTCTTGAGTCTCCCCAGGGGAGTCAGTCCTCGTCTCGAATGCGGGCATGCACTTGCGCTTTCCTCCAGAGCGGTAGCAGCAGTGTCACGCAGTCCTCCGCGTGGATCAAAGGATCTATGGTTTTCCCTCGAGTCTTTCCCACGAGGCTTTCCCACGAGGCTTTCCAACAGGGCTGTCCCACGTGCACACGTGGTGGGAGTCGATCCTCGGCTTGAACGTCAAGGCAGTGCAGGGAAAACAGGTTCCTCTGGAATGGACTGACACATCTGGGGGACTCTTGGAATGTTGGCACGACCCTGGAGTTCCTCTCGCCTTTCCTGTGGAGAGCGCCTCCTCTTGAGATGCGACGGGAACGCCGGGAATGCTTTCCCTACGAAACAGGGAAAGGATCCCTCATCTCGAGCTAGGAGGCGGAAACGGGGCTCCCCTGGATGTGTGCGGGACTCCACGTGCTTCCTCTCGAGTTTAGACGGGTATGTCGGGGAACTTCTTGAGTTGCAGCAAGGGTGTGAAGGACCCTTTGGAAGTTCCAGTGGTTAGACGTGATTAGCCTCGAGAAGCCTCAGCGGAAATGGGCCTCATCTCGCCAGGAGGGCAAAACCTCCAGGATTTTCTCGAGTTGTGGCAGGTGCTCTCGACTTACGACGGGGACCTCAGGGACCCGCTCTGGTGGCCTCAGGAAAGGCCAGTCCCCATGCAAGTTCCTCGGGGGCCTCTCGGGATTCCTCTCCCGTCGATGCCGGGGCCTAAGTCCTTGTGTGGAGTCGGGGCCGGAACCTGAGGATTCCTCTCCAGTGCTGACATGGATCTTGGGGTACTTCTGGAGTCTCCCCAGGGGAGTCAGTCCTCGTCTCGAATGCGGGAATGCACTTGCGCTTTCCTCCAGAGCGGTAGCAGCAGTGTCACGCAGTCCGCCGCGTGGATCAAAGGATCTATGGTTTTCCCTCGAGTCTTTCCCACGAGGCTTTCCCACGAGGCTTTCCCACAGGGCTGTCCCACGTGCACACGTGGTGGGAGTGGATCCTCGGCTTGAACGTCAAGGCAGTGCAGGGAAAACAGGTTCCTCTGGAATGGACTGACACATCTGGGGGTCTCTTGGAATCGTGCCACGACCCTGGAGTTCCTCTCGCCTTTCCTGTGGAGAGCGCCTCCTCTTGAGATGCGACGGGAACACCCGGAATTCTTTCCCTAAGAAACAGGGAAAGGATCCCTCACCTCGAGCTAGGAGGCGGAAACAGGGCTCCCCTGGATGTGTGCGGGACCCCACGTGCATCCTCTCGAGTGGAGACGGGTATGTCGCGGAACTGCTTCAGTGCAGCAAGGGTGTGAAGGACCCTTTGGAAGTTCCAGTGGTTAGATGTGATTAGCCTCGAGAAGCCTCAGCGGAAATGGGCCTCATCTCGCCTGGAGGGCAAAACCTCCTGGATTTTCTCGAGTTGCAGCAGGTGCTCTCGACTTACGATGGGGACCTCAGGGACCCGCTCTGGTGGCTTCAGGAAAGGCCAGTCCCCATGTGAGTTCCTCCGGGGCCTCTCGGCATTCCTCTCCCGTCGATGCCGGGGCCTAAGACCTTGTGTGGAGTCGGGGCCGGAACCTGAGGATTCCTCTCCAGTGCTGACATGGATCTTGGGGTAATTCTGGAGTCTCCCCAGGGGAGTCAGTCCTCGTCTCGAATGCGGGCATGCACTTGCGCTTTCCTCCAGAGCGGTAGCAGCAGTGTCACGCAGTCCACCGCGTGGATCAAAGGATCTATGGTTTTCCCTCGAGTCTTTCCCACGAGGCTTTCCCACGAGGCTTTCCCACAGGGCTGTCCCACGTGCACAGGTGGTGGGAGTCGATCCTCGGCTTGAACGTCAAGGCAGTGCAGGGAAAACAGGTTCCTCTATAATGGACTGACACATCTGGGCGTCTCTTGGAATGGTGGCACGACCCTGGAGTTCCTCTCGCCTCTCCTGTGGAGAGCGCCTCCTCTTGAGATGCGACGGGAACGCCGGGAATTCTTTCCCTAAGAAACAGGGAAAGGATCCCTCATCTCGAGCTAGGAGGCGGAAACGGGGCTCCCCTGGATGTGTGCGGGACCCCACGTGCTTCCTCTCGAGTGGAGACGGGTATGTCGGGGAACTTCTTGAGTTGCAGCAAGGGTGTGAAGGACCCTTTGGAAGTTCCAGTGGTTAGATGTGATTAGCCTCGAGAAGCCTCAGCGGAAATGGGCCTCATCTCGCCTGGAGGGCAAAACCTCCTGGATTTTCTCGAGTTGCGGCATGTGCTCTTGACTTACGACGGGGACCTCGGGGACCCGCTCTGGTGGCCTCAGGAAAGGCCAGTCCCCATGCGAGTTCCTCGGGGGCCTCTCGGGATTCCTCTCCCATCGATGCCGGGGCCTAAGACCTTGTGTGGAGTCGGTGCCGGAACCTGAGGATTCCTCTCCAGTGCTGACATGGATCTTGGGGTACTTCTGGAGTCTCCCCAGGGGAGTCAGTCCTCGTCTCGAATGCGGGCATGCACTTGCGCTTTCCTCCAGAGCGGAAGCAGCAGTGTCACGCAGTCCGCCGCGTGGATCAAAGGATCTATGGTTTTCCCTCGAGTCTTTCCCACGAGGGTTTCCCACGAGGCTTTCCCACAGGGCTGTCCCACGTGCACACGTGGTGGGAGTCGATCCTCGGCTTGAACGTCAAGGCAGTGCAGGGAAAACAGGTTCCTCTGGAATGGACTGACACATCTGGGGGACTCTTGGAATGGTGGCACGACCCTGGAGTTCCTCTCGCCTTTCCTGTGGAGAGCGCCTCCTCTTGAGATGCGACGGGAACGCCGGGAATGCTTTCCCAACGAAACAGGGAAAGGATCCCTCATCTCGAGCTAGGAGGCGGAAACGGGGCTCCCCTGGATGTGTGCGGGACTCCACGTGCTTCCTCTCGAGTGGAGACGGGTATGTCGGGGAACTTCTTGAGTTGCAGCAAGGGTGTGAAGGACCCTTTGGAAGTTCCAGTGGTTAGACGTGATTAGCCTCGAGAAGCCTCAGCGGAAATGGGCCTCATCTCGCCTGGAGGGCAAAACCTCCAGGATTTTCTCGAGTTGTGGCAGGTGCTCTCGACTTACGACGGGGACCTCAGGGACCCGCTCTGGTGGCCTCAGGAAAGGCCAGTCCCCATGCAAGTTCCTCGGGGGCCTCTCGGGATTTCTCTCCCGTCGATGCCGGGGCCTAAGTCCTTGTGTGGAGTCGGGGCCGGAACCTGAGGATTCCTCTCCAGTGCTGACATGGATCTTGGCGTACTTCTGGAGTCTCCCCAGGGGAGTCAGTCCTCGTCTCGAATGCGGGCATGCACTTGCGCTTTCCTCCAGAGCGGTAGCAGCAGTGTCACGCAGTCCGGCGCGTGGATCAAAGGATCTATGATTTTCCCTCGAGTCTTTCCCACGAGGCTTTCCCACGAGGCTTTCCCACAGGGCTGTCCCACGTTCACACGTGGTGGGAGTGGATCCTCGGCTTGAACGTCAAGGCAGTGCAGGGAAAACAGGTTCCTCTGGAATGGACTGACACATCTGGGGGTCTCTTGGAATGGTGCCACGACCCTGGAGTTCCTCTCGCCTTTCCTGCGGAGAGCGCCTCCTCTTGAGATGCGACGGGAACGCCGGGAATTCTTTCCCTACGAAACAGGGAAAGGATCCCTCACCTCGAGCTAGGAGGCGGAAACAGGGCTCCCCTGGATGTGTGCGGGACCCCACGTGCATCCTCTCGAGTGGAGACGGGTATATCGCAGAACTGCTTCAGTGCAGCAAGGGTGTGAAGGACCCTTTGGAAGTTCCAGTGGTTAGATGTGATTAGCCTCGAGAAGCCTCAGCGGAAATGGGCCTCATCTCGCCTGGAGGGCAAAACCTCCTGGATTTTCTCGAGTTGCAGCAGGTGCTCTCGACTTACGATGGGGACCTCAGGGACCCGCTCTGGTGGCCTCAGGAAAGGCCAGTCCCCATGTGAGTTCCTCGGGGGCCTCTCGGCATTCCTCTCCCGTCGATGCCGGGGCCTAAGACCTTGTGTGGAGTCGGGGCCGGAACCTGAGGATTCCTCTCCAGTGCTGACATGGATCTTGGGGTACTTCTGGAGTCTCCCCAGGGGAGTCAGTCCTCGTCTCGAGTGCGGGCATGCACTTGCGCTTTCCTCCAGAGCGGTAGCAGCAGTGTCACGCAGTCCTCCGCGTGGATCAAAGGATCTATGGTTTTCCCTCGAGTCTTTCCCACGAGGCTTTCCCACGAGGCTTTCCCACAGGGCTGTCCCACGTGCACACGTGGTGGGAGTCGATCCTCGGCTTGAACGTCAAGGCAGTGCAGGGAAAACAGGTTCCTCTGGAATGGACTGACACATCTGGGGGTCTCTTGGAATGGTGCCACGACCCTGGAGTTCCTCTCGCCTTTCCTGCGGAGAGCGCCTCCTCTTGAGATGCGACGGGAACGCCGGGAATTCTTTCCCTACGAAACAGGGAAAAGATCCCTCATCTCGAGCTAGGAGGCGGAAACAGGGCTCCCCTGGATGTGTGCGGGACCCCACGTGCTTCCTCTCGAGTAGAGACGGGTATGTCGCGGAACTGCTTCAGTTGCAGCAAGGGTGTGAAGGACCCTTTGGAAGTTCCAGTGGTTAGATGTGATTAGCCTCGAGAAGCCTCAGCGGAAATGGGCCTCATCTCGCCTGGAGGGCAAAACCTCCTGGATTTTCTCGAGTTGCGGCAGGTGCTCTCGACTTACGATGGGGACCTCAGGGACCCGCTCTGGTGGCCTCAGGAAAGGCCAGTCCCCATGCGAGTTCCTCGGGGGCCTCTCGGCATTCCTCTCCCGTCGATGCCGGGGCCTAAGACCTTGTGTGGAGTCGGGGCCGGAACCTGAGGATTCCTCTCCAGTGCTGACATGGATCTTGGGGTACTTCTGGAGTCTCCCCAGGGGAGTCAGTCCTCGTCTCGAATGCGGGCATGCACTTGCGCTTTCCTCCAGAGCGGTAGCAGCAGTGTCACGCAGTCCACCGCGTGGATCAAAGGATCTATGGTTTTCCCTCGAGTCTTTCCCACGAGGCTTTCCCACGAGGCTTTCCCACAGGGCTGTCCCAGGTGCACAGGTGGTGGGAGTCGATCCTCGGCTTTAACGTCAAGGCAGTGCAGGGAAAACAGGTTCCTCTATAATGGACTGACACATCTGGGCGTCTCTTGGAATGGTGGCACGACCCTGGAGTTCCTCTCGCCTCTCCTGTGGAGAGCGCCTCCTCTTGACATGCGACGGGAACGCCGGGAATTCTTTCCCTAAGAAACAGGGAAAGGATCCCTCATCTCGAGCTAGGAGGCGGAAACGGGGCTCCCCTGGATGTGTGCGGGACCCCACGTGCATCCTCTCGAGTGGAGACGGGTATGTCGGGGAACTTCTTGAGTTGCAGCAAGGGTGTGAAGGACCCTTTGGAAGTTCCAGTGGTTAGATGTGATTAGCCTCGAGAAGCCTCAGCGGAAATGGGCCTCATCTCGCCTGGAGGGCAAAACCTCCTGGATTTTCTCGAGTTGCGGCATGTGCTCTTGACTTACGACGGGGACCTCGGGGACCCGCTCTGGTGGCCTCAGGAAAGGCCAGTCCCCATGCGAGTTCCTCGGGGGCCTCTCGGGATTCCTCTCCCGTCGATGCCGGGGCCTAAGACCTTGTGTGGAGTCGGGGCCGGAACCTGAGGATTCCTCTCCAGTGCTGACATGGATCTTGGGGTACTTCTGGAGTCTCCCCAGGGGAGTCAGTCCTCGTCTCGAATGCGGGCATGCACTTGCGCTTTCCTCCAGAGCGGTAGCAGCAGTGTCACGCAGTCCGCCGCGTGGATCAAAGGATCTATGGTTTTCCCTCGAGTCTTTCCCACGAGGCTTTCCCACGAGGCTTTCCCACAGGGCTGTCCCACGTGCACACGTGGTGGGAGTGGATCCTCGGCTTGAACGTCAAGGCAGTGCAGGGAAAACAGGTTCCTCTGGAATGGACTGACACATCTGGGGGACTCTTGGAATGGTGGCACGACCCTGGAGTTCCTCTCGCCTTTCCTGTGGAGAGCGCCTCCTCTTGAGATGCGAGGGGAACGCCGGGAATTCTTTCCCTACGAAACAGGGAAAGGATCCCTCATCTCGAGCTAGGAGGCGGAAACGGGGCTCCCCTGGATGTGTGCGGGACCCCACGTGCTTCCTCTCGAGTGGAGACGGGTATGTCGGGGAACTTCTTGAGTTGCAGCAAGGGTGTGAAGGACCCTTTGGAAGTTCCAGTGGTTAGACGTGATTAGCCTCGAGAAGCCTCAGCGGAAATGGGCCTCATCTCGCCTGGAGGGCAAAACCTCCTGGATTTTCTCGAGTTGCGGCAGGTGCTCTCGACTTACGACGGGGACCTCAGGGACCCGCTCTGGTGGCCTCAGGAAAGGCCAGTCCCCATGCGAGTTCCTCGGGGGCCTCTCGGCATTCCTCTCCCGTCGATGCCGGGGCCTAAGACCTTGTGTGGAGTCGGGGCCAGAACCTGAGGATTCCTCTCCAGTGCTGACATGGATCTTGGGGTACTTCTGGAGTCTCCCCAGGGGAGTCAGTCCTCGTCTCGAATGCGGGCATGCACTTGCGCTTTCCTCCAGAGCGGTAGCAGCAGTGTCACGCAGTCCGCCGCGTGGATCAAAGGATCTATGGTTTTCCCTCGAGTTTTCCCACGAGGCTTTCCCACGAGGCTTTCCCACAGGGCTGTCCCACGTGCACACGTGGTGGGAGTCGATCCTCGGCTTGAACGTCAAGGCAGTGCAGGGAAAACAGTTTCCTCTGGAATGGACTGACACATCTGGGTGACTCTTGGAATGGTGGCATGACCCTGGAGTTCCTCTCGGCTTTCCTGTGGAGAGCGCCTCCTCTTGAGATGCGACGGGAACGCCGGGAATTCTTTCCCTACGAAACAGGGAAAGGATCCCTCATCTCGAGCTAGGAGGCGGAAACGGGGCTCCCCTGGATGTGTGCGGGACCCCACGTGCTTCCTCTCGAGTGGAGACGGGTATGTCGGGGAACTTCTTGAGTTGCAGCAAGGGTGTGAAGGACCCTTTGGAAGTTCCAGTGGTTAGACGTGATTAGCCTCGAGAAGCCTCAGCGGAAATGGGCCTCATCTCGCCTGGAGGGCAAAACCTCCTGGATTATCTCGAGTTGCGGCAGGTGCTCTCGACTTACGACGGGGACCTCAGCGACCCGCTCTGGTGGCCTCAGGAAAGGCCAGTCCCCATGCGAGTTCCTCGGGGGCCTCTCGGGATCCATCTCCCGTCGATGCCGGGGCCTAAGACCTTGTGTGGAGTCGGGGCCGGAACCTGAGGATTCCTCTCCAGTGCTGACATGGATCTTGGGGTACTTCTGGAGTCTCCCCAGGGGAGTCAGTCCTCGTCTCGAATGCGGGCATGCACTTGCGCTTTCCTCCAGAGCGGTAGCAGCAGTGTCACGCAGTCCGCCGCGTGGATCAAAGGATCTATGGTTTTCCCTCGAGTCTTTCCCACGAGGCTTTCCCACGAGGCTTTCCCACAGGGCTGTCCCACGTGCACACGTGGTGGGAGTGGATCCTCGGCTTGAACGTCAAGGCAGTGCAGGGAAAACAGGTTCCTCTGGAATGGACTGACACATCTGGGGGACTCTTGGAATGGTGGCACGACCCTGGAGTTCCTCTCGCCTTTCCTGTGGAGAGCGCCTCCTCTTGAGATGCGACGGGAACGCCGGGAATTCTTTCCCTACGAAACAGGGAAAGGATCCCTCATCTCGAGCTAGGAGGCGGAAACGGGGCTCCCCTGGATGTGTGCGGGACCCCACGTGCTTCCTCTCGAGTGGAGACGGGTATGTCGGGGAACTTCTTGAGTTGCAGCAAGGGTGTGAAGGACCCTTTGGAAGTTCCAGTGGTTAGACGTGATTAGCCTCGAGAAGCCTCAGCGGAAATGGGCCTCATCTCGCCTGGAGGGCAAAACCTCCTGGATTTTCTCGAGTTGCGGCAGGTGCTCTCGACTTACGACGGGGACCTCAGGGACCCGCTCTGGTGGCCTCAGGAAAGGCCAGTCCCCATGCGAGTTCCTCGGGGGCCTCTTCGGGATTCCTCTCCCGTCGATGCCGGGGCCTAAGACCTTGTGTGGAGTCGGGGCCGGAACATGAGGATTCCTCTCCAGTGCTGACATGGATCTTGGGGTACTTCTGGAGTCTCCCCAGGGGAGTCAGTCCTCGTCTCGAATGCGGGCATGCACTTGCGCTTTCCTCCAGAGGGGTAGCAGCAGTGTCACGCAGTCCGCCGCGTGGATCAAAGGATCTATTGTTTTCCCTCGTGTCTTTCCCACGAGGCTTTCCCACGAGGCTTTCCCACAGGGCTGTCCCACGTGCACACGTGGTGGGAGTGGATCCTCGGCTTGAACGTCAAGGCAGTGCAGGGAAAACATGTTCCTCTGGAATGGACTGACACATCTGGGGGACTCTTGGAATGGTGGCACGACCCTGGAGTTCCTCTCGCCTTTCCTGTGGAGAGCGCCTCCTCTTGAGATGCGACGGGAACGCCGGGAATTCTTTCCCTACGAAACAGGGAAAGGATCCCTCATCTCGAGCTAGGAGGCGGAAACGGGGCTCCCCTGGATGTGTGCGGGACCCCACGTGCTTCCTCTCGAGTGGAGACGGGTATGTCGGGGAACTTCTTGAGTTGCAGCAAGGGTGTGAAGGACCCTCTGGAAGTTCCAGTTGTTAGACGTGATTAGCCTCGAGAAGCCTCAGCGGAAATGGGCCTCATCTCGCCTGGAGGGCAAAACCTCCTGGATTTTCTCGAGTTACGGCAGGTGCTCTCGACTTACGACGGGGACCTCAGGGACCCGCTCTGGTGGCCTCAGGAAAGGCCAGTCCCCATGCTAATTCCTCGGGGGCCTCTCGGGATTACTCTCCCGTCGATGCCGGGGCCTAAGACCTTGTGTGGAGTCGGGGCCGGAAACTGAGGATTCCTCTCCAGTGCTGACATGGATCTTGGGGTACTTCTGGAGTCTCCCCAGGGGAGTCAGTCCTCGTCTCGAATGCGGGCATGCACTTGCGCTTTTCCTCCAGAGCGGTAGCAGCAGTGTCACGCAGTCCGCCGCGTGGATCAAAGGATCTATGGTTTTCCCTCGAGTTTTCCCACGAGGCTTTCCCACGAGGCTTTCCCACAGGGCTGTCCCACGTGCACACGTGGTGGCAGTGGATCCTCGGCTTGAACGTCAAGGCAGTGCAGGGAAAACAGGTTCCTCTGGAATGGACTGACACATCTGGGTGACTCTTGGAATGGTGGCATGACCCTGGAGTTCCTCTCGGCTTTCCTGTGGAGAGCGCCTCCTCTTGAGATGCGACGGGAACGCCGGGAATTCTTTCCCTACGAAACAGGGAAAGGATCCCTCATCTCGAGCTAGGAGGCGGAAACGGGGCTCCCCTGGATGTGTGCGGGACCCCACGTGCTTCCTCTCGAGTGGAGACGGGTATGTCGGGGAACTTCTTGAGTTGCAGCAAGGGTGTGAAGGACCCTTTGGAAGTTCCAGTGGTTAGACGTGATTAGCCTCGAAAAGCCTCAGCGGAAATAGGCCTCATCTTGCCTGGAGGGCAAAACCTCCTGGATTTTCTCGAGTTGCGGCAGGTGCTCTCGACTTACGACGGGGACCTCAGGGACCCGCTCTGGTGGCCTCAGGAAAGGCCAGTCCCCATGCGAGTTCCTCGGGGGCCTCTCGGGATCCCTCTCCCGTCGATGCCGGGGCCTAAGACCTTGTGTGGAGTCGGGGCCGGAACCTGAGGATTCCTCTCCAGTGCTGACATGGATCTTGGGGTACTTCTGGAGTCTCCCCAGGGGAGTCAGTCCTCGTCTCGAATGCGGGCATGCACTTGCGCTTTCCTCCAGAGCGGTAGCAGCAGTGTCACGCAGTCCGCCGCGTGGATCAAAGGATCTATGTTTTTCCCTCGAGTCTTTCCCACGAGGCTTTCCCACGAGGCTTTCCCACAGGGCTGTCCCACGTGCACACGTGGTGGGAGTGGATCCTCGGCTTGAACGTCAAGGCAGTGCAGGGAAAACAGGTTCCTCTGGAATGGACTGACACATCTGGGGGACTCTTGGAATGGTGGCACGACCCTGGAGTTCCTCTCGCCTTTCCTGTGGAGAGCGCCTCCTCTTGAGATGCGACGGGAACGCCGGGAATTCTTTCCCTACGAAACAGGGAAAGGATCCCTCATCTCGAGCTAGGAGGCGGAAACGGGGCTCCCCTGGATGTGTGCGGGACCCCACGTGCTTCCTCTCGAGTGGAGACGGGTATGTCGGGGAACTTCTTGAGTTGCAGCAAGGGTGTGAAGGACCCTTTGGAAGTTCCAGTGGTTAGACGTGATTAGCCTCGAGAAGCCTCAGCGGAAATGGGCCTCATCTCGCCTGGAGGGCAAAACCTCCTGGATTTTCTCGAGTTGCGGCAGGTGCTCTCGACTTACGACGGGGACCTCAGGGACCCGCTCTGGTGGACTCAGGAAAGGCCAGTCCCCATGCGAGTTCCTCGGGGGCCTCTCGGGATTCCTCTCCCGTCGATGCCGGGGCCTAAGACCTTGTGTGGAGTCGGGGCTGGAACCTGAGGATTCCTCTCCAGTGCTGACATGGATCTTGGGGTACTTCTGGAGTCTCCCCAGGGGAGTCAGTCCTCTTCTCGAATGCGGGCATGCACTTGCGCTTTCCTCTAGAGCGGTAGCAGCAGTGTCACGCAGTCCGCCGCGTGGATCAAAGGATCTATTGTTTTCCCTCGTGTCTTTCCCACGAGGCTTTCCCACGAGGCTTTCCCACAGGGCTGTCCCACGTGCACACGTGGTGGCAGTGGATCCTCGGCTTGAACGTCAAGGCAGTGCAGGGAAAACATGTTCCTCTGGAATGGACTGACACATCTGGGGGACTCTTGGAATGGTGGCACGACCCTGGAGTTCCTCTCGCCTTTCCTGTGGAGAGCGCCTCCTCTTGAGATGCGACGGGAACGCCGGGAATTCTTTCCCTACGAAACAGGGAAAGGATCCCTCATCTCGAGCTAGGAGGCGGAATCGGGGCTCCCCTGGATGTGTGCGGGACCCCACGTGCTTCCTCTCGAGTGGAGACGGGTATGTCGGGGAACTTCTTGAGTTGCAGCAAGGGTGTGAAGGACCCTTTGGAAGTTCCAGTTGTTAGACCTGATTAGCCTCGAGAAGCCTCAGCGGAAATGGGCCTCATCTCGCCTGGAGGGCAAAACCTCCTGGATTTTCTCGAGTTACGGCAGGTGCTCTCGACTTTCGACGGGGACCTCAGGGACCCGCTCTGGTGGCCTCAGGAAAGGCCAGTCCCCATGCGAGTTCCTCGGGGGCCTCTCGGGATTACTCTCCCGTCGATGCCGGGGCCTAAGACCTTGTGTGGAGTCGGGGCCGGAACCTGAGGATTCCTCTCCAGTGCTGACATGGATCTTGGGGTACTTCTGGAGTCTCCCCAGGGGAGTCAGTCCTCGTCTCGAATGCGGGCATGCACTTGCGCTTTCCTCCAGAGCGGTAGCAGCAGTGTCACGCAGTCCGCCGCGTGGATCAAAGGATCTATGGTTTTCCCTCGAGTTTTCCCACGAGGCTTTCCCACGAGGCTTTCCCACAGGGCTGTCCCACGTGCACACGTGGTGGGAGTGGATCCTCGGCTTGAACGTCAAGGCAGTGCAGGGAAAACAGGTTCCTCTGGAATGGACTGACACATCTGGGGGACTCTTGGAATGGTGGCATGACCCTGGAGTTCCTCTCGGCTTTCCTGTGGAGAGCGCCTCCTCTTGAGATGCGACGGGAACGCCGGGAATTCTTTCCCTACGAAACAGGGAAAGGATCCCTCATCTCAAGCTAGGAGGCGGAAACGGGGCTCCCCTGGATGTGTGCGGGACCCCACGTGCTTCCTCTCGAGTGGAGACGGGTATGTCGGGGAACTTCTTGAGTTGCAGCAATGCTGTGAAGGACCCTTTGGAAGTTCCAGTGGTTAGACGTGTTTAGCCTCGAGAAGCCTCAGCGGAAATGGGCCTCATCTCGCCTGGAGGGCAAAACCTCCTGGATTTTCTCGAGTTGCGGCAGGTGCTCTCGACTTACGACGGGGACCTCAGGGACCCGCTCTGGTGGACTCAGGAAAGGCCAGTCCCCATGCGAGTTCCTCGGGGGCCTCTCGGGATCCCTCTCCCGTCGATGCCGGGGCCTAAGACCTTGTGTGGAGTCGGGGCCGGAACCTGAGGATTCCTCTCCAGTGCTGACATGGATCTTGGGGTACTTCTGGAGTCTCCCCAGGGGAGTCAGTCCTCGTCTCGAATGCGGGCATGCACTTGCGCTTTCCTCCAGAGCGGTAGCAGCAGTGTCACGCAGTCCGCCGCGTGGATCAAAGGATCTATGGTTTTCCCTCGAGTCTTTCCCACGAGGCTTTCCCACGAGGCTTTCCCACAGGGCTGTCCCACGTGCACACGTGGTGGGAGTGGATCCTCGGCTTGAACGTCAAGGCAGTGCAGGGAAAACAGGTTCCTCTGGAATGGACTGACACATCTGGGGGACTCTTGGAATGGTGGCACGACCCTGGAGTTCCTCTCGCCTTTCCTGTGGAGAGCGCCTCCTCTTGAGATGCGACGGGAACGCCGGGAATTCTTTGCCTACGAAACAGGGAAAGGATCCCTCATCTCGAGCTAGGAGGCGGAAACGGGGCTGCCCTGGATGTGTGCGGGACCCCACGTGCTTACTCTCGAGTGGAGACGGGTATGTCGGGGAACTTCTTGAGTTGCAGCAAGGGTGTGAAGGACCCTTTGGAAGTTCCAGTGGTTAGACATGATTCGCCTCGAGAAGCCTCAGCGGAAATGGGCCTCATCTCGCCTGGAGGGCAAAATCTCCTGGATTTTCTCGAGTTGCGGCAGGTGCTCTCGACTTACGACAGGGACCTCAGGGACCCGCTCTGGTGGCCTCAGGAAAGGCCAGTCCCCATGCGAGTTCCTCGGTGGCCTCTCGGGATTCCTCTCCCGTCGATGCCGGGGCCTAAGACCTTGTGTGGAGTCGGGGCCGGAACCTGAGGATTCCTCTCCAGTGCTGACATGGATCTTGGGGTACTTCTGGAGTCTCCCCAGGGGAGTCAGTCCTCGTCTCGAATGCGGGCATGCACTTGCGCTTTCCTCCAGAGTGGTAGCAGCAGTGTCACGCAGTCCGCCGCGTGGATCAAAGGATCTATGGTTTTCCCTCGAGTCTTTCCCACGAGGCTTTCCCACGAGGCTTTCCCACAGGGCTGTCCCACGTGCACACGTGGTGGGAGTGGATCATCGGCTTGAACGTCAAGGCAGTGCAGGGAAAACAGGTTCCTCTGGAATGGACTGACACATCTGGGGGACTCTTGGAATGGTGGCACGACCCTGGAGTTCCTCTCGCCTTTCCTGTGGAGAGCGCCTCCTCTTGAGATGCGACGGGAACGCCGGGAATTCTTTCCCTACGAAACAGGGAAAGGATCCCTCATCTCGAGCTAGGAGGCGGAAACGGGGCTCCCCTGGATGTGTGCGGGAACCCACGTGCTTCCTCTCGAGTGGAGACGGGTATGTCGGGGAACTTCTTGAGTTGCAGCAAGGGTGTGAAGGACCCTTTGGAAGTTCCAGCGGTTAGATGTGATTAGCCTCGAGAAGCCTCAGCGGAAATGGGCCTCATCTCGCCTGGTGGGCAAAACCTCCTGGATTTTCTCGAGTTGCGGCAGGTGCTCTCGACTTACGATGGGGACCTCAGGGACCCGCTCTGGTGGCCTCAGGAAAGGCCAGTCCCCATTCGAGTTCCTCGGGGGCCTCTCGGCATTCCTCTCCCGTCGATGCCGGGGCCTAAGACCTTGTGTGGAGTCGGGGCCGGAACCTGAGGATTCCTCTCCAGTGCTGACATGGATCTTGGGGTACTACTGGAGTCTCCCCAGGGGAGTCAGTCCTCGTCTCGAATGCGGGCATGCACTTGCGCTTTCCTCCAGAGCGGTAGCAGCAGTGTCACGCAGTCCGCCGCGTGGATCAAAGGATCTATGGTTTTCCCTCGAGTCTTTCGCACGAGGCTTTCCCACGAGGCTTTCCCACAGGGCTGTCCCACGTGCACACGTGGTGGGAGTGGATCCTCGGCTTGAACGTCAAGGCAGTGCAGGGAAAACAGGTTCCTCTGGAATGGACTGACACATCTGGGGGACTCTTGGAATGGTGGCACGACCCTGGAGTTCCTCTCGCCTTTCCTGTGGAGAGCGCCTCCTCTTGAGATGCGACGGGAACGCCGGGAATTCTTTGCCTACGAAACAGGGAAAGGATCCCTCATCTCGAGCTAGGAGGCGGAAACGGGGCTCCCCTGGATGTGTGCGGGACCCCACGTGCTTCCTCTCGAGTGGAGACGGGTATGTCGGGGAACTTCTTGAGTTGCAGCAAGGGTGTGAAGGACCCTTTGGAAGTTCCAGTGGTTAGACGTGATTAGCCTCGAGAAGCCTCAGCGGAAATGGGCCTCATCTCGCCTGGAGGGCAAAACCTCCTGGATTTTCTCGAGTTGCGGCAGGTGCTCTCGACTTACGACGGGGACCTCAGGGACCCGCTCTGGTGGACTCAGGAAAGGCCAGTCCCCATGCGAGTTCCTCGGGGGCCTCTCGGGATTCCTCTCCCGTCGATGCCGGGGCCTAAGACCTTGTGTGGAGTCGGGGCTGGAACCTGAGGATTCCTCTCCAGTGCTGACATGGATCTTGGGGTACTTCTGGAGTCTCCCCAGGGGAGTCAGTCCTCTTCTCGAATGCGGGCATGCACTTGCGCTTTCCTCTAGAGCGGTAGCAGCAGTGTCACGCAGTCCGCCGCGTGGATCAAAGGATCTATTGTTTTCCCTCGTGTCTTTCCCACGAGGCTTTCCCACGAGGCTTTCCCACAGGGCTGTCCCACGTGCACACGTGGTGGCAGTGGATCCTCGGCTTGAACGTCAAGGCAGTGCAGGGAAAACATGTTCCTCTGGAATGGACTGACACATCTGGGGGACTCTTGGAATGGTGGCACGACCCTGGAGTTCCTCTCGCCTTTCCTGTGGAGAGCGCCTCCTCTTGAGATGCGACGGGAACGCCGGGAATTCTTTCCCTACGAAACAGGGAAAGGATCCCTCATCTCGAGCTAGGAGGCGGAATCGGGGCTCCCCTGGATGTGTGCGGGACCCCACGTGCTTCCTCTCGAGTGGAGACGGGTATGTCGGGGAACTTCTTGAGTTGCAGCAAGGGTGTGAAGGACCCTTTGGAAGTTCCAGTTGTTAGACCTGATTAGCCTCGAGAAGCCTCAGCGGAAATGGGCCTCATCTCGCCTGGAGGGCAAAACCTCCTGGATTTTCTCGAGTTACGGCAGGTGCTCTCGACTTTCGACGGGGACCTCAGGGACCCGCTCTGGTGGCCTCAGGAAAGGCCAGTCCCCATGCGAGTTCCTCGGGGGCCTCTCGGGATTACTCTCCCGTCGATGCCGGGGCCTAAGACCTTGTGTGGAGTCGGGGCCGGAACCTGAGGATTCCTCTCCAGTGCTGACATGGATCTTGGGGTACTTCTGGAGTCTCCCCAGGGGAGTCAGTCCTCGTCTCGAATGCGGGCATGCACTTGCGCTTTCCTCCAGAGCGGTAGCAGCAGTGTCACGCAGTCCGCCGCGTGGATCAAAGGATCTATGTTTTTCCCTCGAGTTTTCCCACGAGGCTTTCCCACGAGGCTTTCCCACAGGGCTGTCCCACGTGCACACGTGGTGGGAGTGGATCCTCGGCTTGAACGTCAAGGCAGTGCAGGGAAAACAGGTTCCTCTGGAATGGACTGACACATCTGGGGGACTCTTGGAATGGTGGCATGACCCTGGAGTTCCTCTCGGCTTTCCTGTGGAGAGCGCCTCCTCTTGAGATGCGACGGGAACGCCGGGAATTCTTTCCCTACGAAACAGGGAAAGGATCCCTCATCTCAAGCTAGGAGGCGGAAACGGGGCTCCCCTGGATGTGTGCGGGACCCCACGTGCTTCCTCTCGAGTGGAGACGGGTATGTCGGGGAACTTCTTGAGTTGCAGCAATGCTGTGAAGGACCTTTTGGAAGTTCCAGTGGTTAGACGTGTTTAGCCTCGAGAAGCCTCAGCGGAAATGGGCCTCATCTCGCCTGGAGGGCAAAACCTCCTGGATTTTCTCGAGTTGCGGCAGGTGCTCTCGACTTACGACGGGGACCTCAGGGACCCGCTCTGGTGGACTCAGGAAAGGCCAGTCCCCATGCGAGTTCCTCGGGGGCCTCTCGGGATCCCTCTCCCGTCGATGCCGGGGCCTAAGACCTTGTGTGGAGTCGGGGCCGGAACCTGAGGATTCCTCTCCAGTGCTGACATGGATCTTGGGGTACTTCTGGAGTCTCCCCAGGGGAGTCAGTCCTCGTCTCGAATGCGGGCATGCACTTGCGCTTTCCTCCAGAGCGGTAGCAGCAGTGTCACGCAGTCCGCCGCGTGGATCAAAGGATCTATGGTTTTCCCTCGAGTCTTTCCCACGAGGCTTTCCCACGAGGCTTTCCCACAGGGCTGTCCCACGTGCACACGTGGTGGGAGTGGATCCTCGGCTTGAACGTCAAGGCAGTGCAGGGAAAACAGGTTCCTCTGGAATGGACTGACACATCTGGGGGACTCTTGGAATGGTGGCACGACCCTGGAGTTCCTCTCGCCTTTCCTGTGGAGAGCGCCTCCTCTTGAGATGCGACGGGAACGCCGGGAATTCTTTCCCTACGAAACAGGGAAAGGATCCCTCATCTCGAGCTAGGAGGCGGAAACGGGGCTCCCCTGGATGTGTGCGGGACCCCACGTGCTTCCTCTCGAGTGGAGACGGGTATGTCGGGGAAATTCTTGAGTTGCAGCAAGGGTGTGAAGGACCCTTTGGAAGTTCCAGTGGTTAGACGTGATTAGCCTCGAGAAGCCTCAGCGGAAATGGGCCTCATCTCGCCTGGAGGGCAAAACCTCCTGGATTTTCTCGAGTTGCGGCAGGTGCTCTCGACTTACGACGGGGACCTCAGGGACCCGCTTTGGTGGACTCAGGAAAGGCCAGTCCCCATGCGAGTTCCTCGGGGGCCTCTCGGGATCCCTCTCCCGTCGATGCGGGGGCCTAAGACCTTGTGTGGAGTCGGGGCCGGAACCTGAGGATTCCTCTCCAGTGCTGACATGGATCTTGGGGTACTTCTGGAGTCTCCCCAGGGGAGTCAGTCCTCGTCTCGAATGCGGGCATGCACTTGCACTTTCCTCCAGAGCGGTAGCAGCAGTGTCACGCAGTCCGCCGCGTGGATCAAAGGATCTATGGTTTTCCCTCGAGTCTTTTCCACGAGGCTTTCCCACGAGGCTTTCCCACAGGGCTGTCCCACGTGCACACGTGGTGGGAGTCGATCCTCGGCTTGAACGTCAAGGCAGTGCAGGGAAAACAGGTTCCTCTGGAATGGACTGACACATCTGGGGGACTCTTGGAATGGTGGCATGACCCTGGAGTTCCTCTCGCCTTTCCTGTGGAGAGCGCCTCCTCTTGAAATGCGACGAGAACGCCGGGAATTCTTTCCCTACGAAACAGGGAAAGGATCCCTCATCTCGAGCTAGGAGGCGGAAACGGGGCTCCCCTGGATGTGTGCGGGACCACACGTGCTTCCTCTCGAGTGGAGACGGGTATGTCGGGGAACTTCTTGAGTTGCAGCAAGGGTGTGAAGGACCCTTTGGAAGTTCCAGTGGTTAGACGTGATTAGCCTCGAGAAGCCTCAGCGGAAATGGGCCTCATCTCGCCTGGAGGGCAAAACCTCCTGGATTTTCTCGAGTTGCGGCAGGTGCTCTCGACTTACGACGGGGACCTCAGGGACCCGCTCTGGTGGCCTCAGGAAAGGCCAGTCCCCATGCGAGTTCCTCGGGGGCCTCTCGGCATTCCTCTCCCGTCGATGCCGGGGCCTAAGACCTTGTGTGGAGTCGGGGCCGGAACCTGAGGATTCCTCTCCAGTGCTGACATGGATCTTGGGGTACTTCTGGAGTCTCCCCAGGGGAGTCAGTCCTCGTCTCGAATGCGGGCATGCACTTGTGCTTTCCTCCAGAGCGGTAGCAGCAGTGTCACGCAGTCCGCCGCGTGGATCAAAGGATCTATGGTTTTCCCTCGAGTCTTTCCCACGAGGCTTTCCCACGAGGCTTTCCCACAGGGCTGTCCCACGTGCACACGTGGTGGGAGTGGATCCTCGGCTTGAACGTCAAGGCAGTGCAGGGAAAACATGTTCCTCTGGAATGGACTGACACATCTGGGGGACTCTTGGAATGGTGGCACGACCCTGGAGTTCCTCTCGCCTTTCCTGTGGAGAGCGCCTCCTCTTGAGATGCGACGGGAACGCCGGGAATTCTTTCCCTACGAAACAGGGAAAGGATCCCTCATCTCGAGCTAGGAGGCGGAAACGGGGCTCCCCTGGATGTGTGCGGGACCCCACGTGCTTCCTCTCGAGTGGAGACGGGTATGTCGGGGAACTTCTTGAGTTGCAGCAAGGGTGTGAATGACCCTCTGGAATTTCCAGTTGTTAGACGTGATTAGCCTCGAGAAGCCTCAGCGGAAATGGGCCTCATCTCGCCTGGAGGGCAAAACCTCCTGGATTTCCTCGAGTTGCGGCAGGTGCTCTCGACTTACGACGGGGACCTCAGGGACCCGCTCTGGTGGCCTCAGGAAAGGCCAGTCCCCATGCTAATTCCTCGGGGGCCTCTCGGGATTACTCTCCCGTCGATGCCGGGGCCTAAGACCTTGTGTGGAGTCGGGGCCGGAAACTGAGGATTCCTCTCCAGTGCTGACATGGATCTTGGGGTACTTCTGGAGTCTCCCCAGGGGAGTCAGTCCTCGTCTCGAATGCGGGCATGCACTTGCGCTTTTCCTCCAGAGCGGTAGCAGCAGTGTCACGCAGTCCGCCGCGTGGATCAAAGGATCTATGGTTTTCCCTCGAGTTTTCCCACGAGGCTTTCCCACGAGGCTTTCCCACAGGGCTGTCCCACGTGCACACGTGGTGGCAGTGGATCCTCGGCTTGAACGTCAAGGCAGTGCAGGGAAAACAGGTTCCTCTGGAATGGACTGACACATCTGGGTGACTCTTGGAATGGTGGCGCGACCCTGGAGTTCCTCTTGCCTTTCCTGTGGAGAGCGCCTCCTCTTGAGATGCGACGGGAACGCCGGGAATTCTTTCCCTACGAAACAGGGAAAGGATCCCTCATCTCGAGCTAGGAGGCGGAAACGGGGCTCCCCTGGATGTGTGCGGGACCCCACGTGCTTCCTCTCGAGTGGAGACGGGCATGTCGGGGAACTGCTTGAGTTGCAGCAAGGGTGTGAAGGACCCTTTGGAAGTTCCAGTGGTTAGACGTGATTAGCCTCGAGAAGCCTCAGCGGAAATAGGCCTCATCTTGCCTGGAGGGCAAAACCTCCTGGATTTTCTCGAGTTGCGGCAGGTGCTCTCGACTTACGACGGGGACCTCAGGGACCCGCTCTGGTGGCCTCAGGAAAGGCCAGTCCCCATGCGAGTTCCTCGGGGGCCTCTCGGGATCCCTCTCCCGTCGATGCCGGGGCCTAAGACCTTGTGTGGAGTCGGGGCCGGAACCTGAGGATTCCTCTCCAGTGCTGACATGGATCTTGGGGTACTTCTGGAGTCTCCCCAGGGGAGTCAGTCCTCGTCTCGAATGCGGGCATGCACTTGCGCTTTCCTCCAGAGCGGTAGCAGCAGTGTCACGCAGTCCGCCGCGTGGATCAAAGGATCTATGTTTTTCCCTCGAGTCTTTCCCACGAGGCTTTCCCACGAGGCTTTCCCACAGGGCTGTCCCACGTGCACACGTGGTGGGAGTCGATCCTCGGCTTGAACGTCAAGGCAGTGCAGGGAAAACAGGTTCCTCTGGAATGGACTGACACATCTGGGGGACTCTTGGAATGGTGGCACGACCCTGGAGTTCCTCTCGCCTTTCCTGTGGAGAGCGCCTCCTCTTGAGATGCGACGGGAACGCCGGGAATTCTTTCCCTACGAAACAGGGAAAGGATCCCTCATCTCGAGCTAGGAGGCGGAAACGGGGCTCCCCTGGATGTTTGCGGGACCCCACGTGCTTCCTCTCGAGTGGAGACGGGTATGTCGGGGAACTTCTTGAGTTGCAGCAAGGGTGTGAAGGACCCTTTGGAAGTTCCAGTGGTTAGACGTGATTAGCCTCGAGAAGCCTCAGCGGAAATGGGCCTCATCTCGCCTGGAGGGCAAAACCTCCTGGATTTTCTCGAGTTGCGGCAGGTGCTCTCGACTTACGACGGGGACCTCAGGGACCCGCTCTGGTGGCCTCAGGAAAGGCCAGTCCCCATGCGAGTTCCTCGGGGGCCTCTCGGCATTCCTCTCCCGTCGATGCCGGGGCCTAAGACCTTGTGTGGAGTCGGGGCCGGAACCTGAGGATTCCTCTCCAGTGCTGACATGGATCTTGGGGTACTTCTGGAGTCTCCCCAGGGGAGTCAGTCCTCGTCTCGAATGCGGGCATGCACTTGCGCTTTCCTCCAGAGCGGTAGCAGCAGTGTCACGCAGTCCGCCGCGTGGATCAAAGGATCTATGGTTTTCCCTCGAGTTTTCCCACGAGGCTTTCCCACGAGGCTTTCCCACAGGGCTGTCCCACGTGCACACGTGGTGGCAGTGGATCCTCGGCTTGAACGTCAAGGCAGTGCAGGGAAAACAGGTTCCTCTGGAATGGACTGACACATCTGGGTGACTCTTGGAATGGTGGCATGACCCTGGAGTTCCTCTCGGCTTTCCTGTGGAGAGCGCCTCCTCTTGAGATGCGACGGGAACGCCGGGAATTCTTTCCCTACGAAACAGGGAAAGGATCCCTCATCTCGAGCTAGGAGGCGGAAACGGGGCTCCCCTGGATGTGTGCGGGACCCCACGTGCTTCCTCTCGAGTGGAGACGGGTATGTCGGGGAACTTCTTGAGTTGCAGCAAGGGTGTGAAGGACCCTTTGGAAGTTCCAGTGGTTAGACGTGATTAGCCTCGAGAAGCCTCAGCGGAAATAGGCCTCATCTTGCCTGGAGGGCAAAACCTCCTGGATTTTCTCGAGTTGCGGCAGGTGCTCTCGACTTACGACGGGGACCTCAGGGACCCGCTCTGGTGGCCTCAGGAAAGGCCAGTCCCCATGCGAGTTCCTCGGGGGCCTCTCGGGATCCCTCTCCCGTCGATGCCGGGGCCTAAGACCTTGTGTGGAGTCGGGGCCGGAACCTGAGGATTCCTCTCCAGTGCTGACATGGATCTTGGGGTACTTCTGGAGTCTCCCCAGGGGAGTCAGTCCTCGTCTCGAATGCGGGCATGCACTTGCGCTTTCCTCCAGAGCGGTAGCAGCAGTGTCACGCAGTCCGCCGCGTGGATCAAAGGATCTATGGTTTTCCCTCGAGTCTTTCGCACGAGGCTTTCCCACGAGGCTTTCCCACAGGGCTGTCCCACGTGCACACGTGGTGGGAGTGGATCCTCGGCTTGAACGTCAAGGCAGTGCAGGGAAAACAGGTTCCTCTGGAATGGACTGACACATCTGGGGGACTCTTGGAATGGTGGCACGACCCTGGAGTTCCTCTCGCCTTTCCTGTGGAGAGCGCCTCCTCTTGAGATGCGACGGGAACGCCGGGAATTCTTTCCCTACGAAACAGGGAAAGGATCCCTCATCTCGAGCTAGGAGGCGGAAACGGGGCTCCCCTGGATGTGTGCGGGACCCCACGTGCTTCCTCTCGAGTGGAGACGGGTATGTCGGGGAACTTCTTGAGTTGCAGCAAGGGTGTGAAGGACCCTTTGGAAGTTCCAGTGGTTAGACGTGATTAGCCTCGAGAAGCCTCAGCGGAAATGGGCCTCATCTCGCCTGGAGGGCAAAACCTCCTGGATTTTCTCGAGTTGCGGCAGGTGCTCTCGACTTACGACGGGGACCTCAGGGACCCGCTCTGGTGGACTCAGGAAAGGCCAGTCCCCATGCGAGTTCCTCGGGGGCCTCTCGGGATCCCTCTCCCGTCGATGCCGGGGCCTAAGACCTTGTGTGGAGTCGGGGCCGGAACCTGAGGATTCCTCTCCAGTGCTGACATGGATCTTGGGGTACTTCTGGAGTCTCCCCAGGGGAGTCAGTCCTCGTCTCGAATGCGGGCATGCACTTGCGCTTTCCTCCAGAGCGGTAGCAGCAGTGTCACGCAGTCCGCCGCGTGGATCAAAGGATCTATGGTTTTCCCTCGAGTCTTTCCCACGAGGCTTTCCCACGAGGCTTTCCCACAGGGCTGTCCCACGTGCACACGTGGTGGGAGTCGATCCTCGGCTTGAACGTCAAGGCAGTGCAGGGAAAACAGGTTCCTCTGGAATGGACTGACACATCTGGGGGACTCTTGGAATGGTGGCATGACCCTGGAGTTCCTCTCGCCTTTCCTGTGGAGAGCGCCTCCTCTTGAAATGCGACGAGAACGCCGGGAATTCTTTCCCTACGAAACAGGGAAAGGATCCCTCATCTCGAGCTAGGAGGCGGAAACGGGGCTCCCCTGGATGTGTGCGGGACCCCACGTGCTTCCTCTCGAGTGGAGACGGGTATGTCGGGGAACTTCTTGAGTTGCAGCAAGGGTGTGAAGGACCCTTTGGAAGTTCCAGTGGTTAGACGTGATTAGCCTCGAGAAGCCTCAGCGGAAATGGGCCTCATCTCGCCTGGAGGGCAAAACCTCCTGGATTTTCTCGAGTTGCGGCAGGTGCTCTCGACTTACGACGGGGACCTCAGGGACCCGCTCTGGTGGCCTCAGGAAAGGCCAGTCCCCATGCGAGTTCCTCGGGGGCCTCTCGGCATTCCTCTCCCGTCGATGCCGGGGCCTAAGACCTTGTGTGGAGTCGGGGCCGGAACCTGAGGATTCCTCTCCAGTGCTGACATGGATCTTGGGGTACTTCTGGAGTCTCCCCAGGGGAGTCAGTCCTCGTCTCGAATGCGGGCATGCACTTGCGCTTTCCTCCAGAGCGGTAGCAGCAGTGTCACGCAGTCCGCCGCGTGGATCAAAGGATCTATGGTTTTCCCTCGAGTCTTTCCCACGAGGCTTTCCAACGAGGCTTTCCCACAGGGCTGTCCCACGTGCACACGTGGTGGGAGTCCATCCTCGGCTTGAACGTCAAGGCAGTGCAGGGAAAACAGGTTCCTCTGGAATGGACTGACACATCTGGGGGACTCTTGGAATGGTGGCACGACCCTGGAGTTCCTCTCGCCTTTCCTGTGGAGAGCGCCTCCTCTTGAGATGCGACGGGAACGCCGGGAATTCTTTCCCTACGAAACAGGGAAAGGATCCCTCATCTCGAGCTAGGAGGCGGAAACGGGGCTGCCCTGGATGTGTGCGGGACCCCACGTGCTTACTCTCGAGTGGAGACGGGTATGTCGGGGAACTTCTTGAGTTGCAGCAAGGGTGTGAAGGACCCTTTGGAAGTTCCAGTGGTTAGACGTGATTAGCCTCGAGAAGCCTTAGCGGAAATGGGCCTCATCTCGCCTGGAGGGCAAAACCTCCTGGATTTTCTCGAGTTGCGGCAGGTGCTCTCGACTTACGACGGGGACCTCAGGGACCCGCTCTGGTGGACTCAGGAAAGGCCAGTCCCCATGCGAGTTCCTCGGGGGCCTCTCGGCATTCCTCTCCCGTCGATGCCGGGGCCTAAGACCTTGTGTGGAGTCGGGGCCGGAACCTGAGGATTCCTCTCCAGTGCTGACATGGATCTTGGGGTACTTCTGGAGTCTCCCCAGGGGAGTCAGTCCTCGTCTCGAATGCGGGCATGCACTTGCGCTTTCCTCCAGAGCGGTAGCAGCAGTGTCACGCAGTCCGCCGCGTGGATCAAAGGATCTATGGTTTTCCCTCGAGTCTTTCCCACGAGGCTTTCCCACGAGGCTTTCCCACAGGGCTGTCCCACGTGCACACGTGGTGGGAGTCGATCCTCGGCTTGAACGTCAAGGCAGTGCAGGGAAAACAGGTTCCTCTGGAATGGACTGACACATCTGGGGGACTCTTGGAATGGTGGCACGACCCTGGAGTTCCTCTCGCCTTTCCTGTGGAGAGCGCCTCCTCTTGAGATGCGACGGGAACGCCGGGAATTCTTTCCCTACGAAACAGGGAAAGGATCCCTCATCTCGAGCTAGGAGGCGGAAACGGGGCTCCCCTGGATGTGTGCGGGACCCCACGTGCTTCCTCTCGAGTGGAGACGGGTATGTCGGGGAACTTCTTGAGTTGCAGCAAGGGTGTGAAGGACCCTTTGGAAGTTCCAGCGGTTAGATGTGATTAGCCTCAAGAAGCCTCAGCGGAAATGGGCCTCATCTCGCCTGGAGGGCAAAACCTCCTGGATTTTCTCGAGTTGCGGCAGGTGCTCTCGACTTACGATGGGGACCTCAGGGACCCGCTCTGGTGGCCTCAGGAAAGGCCAGTCCCCATTCGAGTTCCTCGGGGGCCTCTCGGCATTCCTCTCCCGTCGATGCCGGGGCCTAAGACCTTGTGTGGAGTCGGGGCCGGAACCTGAGGATTCCTCTCCAGTGCTGACATGGATCTTGGGGTACTTCTGGAGTCTCCCCAGGGGAGTCAGTCCTCGTCTCCAATGCGGGCATGCACTTGCGCTTTCCTCCAGAGCGGTAGCAGCAGTGTCACGCAGTCCGCCGCGTGGATCAAAGGATCTATGGTTTTCCCTCGAATCTTTCCCACGAGGCTTTCCCACGAGGCTTTCCCACAGGGCTGTCCCACGTGCACACGTGGTGGGAGTCGATCCTCGGCTTGAACGTCAAGGCAGTGCAGGGAAAACAGGTTCCTCTGGAATGGACTGACACATCTGGGGGACTCTTGGAATGGTGGCATGACCCTGGAGTTCCTCTCGGCTTTCCTGTGGAGAGCGCCTCCTCTTGAGATGCGACGGGAACGCCGGGAATTCTTTCCCTATGAAACAGGGAAAGGATCCCTCATCTCGAGCTAGGAGGCGGAAACGGGGCTCCCCTGGATGTGTGCGGGACCCCACGTGCTTCCTCTCGAGTGGAGACGGGTATGTCGGGGAACTTCTTGAGTTGCAGCAAGGGTGTGAAGGACCCTTTGGAAGTTCCAGTGGTTAGACGTGATTAGCCTCGAGAAGCCTCAGCGGAAATGGGCCTCATCTCGCCTGGAGGGCAAAACCTCCTGGATTTTCTCGAGTTGCGGCAGGTGCTCTCGACTTACGACGGGGACCTCAGGGACCCGCTCTGGTGGACTCAGGAAAGGCCAGTCCCCATGCGAGTTCCTCGGGGGCCTCTCGGCATTCCTCTCCCGTCGATGCCGGGGCCTAACACCTTGTGTGGAGTCGGGGCCGGAACCTGAGGATTCCTCTCCAGTGCTGACATGGATCTTGGGGTACTTCTGGAGTCTCCCCAGGGGAGTCAGTCCTCGTCTCGAATTCGGGCATGCACTTGCGCTTTCCTCCAGAGCGGTAGCAGCAGTGTCACGCAGTCCTCCGCGTGGATCAAAGGATCTATGGTTTTCCCTCGAGTTTTCCCACGAGGCTTTCCCACGAGGCTTTCCCACAGGGCTGTCCCACGTGCACACGTGGTGGGAGTCGATCCTCGCCTTGAACGTCAAGGCAGTGCAGGGAAAACAGGTTCCTCTGGAATGGACTGACACATCTGGGGGACTCTTGGAATGGTGGCATGACCCTGGAGTTCCTCTCGCCTTTCCTGTGGAGAGCGCCTCCTCTTGAGATGTGACGGGAACGCCGGGAATTCTTTCCCTACGAAACAGGGAAAGGATCCCTCATCTCGAGCTAGGAGGCGGAAACGGGGCTCCCCTGGATGTGTGCGGGACCCCACGTGCTTCCTCTCGAGTGGAGACGGGTATGTCGGGGAACTTCTTGAGTTGCAGCAAGGGTGTGAAGGACCCTTTGGAAGTTCCAGTGGTTAGACGTGATTAGCCTCGAGAAGCCTCAGCGGAAATGGGCCTCATCTCGCCTGGAGGGCAAAACCTCCTGGATTTTCTCGAGTTGCGGCAGGTGCTCTCGACTTACGACGGGGACCTCAGGGACCCGCTCTGGTGGCCTCAGGAAAGGCCAGTCCCCATGCGAGTTCCTCGGGGGCCTCTCGGCATTCCTCTCCCGTCGATGTCGGGGCCTAAGACCTTGTGTGGAGTCGGGGCCGGAACCTGAGGATTCCTCTCCAGTGCTGACATGGATCTTGGGGTACTTCTGGAGTCTCCCCAGGGGAGTCTGTCCTCGTCTCGAATGCGGGCATGCACTTGCGCTTTCCTCCAGAGCGGTAGCAGCAGTGTCACGCAGTCCGCCGCGTGGATCAAAGGATCTATGGTTTTCCCTCGAGTCTTTCCCCCGAGGCTTTCCCACGAGGCTTTCCCACAGGGCTGTCCCACGTGCACACGTGGTGGGAGTGGATCCTCGGCTTGAACGTCAAGGCAGTGCAGGGAAAACAGGTTCCTCTGGAATGGACTGACACATCTGGGGGACTCTTGGAATGGTGGCACGACCCTGGAGTTCCTCTCGTCTTTCCTGTGGAGAGCGCCTCCTCTTGAGATGCGACGGGAACGCCGGGAATTCTTTCCCTACGAAACAGGGAAAGGATCCCTCATCTCGAGCTAGGAGGCGGAAACGGGGCTCCCCTGGATGTGTGCGGGACCCCACGTGCTTCCTCTCGAGTGGAGACGGGTATGTCGGGGAACTTCTTGAGTTGCAGCAAGGGTGTGAAGGACCCTTTGGAAGTTCCAGTGGTTAGACGTGATTAGCCTCCAGAAGCCTCAGCGGAAATGGGCCTCATCTCGCCTGGAGGGCAAAACCTCCTGGATTTTCTCGAGTTGCGGCAGGTGCTCTCGACTTACGACGGGGACCTCAGGGACCCGCTCTGGTGGACTCAGGAAAGGCCAGTCCCCATGCGAGTTCCTCGGGGGCCTCTCGGGATTCCTCTCCCGTCGATGCCGGGGCCTAAGACCTTGTGTGGAGTCGGGGCCGGAACCTGAGGATTCCTCTCCAGTGCTGACATGGATCTTGGGGTACTTCTGGAGTCTCCCCAGGGGAGTCAGTCCTCTTCTCGAATGCGGGCATGCACTTGCGCTTTCCTCCAGAGCGGTAGCAGCAGTGTCACGCAGTCCGCCGCGTGGATCAAAGGATCTATTTTTTTCCCTCGTGTCTTTCCCACGAGGCTTTCCCACGAGGCTTTCCCACAGGGCTGTCCCACGTGCACACGTGGTGGCAGTGGATCCTCGGCTTGAACGTCAAGGCAGTGCAGGGAAAACATGTTCCACTGGAATGGACTGACACATCTGGGGGACTCTTGGAATGGTGGCACGACCCTGGAGTTCCTCTCGCCTTTCCTGTGGAGAGCGCCTCCTCTTGAGATGCGACGGGAACGCCGGGAATTCTTTCCCTACGAAACAGGGAAAGGATCCCTCATCTCGAGCTAGGAGGCGGAAACGGGCTCCCCTGGATGTGTGCGGGACCCCACGTGCTTCCTCTCGAGTGGAGACGGGTATGTCGGGGAACTTCTTGAGTTGCAGCAAGGGTGTGAAGGACCCTTTGGAAGTTCCAGTTGTTAGACCTGATTAGCCTCGAGAAGCCTCAGCGGAAATGGGCCTCATCTCGCCTGGAGGGCAAAACCTCCTGGATTTTCTCGAGTGACGGCAGGTGCTCTCGACTTACGACGGGGACCTCAGGGACCCGCTCTGGTGGCCTCAGGAAAGGCCAGTCCCCATGCTAATTCCTCGGGGGCCTCTCGGGATTACTCTCCCGTCGATGCCGGGGCCTAAGACCTTGTGTGGAGTCGGGGCCGGAACCTGAGGATTCCTCTCCAGTGCTGACATGGATCTTGGGGTACTTCTGGAGTCTCCCCAGGGGAGTCAGTCCTCGTCTCGAATGCGGGCATGCACTTGCGCTTTCCTCCAGAGCGGTAGCAGCAGTGTCACGCAGTCCGCCGCGTGGATCAAAGGATCTATGGTTTTCCCTCGAGTTTTCCCACGAGGCTTTCCCACGAGGCTTTCCCACAGGGCTGTCCCACGTGCACACGTGGTGGGAGTCGATCCTCGGCTTGAACGTCAAGGCAGTGCAGGGAAAACAGGTTCCTCTGGAATGGACTGACACATCTGGGGGACTCTTGGAATGGTGGCATGACCCTGGAGTTCCTCTCGGCTTTCCTGTGGAGAGCGCCTCCTCTTGAGATGCGACGGGAACGCCGGGAATTCTTTCCCTACGAAACAGGGAAAGGATCCCTAATCTCGAGCTAGGAGGCGGAAACGGGGCTCCCCTGGATGTGTGCGGGACCCCACGTGCTTCCTCTCGAGTGGAGACGGGTATGTCGGGGAACTTCTTGAGTTGCAGCAAGGGTGTGAAGGACCCTTTGGAAGTTCCAGTGGTTAGACGTGATTAGCCTCGAGAAGCCTCAGCGGAAATGGGCCTCATCTCGCCTGGAGGGCAAAACCTCCTGGATTTTCTCGAGTTGCGGCAGGTGCTCTCGACTTACGACGGGGACCTCAGGGACCCGCTCTGGTGGCCTCAGGAAGGCCAGTCCCCATGCGAGTTCCTCGGGGGCCTCTCGGCATTCCTCTCCCGTCGATGCCGGGGCCTAAGACCTTGTGTGGAGTCGGGGCCGGAACCTGAGGATTCCTCTCCAGTGCTGACATGGATCTTGGGGTACTTCTGGAGTCTCCCCAGGGGAGTCAGTCCTCGTCTCGAATGCGGGCATGCACTTGCGCTTTCCTCCAGAGCGGTAGCAGCAGAGTCACGCAGTCCGCCGCGTGGATCAAAGGATCTATGGTTTTCCCTCGAGTCTTTCCCACGAGGCTTTCCCACGAGGCTTTCCCACAGGGCTGTCCCACGTGCACACGTGGTGGGAGTGGATCCTCGGCTTGAACGTCAAGGCAGTGCAGGGAAAACAGGTTCCTCTGGAATGGACTGACACATCTGGGGGACTCTTGGAATGGTGGCACGACCCTGGAGTTCCTCTCGCCTTTCCTGTGGAGAGCGCCTCCTCTTGAGATGCGACGGGAACGCCGGGAATTCTTTCCCTACGAAACAGGGAAAGGATCCCTCATCTCGAGCTAGGAGGCGGAAACGGGGCTGCCCTGGATGTGTGCGGGACCCCACGTGCTTACTCTCGAGTGGAGACGGGTATGTCGGGGAACTTCTTGAGTTGCAGCAAGGTTGTGAAGGACCCTTTGGAAGTTCCAGTGGTTAGACATGATTCGCCTCGAGAAGCCTCAGCGGAAATGGGCCTCATCTCGCCTGGAGGGCAAAACCTCCTGGATTTTCTCGAGTTGCGGCAGGTGCTCTCGACTTACGACGGGGACCTCAGGGACCCGCTCTGGTGGCCTCAGGAAAGGCCAGTCCCCATGCGAGTTCCTCGGGGGCCTCTCGGGATTCCTCTCCCGTCGATGCCGGGGCCTAAGACCTTGTGTGGAGTCGGGGCCGGAACCTGAGGATTCCTCTCCAGTGCTGACATGGATCTTGGGGTACTTCTGGAGTCTCCCCAGGGGAGTCAGTCCTCGTCTCGAATGCGGGCATGCACTTGCGCTTTCCTCCAGAGTGGTAGCAGCAGTGTCACGCAGTCCTCCGCGTGGATCAAAGGATCTATGGTTTTCCCTCGAGTCTTTCCCAAGAGGCTTTCCCACGAGGCTTTCCCACAGGGCTGTCCCACGTGCACACGTGGTGGGAGTGGATCCTCGGCTTGAACGTCAAGGCAGTGCAGGGAAAACAGGTTCCTCTGGAATGGACTGACACATCTGGGGGACTCTTGGAATGGTGGCACGACCCTGGAGTTCCTCTCGCCTTTCCTGTGGAGAGCGCCTCCTCTTGAGATGCGACGGGAACGCCGGGAATTCTTTCCCTACGAAACAGGGAAAGGATCCCTCATCTCGAGCTAGGAGGCGGAAACGGGGCTCCCCTGGATGTGTGCGGGAACCCACGTGCTTCCTCTCGAGTGGAGACGGGTATGTCGGGGAACTTCTTGAGTTGCAGCAAGGGTGTGAAGGACCCTTTGGAAGTTCCAGCGGTTAGATGTGATTAGCCTCGAGAAGCCTCAGCGGAAATGGGCCTCATCTCGCCTGGTGGGCCAAACCTCCTGGATTTTCTCGAGTTGCGGCAGGTGCTCTCGACTTACGATGGGGACCTCAGGGACCCGCTCTGGTGGCCTCAGGAAAGGCCAGTCCCCATTCGAGTTCCTCGGGGGCCTCTCGGCATTCCTCTCCCGTCGATGCCGGGGCCTAAGACCTTGTGTGGAGTCGGGGCCGGAACCTGAGGATTCCTCTCCAGTGCTGACATGGATCTTGGGGTACTTCTGGAGTCTCCCCAGGGGAGTCAGTCCTCGTCTCGAATGCGGGCATGCACTTGCGCTTTCCTCCAGAGCGGTAGCAGCAGTGTCACGCAGTCCGCCGCGTGGATCAAAGGATCTATGGTTTTCCCTCGAGTTTTCCCACGAGGCTTTCCCACGAGGCTTTCCCACAGGGCTGTCCCACGTGCACACGTGGTGGGAGTCGATCCTCGGCTTGAACGTCAAGGCAGTGCAGGGAAAACAGGTTCCTCTGGAATGAACTGACACATCTGGGGGACTCTTGGAATGGTGGCATGACCCTGGAGTTCCTCTCGGCTTTCCGGTGGAGAGCGACTCCTCTTGAGATGCGACGGGAACGCCGGGAATTCTTTCCCTACAAAACAGGGAAAGGATCCCCCATCTCGAGCTAGGAGGCGGAAACGGGGCTCCCCTGGATGTGTGCGGGACCCCACGTGCTTCCTCTCGAGTGGAGACGGGTATGTCGGGGAACTTCTTGAGTTGCAGCAATGCTGTGAAGGACCCTTTGGAAGTTCCAGTGGTTAGACGTGATTAGCCTCGAGAAGCCTCAGCGGAAATGGGCCTCATCTCGCCTGGAGGGCAAAACCTCCTGGATTTTCTCGAGTTGCCGCAGGTGCTCTCGACTTACGACGGGGACCTCAGGGACCTGCTCTGGTGGACTCAGGAAAGGCCAGTCCCCATGCGAGTTCCTCGGGGGCCTCTCGGGATCCCTCTCCCGTCGATGCCGGGGCCTAAGACCTTGTGTGGAGTCGGGGCTGGAACCTGAGGATTCCTCTCCAGTGCTGACATGGATCTTGGGGTACTTCTGGAGTCTCCCCAGGGGAGTCAGTCCTCGTCTCGAATGCGGGCATGCACTTGCGCTTTCCTCCAGAGCGGTAGCAGCAGTGTCACGCAGTCCGCCGCGTGGATCAAAGGATCTATGGTTTTCCCTGGAGTCTTTCCCACGAGGCTTTCCCACGAGACTTTCCCACAGGGCTGTCCCACGTGCACACGTGGTGGGAGTCGATCCTCGGCTTGAACGTCAAGGCAGTGCAGGGAAAACAGGTTCCACTGGAATGGACTGACACATCTGGGGGACTCTTGGAATGGTGGCATGACCCTGGAGTTCCTCTCGCCTTTCCTGTGGAGAGCGCCTCCTCTTGAGATGCGACGGGAACGCCGGGAATTCTTTCCCTACGAAACAGGGAAAGGATCCCTCATCTCGAGGTAGGAGGCGGAAACGGGGCTCCCCTGGATGTGTGCGGGACCCCACGTGCTTCCTCTCGAGTGGAGACGGGTATGTCGGGGAACTTCTTGAGTTGCAGCAATGGTGTGAAGGACCCTTTGGAAGTTCCAGTGGTTAGATGTGATTGGCCTCGAGAAGCCTCAGCGGAAATGGGCCTCATCTGGCCTGGAGGGCAAAACCTCCTGGATTTTCTCGAGTTGCGGCAGGTGCTCTCGACTTACGACGGGGACCTCAGGGAACCGCTCTTGTGGCCTCAGGAAAGGCCAGTCCCCATGCGAGTTCCTCGGGGGCGTCTCGGGATTCCTCTCCCGTCGATGCCGGGGCCTAAGACCTTGTGTGGAGTCGGGGCCGGAACCTGAGGATTCCTCTCCAGGGCTGACATGGATCTTGGGGTACTTCTGGAGTCTCCCCAGGGGAGTCAGTCCTCGTCTCGAATGCGGGCATGCACTTGCGCTTTCCTCCAGAGCGGTAGCAGCAGTGTCACGCAGTCCTCCGCGTGGATCAAAGGATCTATGGTTTTCCCTCGAGTCTTTCCCACGAGGCTTTCCCACGAGGCTTTCCCACAGGGCTGTCCCACGTGCACACGTGGTGGGAGTCGATCCTCGGCTTGAACGTCAAGGCAGTGCAGGGAAAACAGGTTCCTCTGGAGTGGACTGACACATCTGGGGGACTCTTGGAATGGTGGCACGACCCTGGAGTTCCTCTCGCCTTTCCTGTGGAGAGCGCCTCCTCTTGAGATGCGACGGGAACGCCGGGAATTCTTTCCCTACGAAACAGGGAAAGGATCCCTCATCTCTAGCTAGGAGGCGGAAACGGGGCTCCCCTGGATGTGTGCGGGAACCCACGTGCTTCTTCTCGAGTGGAGACGGGTATGTCGGGGAACTTCTTGAGTTGCAGCAATGGTGTGAAGGATCCTTTGGAAGATCCAGTGGTTAGATGTGAGTGGCCTCGAGAAGCCTCAGCGGAAATGGGCCTCATCTCGCCTGGAGGGCAAAACCTCCTGGATTTTCTCGAGTTGCGGCAGGTGCTCTAGACTTACGACGGGGACCTCAGGGAACCGCTCTTGTGGCCTCAGGAAAGGCCAGTCCCCATGCGAGTTCCTCGGGGGCGTCTCGGGATTCTTCTCCCGTCGATGCCGGGGCCTAAGACCTTGTGTGGAGTCGGGGCCGGAACCTGAGTATTCCTCTCCAGTGCTGACATGGATCTTGGGGTACTTCTGGAGTCTCCCCAGGGGAGTCAGTCCTCGTCTCGAATGCGGGCATGCACTTGCGCTTTCCTCCAGAGCGGTAGCAGCAGTGTCACGCAGTCCGCCGCGTGGATCAAAGGATCTATGGTTTTCCCTCGAGTCTTTCCCACGAGGCTTTCCCACGAGGTTTTCCCACAGGGCTGTCCCACGTGCACACGTGGTGGGAGTCGATCCTCGGCTTGAACGTCAAGGCAGTGCAGGGAAAACAGGTTCCTCTGGAATGGACTGACACATCTGGGGGACTCTTGGAATGGTGGCACGACCCTGGAGTTCCTCTCGCCTTTCCTGTGGAGAGCGCCTCCTCTTGAGATGCGACGGGAACGCCGGGAATTCTTTCCCTATAAAACAGAGAAAGGATCCCTCATCTAGAGCTAGGAGGCGGAAACGGGGCTCCCCTGGATGTGTGCGGGACACCACGTGCTTCCTCTCGAGTGCAGACGGGTATGTCGGGGAACTTCTTGATTTGCAGCAAGGGTGTGAAGGACCCTTTGGAAGTTCCAGAGGTTAGATGTGATTGGCCTCGAGAAGCCTCAGCGGAAATGGGCCTCATCTCGCCTGGAGGGCAAAACCTCCTGGATTTTCTCGAGTTGCGGCAGGTGCTCTCGACTTACGACGGGGACCTCAGGGACCCGCTCTGGTGGCCTCAGGAAAGGCCAGTCCCCATGCGAGTTCCTCGGGGGCCTCTCGGGATTCCTCTCCCGTCGATGCCGGGGCCTAAGACCTTGTGTGGAGTCAGGGCCGGAACCTGAGGATTCCTCTCCAGTGCTGACATGGATCTTGGGGTACTTCTGGAGTCTCCCCATTGGAGTCAGTCCTCGTCTCAAATGCGGGCATGCACTTGCGCTTTCCTCCAGAGCGGTAGCAGCAGTGTCACGCAGTCCGCCGCGTGGAACAAAGGATCTTTGGTTTTCTCTCGAGTCTTTCCCACGAGGCTTTCCCACGAGGCTTTCCCACAGGGCTGTCCCACGTGCATACGTGGTGGGAGTCGATCCTCGGCTTGAACGTCAAGGCAGTGCAGGGAAAACAGGTTCCTCTGGAATGGACTGACACATCTGGGGGACTCTTGGAATGGTGGCACGACCCTTCAGTTCCTCTCGCCTTTCCTGTGGAGAGCGCCTCCTCTTGAGATGCGACGGGAACGCCGGGAATTCTTTCCCTACGAAACAGGGAAAGGATCCATCATCTCGAGCTAGGAGGCGGAAACGGGGCTCCCCTGGATGTGTGCGGGAACCCACGTGCTTCCTCTCGAGTGGAGACGGGTATGTCGGGGAACTTCTTGAGTTGCAGCAATGGTGTGAAGGACCCTTTGGAAGTTCCAGTGGTTAGATGTGATTGGCCTCGAGAAGCCTCAGCGGAAATGGGCCTCATCTCGCCTGGAGGGCAAAACCGCCTGGATTTTCTCCAGTTGCGGCAGGTGCTCTCGACTTACGACGGGGACCTCAGGGACCCGCTCTGGTGGCCTCAGGAAAGGCCAGTCCCCATGCGAGTTCCTCGGGGGCCTCTCGGGATTCCTCTCCCGTCGATGCCGGGGCCTAAGACCTTGTGTGGAGTCAGGGCCGGAACCTGAGGATTCTTCTCCAGTGCTTACATGGATCTTGGGGTACTTCTGGAGTCTCCCCGGGGGAGTCAGTCCTCGTCTCGAATGCGGGCATGCCCTTGCGCTTTCCTCCAGAGCGGTAGCAGCAGTGTCACGCAGTCCGCCGCGTGGATGAAAGGATCTATGGTTTTCCCTCGAGTCTTTCCCACGAGGCTTTCCCACGAGGCTTTCCCACAGGGCTGTCCCACGTGCACACGTGGTGGGATTCGATCCTCGGCTTGAACGTCAAGGCAGTGCAGGGAAATCAGGTTCCTCTGGAATGGACTGACACATCTGGGGGACTCTTGGAATGGTGGCACGACCCTGGAGTTCCTCTCGCCTTTCCTGTGGAGAGCGCCTCCTCTTGAGATGCGACGGGAACGCCGGGAATTCTTTCCCTACGAAACAGAGAAAGGATCCCTCATTTCGAGCTAGGAGGCAGAAACGGGGCTCCCCTGGATGTGTGCGGGACACCACGAGCTTCCTCTCGAGTGCAGACGGGTATGTCGGGGAACTTCTTGAGTTGCAGCAAGGGTGTGAAGGACCCTTTGGAAGTTCCAGAGGTTAGATGTGATTGGCCTCGAGAAGCCTCAGCGGAAATGGGCCTCATCTCGCCTGGAGGGCAAAACCTCCTGGATTTTCTCGAGTTGCGGCAGGTGCTCTCGACTTACGACGGGGACCTCAGGGACCCGCTCTGGTGGCCTCAGGAAAGGCCAGTCCCCAGGCGAGTTCCTCGGGGGCCTCTCGGGATTCCACTCCCGGCGATGCCGGGGCCTAAGACCTTGTGTGGAGTCAGGGCCGGAACCTGAGGATTTCTCTCCAGTGCTGACATGGATCTTGGGGTACTTCTGGAGTCTCCCCAGGGGAGTCAGTCCTCGTCTCGAATGCGGGCATGCACTTGCGCTTTCCTCCAGACCGGTAGCAGCAGTGTCACGCAGTCCGCCGCGTGGAACAAAGGATCTATGGTTTTCTCTCGAGTCTTTCCCACGAGGCTTTCCCACGAGGCTTTCCCACAGGGCTGTCCCACGTGCACACGTGGTGGTAGTCGATCCTCGGCTTGAACGTCAATGCAGTGCAGGGAAAACAGGTTCCTCTGGAATGGACTGACACATTTGGGGGACTCTTGGAATGGTGGCACGACCCTGGAGTTCCTCTCGCCTTTCCTGTGGAGAGCGCCTCCTTTGAGATGCCACGGGAACGCCGGGAATTCTTTCCCTACGAAACAGGGAAAGGATCCCTCATCTCGAGCTAGGAGGCGGAAACGGGCTCCCCTGGATGTGTGCGGGACAACACGTGCTTCCTCTCGAGTGGAGACGGGTATGTCGGGGAACTTCTTGAGTTGCAGCAAGGGTGTGAAGGACCCTTTGGAAGTTCCAGTGGTTAGACGTGATTAGCCTCGAGAAGCCTCAGCGGAAATGGGCCTCATCTAGCCTGGAGGGCAAAACCTCCTGGATTTTCTCGAGTTGTGGCAGGTGCTCTCGACTTACGACGGGGACCTCAGGGACCCGCTCTGGTGGCCTCAGGAAAGGCCAGTCCCCATGCGAGTTCCTCGGGGGCATCTCGGGATTCCTCTCCCGTCATTGCCGGGGCCTAAGACCTTGTGTGGAGTCGGGGCCGGAACCTGAGGATTCCTCTCCAGTGCTGACATGGATCTTGGGGTACTTCTGGAGTCTCCCCAGGGGAGTCAGTTCTCGTCTCGAATGCGGGCATGCACTTTCGCTTTCCTCCAGAGCGGTAGCAGCAGTGTCACGCAGTCCGCCGCGTGGATCAAAGGATGTATGGTTTTCCCCCGAGTCTTTCCCACGAGGCTTTCCCACGAGGCTTTCCCACAGGGCTGTCCCACGTGCACACGTGGTGGGAGTCGATCCTCGGCTTGAACGTCAAGGCAGTGCAGGGAAATCAGGTTCCTCTGGAATGGACTGACACATCTGGGGGACTCTTGGAATGGTGGCATGACCCTGGAGTTCCTCTCGCCTTTCCTGTGGAGAGCGCCTCCTCTTGAGATGCGACGGGAACACCGGGAATTCTTTCCCTACGAAACAGGGAAAGGATCCCTCATCTCGAGCTAGGAGGCGGAAACCGGGCTCCCCTGGATGTGTGCGGGACACCACGTGCTTCCTCTCGAGTGCAGACGGGTATGTCGGGGAACTTCTTGAGTTGCAGCAAGGGTGTGAAGGACCCTTTGGAAGTTCCAGTGGTTAGATGTGATTAGCCTCCAGAAGCCTCAGCGGAAATGGGCCTCATCTCGCCTGGAGGGCAAAACCTCCTGGATTTTCTCGAGTTGCGGCAGGTGCTCTCGACTTACGACGGGGACCTCAGGGACCCGCTCTGGTGGCCTCAGGAAAGGCCAGTCCCCATGCGAGTTCCTCGGGGGCGTCTCGGGATTCCTCTCCCGTCGATGCCGGGGCCTAAGACCTTGTGTGGAGTCGGGGCTGAAACCTGAGGATTCCTCTCCAGTGCTGACATGGATCTTGGGGTACTTCTGGAGTCTCCCCAGTGGAGTCAGTCCTCGTCTCGAATGCGGGCATGCACTTGCGCTTTCCTCCAGAGCGGTAGAAGCAGTGTCACGCAGTCCGCCGCGTGGATCAAAGGATCTATGGTTTTCCCTCGAGTCTTTCCCACGAGGCTTTCCCACGAGGCTTTCCCACAGGGCTGTCCCACGTGCACACGTGGTGGGAGTCGATCCTCGGCTTGAACGTCAAGGCAGTGCAGGGAAAACAGGTTCCTCAGGAATGGACTGACACATCTGGGGGACTCTTGGAATGGTGGCACGACCCTGGAGTTCCTCTCGCCTTTCCTGTGGAGAGCGCCTCCTCTTGAGATGCGACGGGAACGCCGGGAATTCTACCCGTAGGAAACAGGGAAAGGATCCCTCATCTCGAGCTAGGAGGCGGAAACGGGGCTACCCTGGATGTGTGCGGGACAACACGTGCTTCCTCTCGAGTGGAGACGGGTATGTCGGGGAACTTCTTGAGTTGCAGCAAGGGTGTGAAGGACCCTTTGGAAGTTCCAGTGGTTAGACGTGATTAGCCTCGAGAAGCCTCAGCGGAAATGGGCCTCATCTAGCCTGGAGGGCAAAACCTCCTGGATTTTCTCGAGTTGCGGCAGGTGCTCTCGACTTACGACGGGGACCTCAGGGACCCGCTCTGGTGGCCTCAGGAAAGGCCAGTCCCCATGCGAGTTCCTCGGGGGCATCTCGGGATTCCTCTCCCGTCATTGCCGGGGCCTAAGACCTTGTGTGGAGTCGGGGCCGGAACCTGAGGATTACTCTCCAGTGCTGACATGGATCTTGGGGTACTTCTGGAGTCTCCCCAGGGGAGTCAGTGCTCGTCTCGAATGCGGGCATGCACTTGCGCTTTCCTCCAGAGCGGTAGCAGCAGTGTCACGCAGTCCTCCGCGTGGATCAAAGGATCTATGGTTTTCCCTCGAGTCTTTCCCACGAGGCTTTCCCACGAGGCTTTCCCACAGGGCTGTCCCACGTGCACACGTGGTGGGAGTCGATCCTCGGCTTGAACGTCAAGGCAGTGCAGGGAAAACAGGTTCCTCTGGAATGGACTGACACATCTGGGGGACTCTTGGAATGGTGGCACGACCCTGGAGTTCCTCTCGCCTTTCCTGTGGAGAGCGCCTCCTCTTGAGATGCGACGGGAACGCCGGGAATTCTTTCCCTACGAAACAGGGAAAGGATCCCTCATCTCGAGCTAGGAGGCGGAAAAGGGGCTCCCCTGGATGTGTGCGGGACCCACGTGCTTCCTCTCGAGTGGAGACGGGTATGTCGGGGAACTTCTTGAGTTGCAGCAAGGGTGTGAAGGACCCTTTGGAAGTTCCAGTGGTTAGACGTGATTAGCCTCGAGAAGCCTCAGTGGAAATGGGCCTCATCTCGCCTGGAGGGCAAAACCTCCTGGATTTTCTCGAGTTGCGGCAGGTGCTCTAGACTTACGACGGGGACCTCAGGGACCCGCTCTGGTGGCCTCAGGAAAGGTCAGTCCCCATGCGAGTTCCTCGGGGGCCTCTCGGGATTCCTCTCCCGTCGATGCCGGGGCCTAAAACCTTGTGTGGAGTCGGGGCCGGAACCTGAGGATTCCTCTCCAGTGCTGACATGGATCTTGGGGTACTTCTGGAGTCTCCCCAGGGGAGTCAGTCCTCGTCTCGAATGCGGGCATGCACTTGCGCTTTCCTCCAGAGCGGTAGCAGCAGTGTCACGCAGTCCGCCGCGTGGATCAAAGCATCTATGGTTTTCCCTCGAGTCTTTCCCACGAGGCTTTCCCACGAGGCTTTCCCACAGGGCTGTCCCACGTGCACACGTGGTGGGAGTCGATCCTCGGCTTGAAAGTCAAGGCAGTGCAGGGAAAACAGGTTCCTCTGGAATGGACTGACACATCTGGGGGACTCTTGGAATGGTGTCACGACCCTGGAGTTCCTCTCTACTTTCCTGTGGAGAGCGCCTCCTCTTGAGATGCGACGGGAACGCCGGGAATTCTTTCCCTACGAAACAGGGAAAGGATCCCTCATCTCTAGCTAGGAGGCGGAAACGGGGCTCCCCTGGATGTGTGCGGGAACCCACGTGCTTCTTCTCGAGTGGAGACGGGTATGTCGGGGAACTTCTTGAGTTGCAGCAAGGGTGTGAAGGACCCTTTGGAAGTTCCAGTGGTTAGACGTGATTAGCCTCGAGAAGCCTCAGCGGAAAAGGGCCTCATCTCGCCTGGAGGGCAAAACCTCCTGAATTTTCTCGAGTTGCGGCAGGTGCTCTCGACTTACTACGGGGACCTCAGGGACCCGCTCTGGTGGCTTCAGGAAAGGCCAGTCCCCATGCGAGTTCCTCGGGGGCCTCTCGGGATTCCTCTCCCGTCGATGCCGGGGCCTAAGACCTTGTGTGGAGTCGGGGCCGGAACCTGAGGATTCCTCTCCAGTGCTGACATGGATCTTGGGGTACTTCTGGAGTCTCCCCAGGGGAGTCAGTCCTCGTCTCGTATGCGGGCATGCACTTGCGCTTTCCTCCAGAGCGGTAGCAGCAGTGTCACGCAGTCCGCCGCGTGGATCAAAGGATCTATGGTTTTCCCTCGAGTCTTTCCCACGAGGCTTTCCCACGAGGCTTTCCCACAGGGCTGTCCCACGTGCACACGTGGTGGGAGTGGATCCTCGGCTTGAACGTCAAGGCAGTGCAGGGAAAACAGGTTCCTCTGGAATGGACTGACACATCTGGGGGACTCTTGGAATGGTGGCACGACCCTGGAGTTCCTCTCGCCTTTCCTGTGGAGAGCGCCTCCTCTTGAGATGCGACGGGAACGCCGGGAATTCTTTCCCTACGAAACAGGGAAAGGATCCCTCATCTCGAGCTAGGAGGCGGAAACGGGGCTCCCCTGGATGTGTGCGGGACCCCACGTGCTTCCTCTCGAGTGGAGACGGGTATGCCGGGGAACTTCTTGAGTTGCAGCAAGGGTGTGAAGGACCCTTTGGAAGTTCCAGTGGTTAGACGTGATTAGCCTCGAGAAGCCTCAGCGGAAATGGGCCTCATCTCGCCTGGAGGGCAAAACCTCCTGGATTTTCTCGAGTTGCGGCAGGTGCTCTCGACTTACGATGGGGACCTCAGGGACCCGCTCTGGTGGCCTCAGGAAAGGCCAGTCCCCATGCGAGTTCCTCTGGGGATTCCTCTCCCGTCGATGCCGGGGCCTAAGACCTTGTGTGGAGTCGGGGCCGGAACCTGAGGATTCCTCTCCAGTGCTGACATGGATCTTGGGGTACTTCTGGAGTCTCCCCAGGGGAGTCAGTCCTCGTCTCGAATGCGGGCATGCACTTGCGCTTTCCTCCAGAGCGGTAGCAGCAGTGTCACGCAGTCCGCCGCGTGGATCAAAGGATCTATGGTTTTCCCTCGAGTCTTTCCCACGAGGCTTTCCCACGAGGCTTTCCCACAGGGCTGTCCCACGTGTACACGTGGTGGGAGTCGATCCTCGGCTTGAACGTCAAGGCAGTGCAGGGAAAACAGGTTCCTCTGGAATGGACTGACACATCTGGGGGACTCTTGGAATGGTGGCACGACCCTGGAGTTCCTCTCGCCTTTCCTGTGGAGAGCGCCTCCTCTTGAGATGCGACGGGAACGCCGGGAATTCTTTCCCTACGAAACAGGGAAAGGATCCCTCATCTCGAGCTAGGAGGCGGAAACGGGGCTCCCCTGGATGTGTGCGGGACCCCACGTGCTTCCTCTCGAGTGGAGACGGGTATGTCGGGGAACTTCTTGAGTTGCAGCAAGGGTGTGAAGGACCCTTTGGAAGTTCCAGTGGTTAGACGTGATTAGCCTCGAGAAGCCTCAGCGGAAATGGGCCTCATCTCGCCTGGAGGGCAAAACCTCCTGGATTTTCTCGAGTTGCGGCAGGTGCTCTCGACTTACGACGGGGACCTCAGGGACCCGCTCTGGTGGCCTCAGGAAAGGCCAGTCCCCATGCGAGTTCCTCGGGGGCCTCTCGGGATTCCTCTCCCGTCGATGCCGGGGCCTAAGACCTTGTGTGGAGTCGGGGCCGGAACCTGAGGATTCCTCTCCAGTGCTGACATGGATCTTGGGGTACTTCTGGAGTCTCCCCAGGGGAGTCAGTCCTCGTCTCGAATGCGGGCATGCACTTGTGCTTTCCTCCAGAGCGGTAGCAGCAGTGTCACGCAGTCCGCCGCGTGGATCAAAGGATCTATGGTTTTCCCTCGAGTCTTTCCCACGATGCTTTCCCACGAGGCTTTCCCACAGGGCTGTCCCACGTGCACAGGTGGTGGGAGTGGATCCTCGGCTTGAACGCCAAGGCAGTGCAGGGAAAACAGGTTCCTCTGGAATGGACTGACCCATCTGGGCGTCTCTTGGAATGGTGGCACGACCCTGGAGTTCCTCTCGCCTCTCCTGTGGAGAGCGCCTCCTCTTGAGATGCGACGGGAACGCCGGGAATTCTTTCCCTACGAAACAGGGAAAAGATCCCTCATCTCGAGCTAGGAGGCGGAAACGGGGCTCCCCTGGATGTGTGCGGGACCCCACGTGCTTCCTCTCGAGTGGAGACGGGTATGTCGGGGAACTTCTTGAGTTGCAGCAAGGTTGTGAAGGACCCTTTGGAAGTTCCAGTGGTTAGACGTGATTAGCCTCGAGAAGCCTCAGCGGAAATGGGCCTCATCTTGCCTGGAGGGCAAAACCTCCTGGATTTTCTCGAGTTGCGGCATGTGCTCTCGACTTACGACGGGGACCTCAGGGACCCGCTCTGGTGGCCTCAGGAAAGGCCAGTCCCCATGCGAGTTCCTCGGGGGCCTCTCGGGATTCCTCTCCCGTCGATGCCGGGGCCTAAGACCTTGTGTGGAGTCGGGGCCGGAACCTGAGGATTCCTCTCCAGTGCTGACATGGATCTTGGGGTACTTCTGGAGTCTCCCCAGGGGAGTCAGTCCTCGTCTCGAATGCGGGCATGCACTTGCGCTTTCCTCCAGAGCTGTAGCAGCAGTGTCACGCAGTCCGCCGCGTGGATCAAAGGATCTATGGTTTTCCCTCGAGTCTTTCCCACGAGGCTTTCCCACGAGGCTTTCCCACAGGGCTGTCCCACGTGCACACGTGGTGGGAGTGGATCCTCGGCTTGAACGTCAAGGCAGTGCAGGGAAAACAGGTTCCTCTGGAATGGACTGACACATCTGGGGGACTCTTGTCATGGTGGCACGACCCTGGAGTTCCTCTCGCCTTTCCTGTGGAGAGCGCCTCCTCTTGAGATGCGACGGGAACGCCGGGAATTCTTTCCCTACGAAACAGGGAAAGGATCCCTCATCTCGAGCTAGGAGGCGGAAACGGGGCTCCCCTGGATGTGTGCGGGACACCACGTGCTTCCTCTCGAGTGGAGACGGGTATGTCGGGGAACTTCTTGAGTTGCAGCAAGGGTGTGAAGGACCCTTTGGAAGTTCCAGTGGTTAGACCTGATTCGCCTCGAGAAGCCTCAGCGGAAATGGGCCTCATATCGCCTGGAGGGCAAAACCTCCTGGATTTTCTCGAGTTGCGGCAGGTGCTCTCGACTTACGACGGGGACCTCAGGGACCCGCTCTGGTGGCCTCAGGAAAGGCCAGGCCCCATGCGAGTTCCTCGGGGGCCTCTCGGCATTCCTCTCCCGTCGATCCAGGGGCCTGAGACCTTGTGTGGAGTCGGGGCCGGAACCTGAGGATTCCTCTCCAGTGCTGACATGGATCTTGGGGTACTTCTGGAGTCTCCCCAGGGGAGTCAGTCCTCGTCTCGAATGCGGGCATGCACTTGCGCTTTCCTCCAGAGCGGTAGCAGCAGTGTCACGCAGTCCGCCGCGTGGATCAAAGGATCTATGGTTTTCCCTCGAGTCTTTCCCACGAGGCTTTCCCACGAGGCTTTCCCACAGGGCTGTCCCACGTGCACACGTGGTGGGAGTCGATCCTCGGCTTGAACGTCAAGGCAGTGCAGGGAAAACAGGTTCCTCTGGAATGGACTGACACATATGGGGTCTCTTGGAATGGTGGCACGACCCTGGAGTTCCTCTCGCCTTTCCTGTGGGAGTGCCTCCTCTTGAGATGCGACGGGAACGCCGGGAATTCTTTCCCTACGAAACAGGGAAAGGATCCCTCATCTCGAGCTAGGAGGTGGAAACGGGGCTACCCTGGATGTGTGCGGGACCCCACGTGCTTCCTCTCGAGTGGAGACGGGTATGTCGGGGAACTTCTAGAGTTGCAGCAAGGGTGTGAAGGACCCTTTGGAAGTTCCAGTGGTTAGACGTGATTAGCCTCGAGAAGCCTCAGCGGAAATGGGCCTCATCTCGCCTGGAGGGCAAAACCTCCTGGATTTTCTCGAGTTGCGGCAGGTGCTCTCGACTTACGACGGGGACCTCAGGGACCCGATCTGGTGGCCTCAGGAAAGGCCAGTCCCCATGCGAGTTCCTCGGGGGCCTCTCGGCATTCCTCTCCCGTCGATGCCGGGGCCTAAGACCTTGTGTGGAGTCGGGGCCGGAACCTGAGGATTCCTCTCCAGTGCTGACATGGATCTTGGGGTACTTCTGGAGTCTCCCCAGGGGAGTCAGTCCTCGTCTCGAATGCGGGCATGCACTTGCGCTTTCCTCCAGTGCGGTAGCAGCAGTGTCACGCAGTCCGCCGCGTGGATCAAAGGATCTATGGTTTTCCCTCGAGTCTTTCCCACGAGGCTTTCCAACGAGGCTTTCCCACAGGGCTGTCCCACGTGCACACGTGGTGGGAGTCCATCCTCGGCTTGAACGTCAAGGCAGTGCAGGGAAAACAGGTTCCTCTGGAATGGACTGACATATCTGGGGGACTCTTGGAATGGTGGCAGGACCCTGGAGTTCCTCTCGCCTTTCCTGTGGAGAGCGCCTCCTCTTGAGATGCGACGGGAACGCCGGGAATTCTTTCCCAACGAAACAGGGAAAGGATCCCTCATCTCGAGCTAGGAGGCGGAAACGGGGTTCCCCTGGATGTGTGCGGGACCCCATGTGCTTCCTCTCGAGTGGAGACGGGTATGTCTGGGAACTTCTTGAGTTGCAGCAAGGGTGTGAAGGACCCTTTGGAAGTTCCAGTGGTTAGACGTGATTAGCCTCGAGAAGCCTCAGCGGAAATGGGCCTCATCTCGCCTGGAGGGCAAAACCTCCTGGATTTTCTCGAGTTGCGGCAGGTGCTCTCGACTTACGACGGGGACCTCAGGGACCCGCTCTGGTGGCCTCAGGAAAGGCCAGTCCCCATGCGAGTTCATCGGGGGCCTCTCGGGATTCCTCTCCCGTCGATGCCGGGGCCTAAGACCTTGTGTGGAGTCGGGACCGGAACCTGAGGATTCCTCTCCAGTGCTGACATGGATCTTGGGGTACTTCTGGAGTCTCCCCAGGGGAGTCAGTCCTCTTCTCGAATGCGGGCATGCACTTGGGCTTTCCTCCAGAGCGGTAGCAGCAGTGTCACGCAGTCCGCCGCGTGGATCAAAGGATCTATGGTTTTCCCTCGAGTCTTTCCCACGAGGCTTTCCCACAAGGCTTTCCCACAGGGCTGTCCCACGTTCACACGTGGTGGGAGTCGATCCTCGGCTTGAACGTCAAGGCAGTGCAGGGAAAACAGGTTCCTCTGGAATGGACTGACACATCTGGGGGACTCTTGGAATGGTGGCACGACCCTGGAGTTCCTCTCGCCTTTCCTGTGGAGAGCGCCTCCTCTTGAGATGCGACGGGAACGCCGGGAATTCTTTCCCTACGAAACAGGGAAAGGATCCCTCATCTCGAGCTAGGAGGCGGAAACGGGGCTCCCCTGGATGTGTGCGGGACCCCACGTGCTTCCTCTCGAGTGGAGACGGGTATGTAGGGGAACTTCTTGAGTTGCAGCAAGGGTGTGAAGGACCCTTTGGAAGTTCCAGTGGTTAGACGTGATTAGCCTCGAGAAGCCTCAGCGGAAATGGGCCTCATCTCGCCTGGAGGGCAAAACCTCCTGGATTTTCTCGAGTTGCGGCAGGTGCTCTCGACTTACGACGGGGACCTCAGGGAAAGCTCTGGTGGCCTCAGGAAAGGCCAGTCCCCATGCGAGTTCCTCGGGGGCCTCTCGGGATTCCTCTCCCGTCGTTGCCGGGGCCTAAGACCTTGTGTGGAGTCGGGGCCGGAACCTGAGGATTCCTCTCCAGTGCTGACATGGATCTTGGGGTACTTCTGGAGTCTCCCCAGGGGAGTCAGTCCTCGTCTCGAATGCGGGCATGCACTTGCGCTTTCCTCCAGAGCGGTAGCAGCAGTGTCACGCAGTCCGCCGCGTGGATCAAAGGATCTATGGTTTTCCCTCGAGTCTTTCCCACGAGGCTTTCCCACGAGTCTTTCCCACAGGGCTGTCCCACGTGCACACGTGGTGGGAGTCGATCCTCGGCTTGAACGTCAAGGCAGTGCAGGGAAAACAGGTTCCTCTGGAATGGACTGACACATCTGGGCGTCTCTTGGAATGGTGGCATGACCCTGGAGTTCCTCTCGCCTCTCCTGTGGAGAGTGCCTCCTCTTGAGATGCGACGGGAACCCCGGTAATTCTTTCCCTAAGAAACAGGGAAAGGATCCCTCATCTCGAGCTAGGAGGCGGAAACGGGGCTCCCCTGGATGTGTGCGGGACCCCACGTGCTTCCTCTCGAGTGGAGACGGGTATGTAGGGGAACTTCTTGAGTTGCAGCAAGGGTGTGAAGGACCCTTTGGAAGTTCCAGTGGTTAGACGTGATTAGCCTCGAGAAGCCTCAGCGGAAATGGGCCTCATCTCGCCTGGAGGGCAAAACCTCCTTGATTTTCTCGAGTTGCGGCATGTGCTCTCGACTTACGACGGGGACCTCAGGGACCCGCTCTGGTGACCTCAGGAAAGGCCAGTCCCCATGCGAGTTCCTCGGGGGCCTCTCGGGATTCCTCTCCCATTGATGCCGGGGCCTAAGACCTTGTGTGGAGTCGGGGCCGGAACCTGAGTATTCCTCTCCAGTGCTGACATGGATCATGGGGTACTTCTGGAGTCTCCCCAGGGGAGTCAGTCCTCGTCTCGAATGCGGGCATGTACTTGCGCTTTCCTCCAGAGCGGTAGCAGCAGTGTCACGCAGTCTGCCGCGTGGATCATAGGATCTATGGTTTTCCCTCGAGTCTTTCCCACGAGGCTTTCCCACGAGGCTTTCCCACAGGGCTGTCCCACGTGCACACGTGGTGGGAGTGGATCCTCGGCTTGAACGTCAAGGCAGTGCAGGGAAAACAGGTTCCTCTGGAATGGACTGACACATCTGGGGGACTCTTGGAATGGTGGCACGACCCTGGAGTTAATCTCGCCTTTCCTGTGGAGAGCGCCTCCTCTTGAGATGCAACAGGAACGCTGGGAATTCTTTCCCTACGAAACAGGGAAAGGATCCCTCATCTCGAGCTAGGAGGCGGAAACCGGGCTCCCCTGGATGTGTGCGGGATACCACGTGCTTCCTATTGAGTGGAGACGGGTATGTCGGGGAACTTCTTGAGTAGCAGCAAGGGTGTGAAGGACCCTTTGGAAATTCCAGTGGTTAGATGTGATTGGCCTCGAGAAGCCTCAGCGGAAATGGGCCTCATCTCGCCTGGAGGGCAAAACCTCCTGGATTTTCTCGAGTTGCGGCAGGTGCTCTCGACTTACGACGGGGACCTCAGGGACCCGCTCTGGTGGCCTCAGGAAAGGCCAGTCCCCATGCGAGTTCCTCGGGGGCCTCTCGGGATTCCTCTCCCGTCGATGCCGGGGCCTAAGACCTTGTGTGGAGTCGGGGCCGGAACCTGAGGATTCCTCTCCAGTGCTGACATGGATCTTGGGGTACTTCTGGAGTCTCCCCAGGGGAGTCAGTCCTCGTCTCGAATGCGGGCATGCACTTGCGCTTTCCTCCAGAGCGGTAGCAGCAGTGTCACGCAGTCCGCCGCGTGGATCAAAGGATCTATGGTTTTCCCTCGAGTCTTTCCCAAGAGGCTTTCCCACGAGGCTTTCCCACAGGGCTGTCCCACGTGCACACGTGGTGGGAGTGGATCCTCGGCTTGAACGTCAAGGCAGTGCAGGGAAAACAGGTTCCTCTGGAATGGACTGACACATCTGGGGGACTCTTGGAATGGTGGCACGACCCTGGAGTTAATCTCGCCTTTCCTGTGGAGAGCGCCTCCTCTTGAGATGCGACAGGAACGCCGGGAATTCTTTCCCTACGAAACAGGGAAAGGATCCCTCATCTCGAGTTGGAGGCAGAAACGGGGCTCCCCTGGATGTGTGCGGGACCCCACGTGCTTCCTCTCGAGTGGAGACGGGTATGTCGGGGAACATCTTGAGTTGCAGCAAGGGTGTGAAGGACCCTTTGGAAGTTCCAGTGGTTAGACGTGATTAGCCTCGAGAAGCCTCAGCGGAAATGGGCCTCATCTCGCCTGGAGGGCAAAACCTCCTGGATTTTCTCGAGTTGCGGCAGGTGCTCTCGACTTACGACGGGGACCTCAGGAACCCGCTCTGGTCGCCTCAGGAAAGGCCAGTCCCCATGCGAGTTCCTCGGGGGCCTCTCGGGATTCCTCTCCCGTCGTTGCCGGGGCCTAAGACCTTGTGTGGAGTCGGGGCCGGAACCTGAGGATTCCTCTCCAGTGCTGACATGGATCTTGGGGTACTTCTGGAGTCTCCCCAGGGGAGTCAGTCCTCGTCTCGAATGCGGGCATGCACTTGCGCTTTCCTCCAGAGCGGTAGCAGCAGTGTCACGCAGTCCGCCGCGTGGATCAAAGGATCTATGGTTTTCCCTCGAGTCTTTCCCACGAGGCTTTCCCACGAGGCTTTCCCACAGGGCTGTCCCACGTGCACACGTGGTGGGAGTGGATCCTCGGCTTGAACGTCAAGGCAGTGCAGGGAAAACAGGTTCCTCTGGAATGGACTGACACATCTGGGGGACTCTTGGAATGGTGGCACGACCCTGGAGTTCCTCTCGCCTTTCCTGTGGAGAGCGCCTCCTCTTGAGATGCGACGGGAACGCCGGGAATTCTTTCCCTACGAAACAGGGAAAGGATCCCTCATCTCGAGCTAGGAGGCGGAAACGGGGCTCCCCTGGATGTGTGCGGGACCCCACGTGCTTCCTCTCGAGTGGAGACGGGTATGTCGGGGAACTTCTTGAGTTGCAGCAAGGGTGTGAAGGACCCTTTGGAAGTTCCAGTGGTTAGACGTGATTAGCCTCGAGAAGCCTCTGCGGAAATGGGCCTCATCTCGCCTGGAGGGCAAAAGCTCCTGGATTTTCTCGAGTTGCGGCAGGTGCTCTCGACTTACGACGGGGACCTCAGGGACCCGCTCTGGTGGCCTCAGGAAAGGCCAGTCCCCATGCGAGTTCCTCGGGGGCCTCTCGGCATTCCTCTCCCGTCGATGCCGGGGCCTAAGACCTTGTGTGGAGTCGGGGCCGGAACCTGAGGATTCCTCTCCAGTGCTGACATGGATCTTGGGGTACTTCTGGAGTCTCCCCAGGGGAGTCAGTCCTCGTCTCGAATGCGGGCATGCACTTGCGCTTTCCTCCAGAGCGGTAGCAGCAGTGTCACGCAGTCCGCCGCGTGGATCAAAGGATCTATGGTTTTCCCTCGAGTCTTTCCCACGAGGCTTTCCCACGAGGCTGTCCCACAGGGCTGTCCCACCTGCACACGTGGTGGGAGTCGATCCTCGGCTTGAACGTCAAGGCAGTGCAGGGAAAACAGTTTCCTCTGGAATGGACTGACCCATCTGGGCGTCTCTTGGAATGGTGGCACGACCCTGGATTTCCTCTCGCCTCTCCTGTGGAGAGCGCCTCCTCTTGAGATGCGACGGGAACGCCGGGAATTCTTTCCCTAAGAAACAGGGAAAGGATCCCTCATCTCGAGCTAGGAGGCGGAAATGGGGCTCCACTGGATGTGTGCGGGACCCCACGTGCTTCCTCTCGAGTGGAGACGGGTATGTCGGGGAACTTCTTGAGTTGCAGCAAGGGTGTGAAGGACCCTTTGGAAGTTCCAGTGGTTAGATGTGATTGGCCTCGAGAAGCCTCAGCGGAAATGGGCCTCATCTCGCCTGGAGGGCAAAACCTCCTGGATTTTCTCGAGTTATGGCAGGTGCTCTCGACTTACGACGGGGACCTCAGGGACCCGCTCTGGTGGCCTCAGGAAAGGCCAGTCCCCATGCGAGTTCCTCGGGGGCCTCTCGGGATTCCTCTCCCGTCGATGCCGGGGCCTAAGACCTTGTGTGGAGTCGGGGCCGGAACCTGAGGATTCCTCTCCAGTGCTGACATGGATCTTGGGGTACTTCTGGAGTCTCCCCAGGGGAGTCAGTCCTCGTCTCGAATGCGGGCATGCACTTGCGCTTTCCTCCAGAGCGGTAGCAGCAGTGTCACGCAGTCCGCCGCGTGGATCAAAGGATCTATGGTTTTCCCTCGAGTCTTTCCCACGAGGCTTTCCCACGAGGCTTTCCCACAGGGCTGTCCCACGTGCACACGTGGTGGGAGTGGATCCTCGGCTTGAACGTCAAGGCAGTGAAGGGAAAACAGGTTCCTCTGGAATGGACTGACACATCTGGGGGACTCTTGGAATGGTGGCACGACCCTGGCGTTCCTCTCGCCTTTCCTGTGGAGAGCGCCTCCTCTTGAGTTGCGACGGGAACGCCGGGAATTCTTTCCCTACGAAACAGGGAAAGGATCCCTCATCTCGAGCTAGGAGGCGGAAACGTGGCTCCCCTGGATGTGTGCGGGACCCCACGTGCTTCCTCTCGAGTGGAGACGGGTATGTCGGGGAACTTCTTGAGTTGCAGCAAGGGTGTGAAGGACCCTTTGGAAGTTCCAGTGGTTAGACGTGATTAGCCTCGAGAAGCCTCAGCGGAAATGGGCCTCATCTCGCCTGGAGGGCAAAACCTCCTGGATTTTCTCGAGTTGCGGCAGGTGCTCTCGACTTACGACGGGGACCTCAGTGACCCGCTCTGGTGGCATCAGGAAAGGCCAGTCCCCATGCGAGTTCCTCGGGGGCCTCTCGGCATTCCTCTCCCGTCGATGCCGGGGCCTAAGACCTTGTGTGGAGTCGGGGCCGGAACCTGAGGATTCCGCTCCAGTGCTGACATGGATCTTGGGATACTTCTTGAGTCTCCCCAGGGGAGTCAGTCCTCGTCTCGAATGCGGGCATGCACTTGCGCTTTCCTCCAGAGCGGTAGCAGCAGTGTCACGCAGTCCACCACGTGGAACAAGGATCTATGGTTTTACCTCGAGTCTTTCCCACGAGGCTTTCCCACGAGGCTTTCCCACAGGGCTGTCCCACGTGCACACGTGGTGGGAGTCGATCCTCGGCTTGAACGTCAAGGCAGTGCAGGGAAAACAGGTTCCTCTGGAATGGACTGACCCATCTGGGTGTCTCTTGGAATGGTGGCACGACCCTGGAGTTCCTCTCGCCTCTCCTGTGGAGAGCGCCTCCTCTTGAGATGCGACGGGAACGCCGGGAATTCTTTCCCTACGAAACAGGGAAAGGATCCCTCATCTCGAGCTAGGAGGCGGAAACGGGGCTCCCCTGGATGTGTGCGGGACCCCACGTGCTTCCTCTCGAGTGGAGACGGGTATGTCGGGGAACTTCTTGAGTTGCAGCAAGGGTGTGAAGGACCCTTTGGAAGTTCCAGTGGTTAGATGTGATTAGCCTCGAGAAGCCTCAGCGGAAATGGGCCTCATCTCGCCTGGAGGGCAAAACCTCCTGGATTTTCTCCAGTTGCGGCATGTGCTCTCGACTTACGACGGGGACCTCAGGGACCCGCTCTGGTGACCTCAGGAAAGGCCAGTCCCCATGCGAGTTCCTCGGGGGCCTCTCCGGATTCCTCTCCCATTGATGCCGGGGCCTAAGACCTTGTGTGGAGTCGGGGCCGGAACCTGAGAATTCCTCTCCAGTGCTGACATGCATCATGGGGTACTTCTGGAGTCTCCCCAGGGGAGTCAGTCCTCGTCTCGAATGCGGGTATGTACTTGCGCTTTCCTCCAGAGCGGTAGCAGCAGTGTCACGCAGTCCGGCGCGTGGATCAAAGGATCTATGATTTTCCCTCGAGTCTTTCCCACGAGGCTTTCCCACGAGGCTTTCCCACAGGGCTGTCCCACGTGCACACGTGGTGGGAGTGGATCCTCGGCTTGAACGTCAAGGCAGTGCAGGGAAAACAGGTTCCTCTGGAATGGACTGACACATCTGGGGGACTCTTGGAATGGTGGCACGACCCTGGAGTTCCTCTCGCCTTTCCTGTGGAGAGCGCCTCCTCTTGAGATGCGACGGGAACGCCGGGAATTCTTTCCCTACGAAACAGGGAAAGGATCCCTCATCTCGAGCTAGGAGGCGGAAACGGGGCTCCCCTGGATGTGTGCGGGACCCCACGTGCTTCCTCTCGAGTGGAGACGGGTATGTCGGGGAACTTCTTGAGTTGCAGCAAGGGTGTGAAGCACCCTTTGGAAGTTCCAGTGGTTAGACGTGATTCGCCTCGAGAAGCCTCAGCGGAAATGGGCCTCATCTCGCCTGGAGGGCAAAACCTCCTGGATTTTCTCGAGTTGTGGCAGGTGCTCTCGACTTACGACGGGGACCTCAGGGACCCGCTCTGGTGGCCTCAGGAAATGCCAGTCCCCATGCGAATTCCTCGGGGGCCTCTCGGGATTACTCTCCCGTCGATGCCGGGCCTAGGACCTTGTGTTGATTCGGGGCCGGAACCTGAGGATTCCTCCCCAGTGCTGACATGGATCTTGGGGTACTTCTGGAGTCTCCCCAGGGGAGTCAGTCCTCGTCTCGAATGCGGGCATGCACTTGCGCTTTCCTCTAGAGCGGTAGCAGCAGTGTTACGCAGTCCGCCGCGTGGATCAAAGGATCTATGGTTTTCCCTCGAGTCTTTCCCACGAGGCTTTCCCACGAGGCTTTCCCACAGGGCTGTCCCACGTGCACAGGTGGTGGGAGTCGATCCTCGGCTTGAACGTCAAGGCAGTGCAGGGAAAACAGGTTCCTCTGTAATGGACTGACACATCTGGGCGTCTCTTGGAATGGTGGCACGACCCTGGAGTTCCTCTCTTCTCTCCTGTGGAGAGCCCCTCCTCTTGAGATGCGACGGGAACGCCGGGAATTCTTTCCCTACGAAACAGGGAAAGGATCCCTCATCTCGAGCTAGGAGGCGGAAACGGGGCTCCCCTGGATGTGTGCGGGACCCCACGTGCTTCCTCTCGAGTGGAGACGGGTATGTCGGGGAACTTCTTGAGTTGCAGCAAGGGTGTGAAGGACCCTTTTTAAGTTCCAGTGGTTAGACGTGATTCGCCTCGAGAAGCCTCAGCGGAAATGGGCCTCATCTCGCCTGGAGGGCAAAACCTCCTGGATTTTCTCGAGTTGCGGCAGGTGCTCTCGACTTACGACGGGGACGTCAGGGACCCGCTCTGGGGGCCTCAGGAAAGGCCAGTCCCCATGCGAGTTCCTCGGGGGCCTCTCGGGATTCCTCTCCCGTCGATGCCGGGGCCTAAGACCTTGTGTGGAGTCGGGGCCGGAACCTGAGGATTCCTCTCCAGTGCTGACATGGATCTTGGGGTACTTCTGGAGTCTCCCCAGGGGAGTCAGTCCTCGTCTCGAATGCGGGCATGCACTTGCGCTTTCCTCCAGAGCGGTAGCAGCAGTGTCACGCAGTCCGCCGCGTGGATCAAAGGATCTATGGTTTTCCCTCGAGTCTTTCCCACGAGGCTTTCCCACGAGGCTTTCCCACAGGGCTGTTCCACGTGCACACGTGGTGGGAGTGGATCCTCGGCTTGAACGTCAAGGCAGTGCAGGGAAAACAGGTTCCTCTGGAATGGACTGACACATCTGGGGGACTCTTGGAATGGTGTCACGACCCTGGAGTTCCTCTCGCCTTTCCTGTGGAGAGCGCCTCCTCTTCAGATGCGACGGGAACGCCGGGAATTCTTTCCCTACGAAACAGGGAAAGGATCCCTCATCTCGAGCTAGGAGGCAGAAACGGGGCTCCCCTGGATGTGTGCGGGACCCCACGTGCTTCCTCTCTAGTGGAGACGGGTATGTCGGGGAATTCTTGAGTTGCAGCAAGGGTGTGAAGGACCCTTTGGAAGTTCCAGTGGTTAGACGTGATTCGCCGCGAGAAGCCTCAGCGGAAATGGGCCTCATCTCGCCTGGAGGGCAAAACCTCCTGGATTTTCTCGAGTTGCGGCAGGTGCTCTCGACTTACGATGGGGACCTCAGGGACCCGCTCTGGTGGCCTCAGGAAAGGCCAGGCCCCATGCGAGTTCCTCGGGGGCCTCTCGGCATTCCTCTCCCGTCGATGCAGGGGCCTAAGACCTTGTGTGGAGTCGGGGCCGGAACCTGAGGATTCCTCTCCAGTGCTGACATGGATCTTGGGGTATTCTGGAGTCTCCCCAGGGGAGTCAGTCCTCGTCTCGAATGCGGGCATGCACTTGCGCTTTCCTCCAGAGCGGTAGCAGCAGTGTCACGCAGTCCGCCGCGTGGATCAAAGGATCTATGGTTTTCCCTCGAGTCTTTCCCACGAGGCTTTCCCACGAGGCTTTCCCACAGGGCTGTCCCACGTGCACACGTGGTGGGAGTCGATCCTCGGCTTGAACGTCAAGGCAGTGCAGGGAAAACAGGTTCCTCTGGAATGGACTGACACATCTGGGGGACTCTTGAAATGGTGGCACGACCCTGGAGTTCCTCTCGCCTTTCCTGTGGAGAGCGCCTCCTCTTGAGATGCGACGGGAACGCCGGGAATTCTTTCCCTACGAAACAGTGAAATGATCCCTCATCTCGAGCTAGGAGGCGGAAACGGGGCTCCCCTGGATGTGTGCGGGATACCACGTGCTTCCTATCGAGTGGAGACGGGTATGTCGGGGAACTTCTTGAGTAGCAGCAAGGGTGTGAAGGACCCTTTGGAAGTTCCAGTGGTTAGATGTGATTGGCCTCGAGAAGCCTCAGCGGAAATGTGCCTCATCTCGCCTGGAGGGCAAAACCTCCTGGATTTTCTCGAGTTATGGCAGGTGCTCTCGACTTACGACGGGGACCTCAGGGACCCGCTCTGGTGGCCTCAGGAAAGGCCAGTCCCCATGCGAGTTCCTCGGGGGCCTCTCGGCATTCCTCTCCCGTCGATGCCGGGGCCTAAGACCTTGTGTGGAGTCGGGGCCGGAACCTGAGGATTCCTCTCCAGTGCTGACATGGATCTTGGGGTACTTCTGGAGTCTCCCCAGGGGAGTCAGTCCTCGTCTCGAATGCGGGCATGCACTTGCGCTTTCCTCCAGAGCGGTAGCAGCAGTGTCACGCAGTCCGCCGCGTGGATCAAAGGATCTATGGTTTTCCCTCGAGTCTTTCCCACGAGGCTTTCCCACGAGGCTTTCCCACAGGGCTGTCCCACGTGCACACGTGGTGGGAGTGGATCCTCGGCTTGAACGTCAAGGCAGTGAAGGGAAAACAGGTTCCTCTGGAATGGACTGACACATCTGGGGGACTCTTGGAATGGTGGCACGACCCTGGCGTTCCTCTCGCCTTTCCTGTGGAGAGCGCCTCCTCTTGAGTTGCGACGGGAACGCCGGGAATTCTTTCCCTACGAAACAGGGAAAGGATCCCTCATCTCGAGCTAGGAGGCGGAAACGTGGCTCCCCTGGATGTGTGCGGGACCCCACGTGCTTCCTCTCGAGTGGAGACGGGTATGTCGGGGAACTTCTTGAGTTGCAGCAAGGGTGTGAAGGACCCTTTGGAAGTTCCAGTGGTTAGACGTGATTAGCCTCGAGAAGCCTCAGCGGAAATGGGCCTCATCTCGCCTGGAGGGCAAAACCTCCTGGATTTTCTCGAGTTGCGGCAGGTGCTCTCGACTTACGACGGGGACCTCAGTGACCCGCTCTGGTGGCATCAGGAAAGGCCAGTCCCCATGCGAGTTCCTCGGGGGCCTCTCGGCATTCCTCTCCCATCGATGCCGGGGCCTAAGACCTTGTGTGGAGTCGGGGCCGGAACCTGAGGATTCCTCTCCAGTGCTGACATGGATCTTGGGGTACTTCTGGAGTCTCCCCAGGGGATTCAGTCCTCGTCTCGAATGCGGGCATGCACTTGCGCTTTCCTCCAGAGCGGTAGCAGCAGTGTCACGCATTCCGCCGCGTGGATCAAAGGATCTATGGTTTTCCCTCGAGTCTTTCCCACGAGGATTTCCCACGAGGCTTTCCCACAGGGCTGTCCCACGTGCACACGTGGTGGGAGTGGATCCTCGGCTTGAACGTCAAGGCAGTGCAGGGAAAACAGGTTCCTCTGGAATGGACTGACACATCAGGGGGACTCTTGGAATGGTGGCACGACCCTGGAGTTCCTCTCGCCTTTCCTGTGGAGAGCGCCTCCTCTTGAGATGCGACGGGAACGCCGGGAATTCTTTCCCTACGAAACAGGGAAAGGATCCCTCATCTCGAGCTAGGAGGCGGAAAAGGGGTTCCCCTGGATGTGTGCGGGACCCCACGTGCTTCCTCTCGAGTGGAGACGGGTATGTCGGGGAACTTCTTGAGTTGCAGCAAGGGTGTGAAGGACCCTTTGGAATTTCCAGTGGTTAGACGTGATTAGCCTCGAGAAGCCTCAGCGGAAATGGGCCTCATCTCGCCTGGAGGGCAAAACCTCCTGGATTTTCTCGAGTTGCGGCAGGTGCTCTCGACTTACGATGGGGACCTCAGGGACCCGCTCTGGTGGCCTCAGGAAAGGCCAGTCCCCATGCGAGTTCCTCGGGGGCCTCTCGGGATTCCTCTCCCGTCGATGCAGGGGCCTGAGACCTTGTGTGGAGTCGGTGCCGGAACCTGAGGATTCCTCTCCAGTGCTGACATGGATCTTGGGGTACTTCTGGAGTCTCCCCAGGGGAGTCAGTCCTCGTCTCGAATGCGGGCATGCACTTGCGCTTTCCTCCAGAGCGGTAGCAGCAGTGTCACGCAGTCCGCCGCGTGGATCAAAGGATCTATGGTTTTCCCTCGAGTCTTTCCCACGAGGCTTTCCCACGAGGCTTTCCCACAGGGCTGTCCCACGTGCACACGTGGTGGGAGTCGATCCTCGGCTTGAACGTCAAGGCAGTGCAGGGAAAACAGGTTCCTCTGGAATGGACTGACACATCTGGGGGACTCTTGGAATGGTGGCACGACCCTGGAGTTCCTCTCGCCTTTCCTGTGGAGAGCGCCTCCTCTTGAGATGCGACGGGAACGCCGGGAATTCTTTCCCTACGAAACAGGGAAAGGATCCCTCATCTCGAGCTAGGAGGCGGAAACGGGGCTCCCCTGGATGTGTGCGGGACCCCACGTGCTTCCTCTCGAGTGGAGACGGGTATGTCGGGGAACTTCTTGAGTTGCAGCAAGGGTGTGAAGGACCCTTTGGAAGTTCCAGTGGTTAGACGTGATTAGCCTCGAGAAGCCTCAGCGGAAATGGGCCTCATCTCGCCTGGAGGGCAAAACCTCCTGGATTTTCTCGAGTTGCGGCAGGTGCTCTCGACTTACGACGGGGACCTCAGGGACCCGCTCTGGTGGCCTCAGGAAAGGCCAGTCCCCATGCGAGTTCCTCGGGGGCCTCTCGGGATTCCTCTCCCGTCGATGCCGGGGCCTAAGACCTTGTGTGGAGTCGGGGCCGGAACCTGAGGATTCCTCTCCAGTGCTGACATGGATCTTGGGGTACTTCTGGAGTCTTCCCAGGGGAGTCAGTCCTCGTCTCGAATGCGGGCATGCACTTGCGCTTTCCTCCAGAGCGGTAGCAGCAGTGTCACGCAGTCCTCCGCGTGGATCAAAGGATCTATGGTTTTCCCTCGAGTCTTTCCCACGAGGCTTTCCCACAGGGCTGTCCCACGTGCACACGTGGTGGGAGTGGATCCTCGGCTTGAACGTCAAGGCAGTGCAGGGAAAACAGGTTCCTCTGGAATGGACTGACACATCTGGGGGACTCTTGGAATGGTGGCACGACCCTGGAGTTCCTCTCGCCTTTCCTGTGGAGAGCGCCTCCTCTTGAGATGCGACGGGAACGCCGGGAATTCTTTCCCTACGAAACAGGGAAAGGATCCCTCATCTCGAGCTAAGAGGCGGAAACGGGTCTCCCCTGGATGTGTGCGGGACCCCACGTGCTTCCTCTCGAGTGGAGACGGGTATGTCGGGGAACTTCTTGATTTGCAGCAAGGGTGTGAAGCACCCTTTGGAAGTTCCAGTGGTTAGACGTGATTAGCCTCGAGAAGCCTCAGCGGAAATGGGCCTCATCTCGCCTGGAGGGCAAAACCTCCTGGATTTTCTCGAGTTGCGGCAGGTGCTCTCGACTTACGACGGGGACCACAGGGACCCGCTCTGGTGGCCTCAAGAAAGGCCAGTCCCCATGCGAGTTCCTCGGGGGCCTCTCGGGATTCCTCTCCCGTCGATGCCGGGGCCTAAGACCTTGTGTGGAGTCGGGGCCGGAACCTGAGGATTCCTCTCCAGTGCTGACATGGATCTTGGGGTACTTCTGGAGTCTCCCCAGGGGAGTCAGTCCTCGTCTCGAATGCGGGCATGCACTTGCGCTTTCCTCCAGAGCGGTAGCAGCAGTGTCACGCAGTCCGCCGCGTGGATCAAAGGATCTATGGTTGTCCCTCGAGTCTTTCCCACGAGGCTTTCCCACGAGGCTTTCCCACAGGGCTGTCCCACGTGCACAGGTGGTGGGAGTCGATCCTCGGCTTGAACGTCAAGGCAGTGCAGGGAAAACAGGTTCCTCTGAAATGGACTGACACATCTGGGGGACTCTTGGAATGCTGGCACGACCCTGGAGTTCCTCTCGCCTCTCCTGTGGAGAGCCCCTCCTCTTGAGATGTGACGGGAACGCCGGGAATTCTTTCCCTAAGAAACAGGGAAAGGATCCCTCATCTCGAGCTAGGAGGCGGAAAAGGGGCTCCCCTGGATGTGTGCGGGACCCCACGTGATTCCTCTCGAGTGGAGACGGGTATGTCGGGGAACTTCTTGAGTTGCAGCAAGGGTGTGAAGGACTCTTTGGAAGTTCCAGTGGTTAGATGTGATTAGCCTCGAGAAGCCTCAGCGGAAATGGGCTTCATCTCGCCTGGAGGGCAAAACCTCCTGGATTTTCTCGAGTTGCGGCCTGTGCTCTCGACTTACGACGGGGACTTCGGGGACCCGCTCTGGTGACCTCAGGAAATGCCAGTCCCCATGCGAGTTCCTCGGGGGCCTCTCGGCATTCCTCTCCCATCGATGCCGGGGCCTAAGACCTTGTGTGGAGTCGGGGCCGGAACCTGAGGATTCCTCTCCAGTGCTGACATGGATCTTGGGGTACTTCTGGAGTCTCCCCAGGGGATTCAGTCCTCGTCTCGAATGCGGGCATGCACTTGCGCTTTCCTCCAGAGCGGTAACAGCAGTGTCACGCATTCCGCCGCGTGGATCAAAGGATCTATGGTTTTCCCTCGAGTCTTTCCCACGAGGATTTCCCACGAGGCTTTCCCACAGGGCTGTCCCACGTGCACACGTGGTGGGAGTGGATCCTCGGCTTGAACGTCAAGGCAGTGCAGGGAAAACAGGTTCCTCTGGAATGGACTGACACATCAGGGGGACTCTTGGAATGGTGGCACGACCCTGGAGTTCCTCTCGCCTTTCCTGTGGAGAGCGCCTCCTCTTGAGATGCGACGGGAACGCCGGGAATTCTTTCCCTACGAAACAGGGAAAGGATCCCTCATCTCGAGCTAGGAGGCGGAAACGGGGTTCCCCTGGATGTGTGCGGGACCCCACGTGCTTCCTTTCGAGTGGAGACGGGTATGTCGGGGAACTTCTTGAGTTGCAGCAAGGGTGTGAAGGACCCTTTGGAAGTTCCAGTGGTTAGACGTGATTAGCCTGGAGAAGCCTCAGCGGAAATGGGCCTCATCTCGCCTGGAGGGCAAAACCTCCTGGATTTTCTCGAGTTGCGGCAGGTGCTCTCGACTTACGACGGGGACCTCAGGGACCCGCTCTGGTGGCCTCAGGAAAGGCCAGTCCCCATGCGAGTTCCTCGGGGGCCTCTCGGGATCCCTCTCCCGTCGATGCTGGGGCCTAAGACCTTGTGTGGAGTCGGGGCCGGAACCTGAGGATTCCTCTCCAGTGCTGACATGGATCTTGGGGTACTTCTGGAGTCTCCCCAGGGGAGTCAGTCCTCGTCTCGAATGCGGGCATGCACTTGGGCTTTCCTCCAGAGCGGTAGCAGCAGTGTCACGCAGTCCGCCGCGTGGATCAAAGGATCTATGGTTTTCCCTCGAGTCTTTCCCACGAGGCTTTCCCACGAGGCTTTCCCACAGGGCTGTCCCACGTGCACACGTGGTGGGTGTCGATCCTCGGCTTGAACGTCAAGGCAGTGCAGGGAAAACAGGTTCCTCTGGAATGGACTGACACATCTGGGGGACTCTTGGAATGGTGGCACGACCCTTCAGTTCCTCTCGCCTTTCCTGTGGAGAGCGCCACCTCTTGAGATGCGACGGGAATGCCGGGAATTCTTTCCCTACGAAACAGGGAAAGGATCCCTCATCTCGAGCTAGGAGGCGGAAACGGGGCTCCCCTGGATGTGTGCGGGACCCCACGTGCTTCCTCTCGAGTGGAGAAGGGTATGTCGCGGAACTGCTTGAGTTGCAGCAATGGTTGAAGGACCCTTTGGAAGTTCCAGCGGTTAGATGTGATTAGCCTTGAGAAGCCACAGCGGAAATGGGCCTCATCTCGCCTGGAGGGCAAAACCTCCTGGATTTTCTCGAGTTGCGGCAGGTGCTCTCGACTTACGCTGGGGACCTCAGGGACCCGCTCTGGTGGCCTCAGGAAAGGCCAGTCCCCATGCGAGTTCCTCGGGGGCCTCTCGGCATTCCTCTCCCGTCGATGCCGGTGCCTAAGACCTTGTGTGGAGTCGGGGCCGGAACCTGAGGATTCCTCTCCAGTGCTGACATGGATCTTGGGGTACATCTGGAGTCTCCCCAGGGGAGTCAGTCCTCGTCTCGAATGCGGGCATGCACTTGCGCTTTCCTCCAGAGCGGTAGCAGCAGTGTCACGCAGTCCGCCGCGTGGATCAAAGGATCTATGGTTTTCCCTCGAGTCTTTCCCACGAGGCTTTCCCACGAGGCTTTCCCACAGGGCTGTCCCACGTGCACACGTGGTGGGAGTCGATCCTCGGCTTGAACGTCAAGGCAGTGTAGGGAAAACAGGTTCCTCTGAAATGGACTGACACATCTGGGGGACTCTTGGAATGCTGGCACGACCAAGGAGTTCCTCTCGCCTTTCCTGTGGAGAGCGCCTCCTCTTGAGATGCGACGGGAACTCCGGGAATTCTTTCCCTACGAAACAGGGAAAGGATCCCTCATCTCGAGCTAGGAGGCGGAAACGGGGCTCCCCTGGATGTGTGCGGGACACCACGTGCTTCCTCTCGAGTGGAGACGGGTATGTCGGGGAACTTCTTGAGTTGCAGCAAGGGTGTGAAGCACCCTTTGGAAGTTCCAGTGGTTAGACGTGATTAGCCTCGAGAAGCCTCAGCGGAAATGGGCCTCATCTCGCCTGGAGGGCAAAACCTCCTGGATTTTCTCGAGTTGCGGCAGGTGCTCTCGACTTACGACGGGGACCTCAGGGACCCGCTCTGGTGGCCTCAGGAAAGGCCAGTCCCCATGCGAGTTCCTCGGGGGCCTCTCGGGATTCCTCTCCCTTCGATGCCGGGGCCTAAGACCTTGTGTGGAGTCGGGGCCGGAACCTGAGGATTCCTCTCCAGTGCTGACATGGATCTTGGGGTACTTCTGGAGTCTTTCCAGGGGAGTCAGTCCTCGTCTCGAATGCGGGCATGCACTTGCGCTTTCCTCCAGAGCGGTAGCAGCAGTGTCACGCAGTCCGCCGCGTGGATCAAAGGATCTATGGTTTTCCCTCGAGTCTTTCCCACGAGGCTTTCCCACGAGGCTTTCCCACAGGGCTGTCCCACGTGCACACGTGGTGGGAGTCGATCCTCGGCTTGAACGTCAAGGCAGTGCAGGGAAAACAGGTTCCTCTGGAATGGACTGACACATCTGGGGGACTCTTGGAATGGTGGCACGACCCTGGAGTTCCTCTCGCCTCTCCTGTGGAGAGCCCCTCCTCTTGAGATGCGACGGGAACGCCGGGAATTCTTTCCCTAAGAAACAGGGAAAGGATCCCTCATCTCGAGCCAAGAGGCGGAAACGGGGCTCCCCTGGATGTGTGCGGGACCCCACGTGCTTCCTCTCGAGTGGAGACGGGTATGTCGGGGAACTTCTTGAGTTGCAGCAAGGGTGTGAAGGACCCTTTGGAAGTTCCAGTGGTTAGACGTGATTAGCCTCGAGAAGCCTCAGCGGAAATGGGCCTCATCTCGCCTGGAGGGCAAAACCTCCTGGATTTTCTCGAGTTGCGGCAGGTGCTCTCGACTTACGATGGGGAACTCAGGGACCCGCTCTGGTGGCCTCAGGAAAGGCCAGTCCCCATGCGAGTTCCTCGGGGGCCTCTCGGCATTCCTCTCCCGTCGATGCCGGGGCCTAAGACCTTGTGTGGAGTCGGGGCCGGAACCTGAGGATTCCTCTCCAGTGCTGACATGGATCTTGGGGTACTTCTGGAGTCTTTCCAGGGGAGTCAGTCCTCGTCTCGAATGCGGGCATGCACTTGCGCTTTCCTCCAGAGCGGTAGCAGCAGTGTCACGCAGTCCGCCGCGTGGATCAAAGGATCTATGGTTTTCCCTCGAGTCTTTCCCACGAGGCTTTCCCACGAGGCTTTCCACAGGGCTGTCCCACGTGCACACGTGGTGGGACTCGATTCTCGGCTTGAACGTCAAGGCAGTGCAGGGAAAACAGGTTCCTCTGGAATGGACTGACACATCTGGGGGACTCTTGGAATGGTGGCACGACCCTGGAGTTCCTCTCGCCTTTCCTGTGGAGAGCGCCTCCTCTTGAGATGCGACGGGATCGCCGGGAATTCTTTCCCTACGAAACAGGGAAAGGATCCCTCATCTCGAGCTAGGAGGCGGAAATGGGGCTCCCCTGGATGTTTGCGGGACCCCACGTGCTTCCTCTCGAGTGGAGACGGGTATGTCGGGGAACTTCTTGAGTTGCAGCAAGGGTGTGAAGGACCCTTTGGATTTTCCAGTGGTTAGACGTGATTAGCCTCGAGAAGCCTCAGCGGAAATGGGCCTCATCTCGCCTGGAGGGCAAAACCTCCTCGATTTTCTCGAGTTGCGGCAGGTGCTCTCGACTTACGTCGTGGACCTCAGGGACCCGCTCTGGTGGCCTCAGGAAAGGCCAGTCCCCATGCGAGTTCATCGGGGGCCTCTCGGGATTCCTCTCCCGTCGATGCCGGGGCCTAAGACCTTGTGTGGAGTCGGGGCCGGAACCTGAGGATTCCTCTCCAGTGCTGACATGGATCTTGGGGTACTTCTGGAGTCTCCCCAGGGGAGTCAGTCCTCGTCTCGAATGCGGGCATGCACTTGCGCTTTCCTCCAGAGCGGTAGCAGCAGTGTCACGCAGTCCGCCGCGTGGATCAAAGGATCTATGGTTTTCCCTCGAGTCTTTCCCACAAGGCTTTCCCACGAGGCTTTCCCACAGGGCTGTCCCACGTGCACACGTGGTGGGAGTCGATCCTCGGCTTGAACGTCAAGGCAGTGCAGGGAAAACAGGTTCCTCTGTAATGGACTGACACATCTGGGTGTCTCTTGGAATGGTGGCACGACCCTGGAGTTCCTCTCGCCTCTCCTGTGGAGAGCCCCTCATCTTGAGATGCGACGGGAACGCCGGGAATTCTTTCCCTACGAAACAGGGAAAGGATCCCTCATCTCGAGCTAGGAGGCGGAAACGGGGCTCCCCTGGATGTGTGCGGGACACCACGTGCTTCCTATCGAGTGGAGACGGGTATGTCGGGGAACTTCTTGAGTAGCAGCAAGGGTGTGAAGGACCCTTTGGAAGTTCCAGTGTTTAGATGTGATTGGCCTCGAGAAGCCTCAGCGGAAATGGGCCTCATCTCGCCTGGAGGGAAAAAACCTCCTGGATTTTCTCGAGTTACGGCAGGTGTTCTCGACTTACGACGGGGACCTCAGGGACCCGCTCTGGTGGCCTCAGGAAAGGCCAGTCCCCATGCGAGTTCCTCGGGGGCCTCTCGGCATTCCTCTCCCGTCGATGCCGGGGCCTAAGACCTTGTGTGGAGTCGGGGCCGGAACCTGAGGATTCCTCTCCAGTGCTGACATGGATCTTGGGGTACTTCTGGAGTCTCCCCAGGGGAGTCAGTGCTCGTCTCGAATGCGGGCATGCACTTGCGCTTTCCTCCAGAGCGGTAGCAGCAGTGTCACGCGGTCCGCCGCGTGGATCAAAGGATCTATGGTTTTCCCTCGAGTCTTTCCCACGAGGCTTTCCCACGAGGCTTTCCCACAGGGCTGTCCCACCTGCACACGTGGTGGGAGTCGATCCTCGGCTTGAACGTCAGGCAGTGCAGGGAAAACAGGTTCCTCTGGAATGGACTGACACATCTGGGGGTCTCTTGGAATGGTGCCACGACCCTGGAGTTCCTCTCGCCTTTCCTGTGGAGAGCGCCACCTCTTGAGATGCGACGGGAACGCCGGGAATTCTTTCCCTACGAAACAGGGAAAGGATCCCTCATCTCGAGCTAGGAGGCGGAAACGGGGCTCCCCTGGATGTGTGCGGGACCCCACGTGCTTCCTCTCGAGTGGAGAAGGGTATGTCGCGGAACTGCTTGAGTTGCAGCAATGGTTGAAGGACCCTTTGGAAGTTCCAGCGGTTAGATGTGATTAGCCTTGAGAAGCCACAGCGGAAATGGGCCTCATCTCGCCTGGAGGGCAAAACCTCCTGGATTTTCTCGAGTTGCGGCAGGTGCTCTCGACTTACGACGGGGACCTCAGGGACCCGCTCTGGTGGCCTCAGGAAAGGCCAGTCCCCATGCGAGTTCCTCGGGGGCCTCTCGGCATTCCTCTCCCGTCGATGCCGGTGCCTAAGACCTTGTGTGGAGTCGGGGCCGGAACCTGAGGATTCCTCTCCAGTGCTGACATGGATCTTGGGGTACATCTGGAGTCTCCCCAGGGGAGTCAGTCCTCGTCTCGAATGCGGGCATGCACTTGCGCTTTCCTCCAGAGCGGTAGCAGCAGTGTCTCGCAGTCCGCCGCGTGGATCAAAGGATCTATGGTTTTCCCTCGAGTCTTTCCCACGAGGCTTTCCCACGAGGCTTTCCCACCTGGCTGTCCCACGTGCACACGTGGTGGGAGTCGATCCTCGGCTTGAACGTCAAGGCAGTGCAGGGAAAACAGGTTCCTCTGAAATGGACTGACACATCTGGGGGACTCTTGGAATGCTGGCACGACCAAGGAGTTCCTCTCGCCTTTCCTGTGGAGAGCGCCTCCTCTTGAGATGCGACGGGAACGCCGGGAATTCTTTCCCTACGAAACAGGGAAAGGATCCCTCATCTCGAGCTAGGAGGCGGAAACGGGGCTCCCCTGGATGTGTGCGGGACACCACGTGCTTCCTCTCGAGTGGAGACGGGTATGTCGGGGAACTTCTTGAGTTGCAGCAAGGTTGTGAAGCACCCTTTGGAAGTTCCAGTGGTTAGACGTGATTAGCCTCGAGAAGCCTCAGCGGAAATGGGCCTCATCTCGCCTGGAGGGCAAAACCTCCTGGATTTTCTCGAGTTGCGGCAGGTGCTCTCGACTTACGACGGGGACCTCAGGGACCCGCTCTGGTGGCCTCAGGAAAGGCCAGTCCCCATGCGAGTTCCTCGGGGGCCTCTCGGGATTCCTCTCCCTTCGATGCCGGGGCCTAAGACCTTGTGTGGAGTCGGGGCCGGAACCTGAGGATTCCTCTCCAGTGCTGACATGGATCTTGGGGTACTTCTGGAGTCTCCCCAGGGGAGTCAGTCCTCGTCTCGAATGCGGGCATGCACTTGCGCTTTCCTCCAGAGCGGTAGCAGCAGTGTCACGCAGTCCGCCGCGTGGATCAAAGGATCTATGGTTTTCCCTCGAGTCTTTCCCACGAGGCTTTCCCACGAGGCTTTCCCACAGGGCTGTCCCACGTGCACACGTGGTGGGAGTCGATCCTCGGCTTGAACGTCAAGGCAGGGCAGGGAAAACAGGTTCCTCTGGAATGGACTGACACATCTGGGGGACTCTTGGAATGCTGGCACGACCCTGGAGTTCCTCTCGCCTTTCCTGTGGAGAGCGCCTCCTCTTCAGATGCGACGGGAACGCCGGGAATTCTTTCCCTACGAAACAGGGAAAGGATCCCTCATCTCGAGCTAGGAGGCGGAAACGGGGCTCCCCTGGATGTGTGCGGGACACCACGTGCTTCCTCTCGAGTGGAGACGGGTATGTCGGGGAACTTCTTGAGTTGCAGCAAGGGTGTGAAGCACCCTTTGGAAGTTCCAGTGGTTAGACGTGATTAGCCTCGAGAAGCCTCAGCGGAAATGGGCCTCATCTCGCCTGGAGGGCAAAACCTCCTGGATTTTCTCGAGTTGCGGCAGGTGCTCTCGACTTTCGACGGGGACTTTAGGGACGCGCTCTGGTGGCCTCAGGAAAGTCCAGTCCCCATGCGAGTTCCTCGGGGGCCTCTCGGGATTCCTCTCCCGTCGATGCCGGGGCCTAAGACCTTGTGTGGAGTCGGGGCCGGAACCTGAGGATTCCTCTCCAGTGCTGACATGGATCTTGGGGTACTTCTGGAGTCTTTCCAGGGGAGTCAGTCCTCGTCTCGAATGCGGGCATGCACTTGCGCTTTCCTCCAGAGCGGTAGCAGCAGTGTCACGCAGTCCGCCGCGTGGATCAAAGGATCTATGGTTTTCCCTCGAGTCTTTCCCACGAGGCTTTCCCACGAGGCTTTCCCACAGGGCTGTCCCTCGTGCACACGTGGTGGGAGTCGATCCTCGGCTTGAACGTCAAGGCAGTGCAGGGAAAACAGGTTCCTCTGGAATGGACTGACACATCTGGGGGACTCTTGGAATGGTGGCACGACCCTGGAGTTCCTCTCGCCTCTCCTGTGGAGAGCCCCTCATCTTGAGATGCGACGGGAACGCCGGGAATTCTTTCCCTAAGAAACAGGGAAAGGATCCCTCATCTCGAGCTAGGAGGCGGAAACGGGGCTCCCCTGGATGTGTGCGGGACCCCACGTGCTTCCTCTCGAGTGGAGACGGGTATGTCGGGGAATTTCTTGAGTTGCAGCAAGGGTGTGAAGGACCCTTTGGAAGTTCCAGTGGTTAGACGAGATTAGCCTCGAGAAGCCTCAGCGGAAATGGGCCTCATCTCGCCTGGAGGGCAAAACCTCCTGGATTTTCTCGAGTTGCGGCAGGTGCTCTTGACTTACGACGGGGACCTCAGGGACCCGCTCTGGTGGCCTCAGGAAAGGCCAGTCCCCATGCGAGTTCCTCGGGGGCCTCTCGGCATTCCTCTCCCGTCGATGCCGGGGCCTAAGACCTTGTGTGGAGTCGGGGCCGGAACCTGAGGATTCCTCTCCAGTGCTGACATGGATCTTGGGGTACTTCTGGAGTCTCCCCAGGGGAGTCAGTCCTTGTCTCGAATGCGGGCATGCACTTGCGCTTTCCTCCAGAGCGGTAGCAGCAGTGTCACGCAGTCCGCCGCGTGGATCAAAGGATCTATGGTTTTCCCTCGAGTCTTTCAAACGAGGCTTTCCCACGAGGCTTTCCCACAGGGCTGTCCCACGTGCACACGTGGTGGGAGTCGATCCTCGGCTTGAACGTCAAGGCAGTGCAGGGAAAACAGGTTCCTCTGGAAAGGACTGACATATCTGGGGGACTCTTGGAATGGTGGCAGGACCCTGGAGTTCCTCTCGCCTTTCCTGTGGAGAGCGCCTCCTCTTGAGATGCGACGGGAACGCCGGGAATTCTTTCCCTACGAAACAGGGAAAGGATCCCTCATCTCGAGCTAGGAGGCGGAAACGGGGTTCCCCTGGATGTGTGCGGGACCCCATGTGCTTCCTTTCGAGTGGAGACGGGTATGTCTGGGAACTTCTTGAGTTGCAGCAAGGGTGTGAAGGACCCTTTGGAAGTTCCAGTGGTTAGACGTGATTAGCCTCGAGAAGCTTCAGCGGAAATGGGCCTCATCTCGCCTGGAGGGCAAAACCTCCTGGATTTTCTCGAGTTGCGGCAGGTGCTCTCGACTTACGACGGGGACCTCAGGGACCCGCTCTGGTGGCCTCAGGAAAGGCCAGTCCCCATGCGAGTTCATCGGGGGCCTCTCGGGATTCCTCTCCCGTCGATGCCGGGGCCTAAGACCTTGTGTGGAGTCGGGGCCGGAACCTGAGGATTCCTCTCCAGTGCTGACATGGATCTTGGGGTACTTCTGGAGTCTCCCCAGGGGAGTCAGTCCTCGTCTCGAATGCGGGCATGCACTTGGGCTTTCCTCCAGAGCGGTAGCAGCAGTGTCACGCAGTCCGCCGCGTGGATCAAAGGATCTATGGTTTTCCCTCGAGTCTTTCCCACGAGGCTTTCCCACAAGGCTTTCCCACAGGGCTGTCCCACGTGCACAGGTGGTGGGAGTCGATCCTCGGCTTGAACGTCAAGGCAGTGCAGGGAAAACAGGTTCCTCTGGAATGGACTGACACATCTGGGGGACTCTTGGAATGGTGGCACGACCCTGGAGTTCCTCTCGCCTTTCCTGTGGAGAGCGCCTCCTCTTGAGATGCGACGGGAACGCCGGGAATTCTTTCCCTACGAAACAGGGAAAGGATCCCTCATCTCGAGCTAGGAGGCGGAAACGGGGCTCCCCTGGATGTGTGCGGGACCCCACGTGCTTCCTCTCGAGTGGAGACGGGTATGTCGGGGAACTTCTTGAGTTGCAGCAAGGGTGTGAAGGACCCTTTGTAAGTTCCAGTGGTTAGACGTGATTAGCCTCGAGAAGCCTCAGCGGAAATGGGCCTCATCTCGCCTGGAGGGCAAAACCTCCTGGATTTTCTCGAGTTGGGGCAGGTGCTCTCGACTTACGACGGGGACCTCAGGGACCGCTCTGGTGGCCTCAGGAAAGGCCAGTCCCCATGCGAGTTCCTCGGGGGCCTCTCGGGATTCCTCTCCCGTCGTTGCCGGGGCCTAAGACCTTGTGTGGAGTCGGGGCCGGAACCTGAGGATTCCTCTCCAGTGCTGACATGGATCTTGGGGTACTTCTGGAGTCTCCCCAGGGGAGTCAGTCCTCGTCTCGAATGCGGGCATGCACTTGCGCTTTCCTACAGAGCGGTAGCAGCAGTGTCACGCAGTCCGCCGCGTGGATCAAAGGATCTATGTTTTTCCCTCGCGTCTTTCCCACGAGGCTTTCCCACGAGTCTTTCCCACAGGGCTGTCCCACGTGCACACGTGGTGGGAGTCGATCCTCGGCTTGAACGTCAAGGCAGTGCAGGGAAAACAGGTTCCTCTGGAATGGACTGACACATCTGGGCGTCTCTTGGAATGGTGGCATGACCCTGGAGTTCCTCTCGCCTCTCCTGTGGAGAGCGCCTCCTCTTCAGATGCGACGGGAACGCCGGGAATTCTTTCCCTACGAAACAGGGAAAGGATCCCTCATCTCGAGCTAGGAGGCGGAAACGGGGCTCCCCTGGATGTGTGCGGGACACCACGTGCTTCCTCTCGAGTGGAGACGGGTATGTCGGGGAACTTCTTGAGTTGCAGCAAGGGTGTGAAGCACCCTTTGGAAGTTCCAGTGGTTAGACGTGATTAGCCTCGAGAAGCCTCAGCGGAAATGGGCCTCATCTCGCCTGGAGGGCAAAACCTCCTGGATTTTCTCGAGTTGCGGCAGGTGCTCTCGACTTTCGACGGGGACTTCAGGGACGCGCTCTGGTGGCCTCAGGAAAGGCCAGTCCCCATGCGAGTTCCTCGGGGGCCTCTCGGGATTCCTCTCCCGTCGATGCCGGGGCCTAAGACCTTGTGTGGAGTCGGGGCCGGAACCTGAGGATTCCTCTCCAGTGCTGACATGGATCTTGGGGTACTTCTGGAGTCTTTCCAGGGGAGTCAGTCCTCGTCTCGAATGCGGGCATGCACTTGCGCTTTCCTCCAGAGCGGTAGCAGCAGTGTCACGCAGTCCGCCGCGTGGATCAAAGGATCTATGGTTTTCCCTCGAGTCTTTCCCACGAGGCTTTCCACGAGGCTTTCCCACAGGGCTGTCCCACGTGCACACGTGGTGGGAGTCGATCCTCGGCTTGAACGTCAAGGCAGTGCAGGGAAAACAGGTTCCTCTGGAATGGACTGACACATCTGGGGGACTCTTGGAATGGTGGCACGACCCTGGAGTTCCTCTCGCCTCTCCTGTGGAGAGCCCCTCATCTTGAGATGCGACGGGAACGCCGGGAATTCTTTCCCTAAGAAACAGGGAAAGGATCCCTCATCTCGAGCTAGGAGGCAGAAACGGGGCTCCCCTGGATGTGTGCGGGACCCCACGTGCTTCCTCTCGAGTGGAGACGGGTATGTCGGGGAACTTCTTGAGTTGCAGCAAGGGTGTGAAGGACCCTTTGGAAGTTCCAGTGGTTAGACGTGATTAGCCTCGAGAAGCCTCAGCGGAAATGGGCCTCATCTCGCCTGGAGGGCAAAACCTCCTGGATTTTCTCGAGTTGCGGCAGGTGTTCTCGACTTACGACGGGGACCTCAGGGACCCGCTCTGGTGGCCTCAGGAAAGGCCAGTCCCCATGCGAGTTCCTCGGGGGCCTCTCGGGATTCCTCTCCCGTCGATGCCGGGGCCTAAGACCTTGTGTGGAGTCGGGGCCGGAACCTGAGGATTCCTCTCCAGTGCTGACATGGATCTTGGGGTACTTCTGGAGTCTCCCCAGGGGAGTCAGTCCTCGTCTCGAATGCGGGCATGCACTTGCGCTTTCCTCCAGAGCGGTAGCAGCAGTGTCACGCAGTCCGCCGCGTGGATCAAAGGATCTATGTTTTTCCCTCGAGTCTTTCCCACGAGGCTTTCCCACGAGGCTTTCCACAGGGCTGTCCCACCTGCACACGTGGTGGGAGTCGATCCTCGGCTTGAACGTCAAGGCAGTGCAGGGAAAACAGGTTCCTCTGGAATGGACTGACACATCTGGGGGACTCTTGGAATGGTGGCACGACCCTGGAGTTCCTCTCGCCTTTCCTGTGGAGAGCGCCTCCTCTTGAGATGCGACGGGAACGCCGGGAATTCTTTCCCTACGAAACAGGGAAAGGATCCCTCATCTCGAGCTAGGAGGCGGAAACGGGGCTCCCCTGGATGTGTGCGGGACCCCACGTGCTTCCTCTCGAGTGGAGACGGGTATGTCGGGGAACTTCTTGAGTTGCAGCAAGGGTGTGAAGCACCCTTTGGAAGTTCCAGTGGTTAGACGTGATTAGCCTCGAGAAGCCTCAGCGGAAATGGGCCTCATCTCGCCTGGAGGGCAAAACCTCCTGGATTTTCTCGAGTTGCGGCAGGTGCTCTCGACTTACGACGGGGACCTCAGGGACCCGCTCTGGTGGCCTCATGAAAGGCCAGTCCCCATGCGAGTTCCTCGGGGGCCTCTCGGCATTCCTCTCCCGTCGATGCCGGGGCCTAAGACCTTGTGTGGAGTCGGGGCCGGAACCTGAGGATTCCTCTCCAGTGCTGACATGGATCATGGGGTACTTCTGGAGTCTCCCCAGGGGAGTCAGTCCTCGTCTCGAATGCGGGCATGCACTTGCGCTTTCCTCCAGTGCGGTAGCAGCAGTGTCACGCAGTCCGCCGCGTGGATCAAAGGATCTATGGTTTTCCCTCGAGTCTTTCCCACGAGGCTTTCCAACGAGGCTTTCCCACAGGGCTGTCCCACGTGCACACGTGGTGGGAGTCGATCCTCGGCTTGAACGTCAAGGCAGTGCAGGGAAAACAGGTTCCTCTGGAATGGACTGACACATCTGGGCGTCTCTTGGAATGGTGGCATGACCATGGAGTTCCTCTCGCCTCTCCTGTGGAGAGCGCCTCCTCTTCAGATGCGACGGGAACGCCGGGAATTCTTTCCCTACGAAACAGGGAAAGGATCCCTCATCTCGAGCTAGGAGGCGGAAACGGGGCTCCCCTGGATGTGTGCGGGACACCACGTGCTTCCTCTCGAGTGGAGACGGGTATGTCGGGGAACTTCTTGAGTTGCAGCAAGGGTGTGAAGCACCCTTTGGAAGTTCCAGTGGTTAGACGTGATTAGCCTCGAGAAGCCTCAGCGGAAATGGGCCTCATCTCGCCTGGAGGGCAAAACCTCCTGGATTTTCTCGAGTTGCGGCAGGTGCTCTCGACTTTCGACGGGGACTTCAGGGACGCGCTCTGGTGGCCTCAGGAAAGGCCAGTCCCCATGCGAGTTCCTCGGGGGCCTCTCGGGATTCCTCTCCCGTCGATGCCGGGGCCTAAGACCTTGTGTGGAGTCGGGGCCGGAACCTGAGGATTCCTCTCCAGTGCTGACATGGATCTTGGGGTACTTCTGGAGTCTTTCCAGGGGAGTCAGTCCTCGTCTCGAATGCGGGCATGCACTTGCGCTTTCCTCCAGAGCGGTAGCAGCAGTGTCACGCAGTCCGCCGCGTGGATCAAAGGATCTATGGTTTTCCCTCGAGTCTTTCCCACGAGGCTTTCCACGAGGCTTTCCCACAGGGCTGTCCCACGTGCACACGTGGTGGGAGTCGATCCTCGGCTTGAACGTCAAGGCAGTGCAGGGAAAACAGGTTCCTCTGGAATGGACTGACACATCTGGGGGACTCTTGGAATGGTGGCACGACCCTGGAGTTCCTCTCGCCTCTCCTGTGGAGAGCCCCTCATCTTGAGATGCGACGGGAACGCCGGGAATTCTTTCCCTAAGAAACAGGGAAAGGATCCCTCATCTCGAGCTAGGAGGCGGAAACGGGGCTCCCCTGGATGTGTGCGGGACCCCACGTGCTTCCTCTCGAGTGGAGACGGGTATGTCGGGGAACTTCTTGAGTTGCAGCAAGGGTGTGAAGGACCCTTTGGAAGTTCCAGTGGTTAGACGTGATTAGCCTCGAGAAGCCTCAGCGGAAATGGGCCTCATCTCGCCTGGAGGGCAAAACCTCCTGGATTTTCTCGAGTTGCGGCAGGTGCTCTCGACTTACGACGGGGACCTCAGGGACCCGCTCTGGTGGCCTCAGGAAAGGCCAGTCCCCATGCGACTTCCTCGGGGGCCTCTCGGGATTCCTCTCCCATAGATGCCGGGGCCGAAGACCTTGTGTGGAGTCGGGGCCGGAACCAGAAGATTCCTCTCCAGTGCTGACATGGATCTTGGGGTACTTCTGGAGTCTCCCCAGGGGAGTCAGTCCTCGTTTCGAATGCGGGCATGCACTTGCGCTTTCCTCCAGAGCGGTAGCAGCAGTGTCACGCAGTCCGCCGCGTGGATCAAAGTATCTATGGTTTTCCCTCGAGTCTTTCCCACGAGGCTTTCCCACGAGGCTTTCCCACAGGGCTGTCCCACGTGCACACGTGGTGGGAGTCGATCCTCGGCTTGAACGTCAAGGCAGTGCAGGGAAAACAGGTTCCTCTGGAATGGACTGACACATATGGGGTCTCTTGGAATGGTGGCACGACCCTGGAGTTCCTCTCGCCTTTCCTGTGGGAGTGCCTCCTCTTGAGATGCGACGGGAACGCCGGGACTTCTTTCCCTACGAAACAGGGAAAGGATCCCTCATCTCGAGCTAGGAGGTGGAAACGGGGCTACCCTGGATGTGTGCGGGACCCCACGTGCTTCCTCTCGAGTGGAGACGGGTATGTCGGGGAATTTCTAGAGTTGCAGCAAGGGTGTGAAGGACCCTTTGGAAGTTCCAGTTGTTAGATGTGATTAGCCTCGAGAAGCCTCAGCGGAAATGGGCTTCATCTCGCCTGGAGGGCAAAGTCTCCTGGATTTTCTCGATTTGCGGCAGGTGCTCTCGACTTACGACGGCGACCTCAGGGACCCGCTCTGGTGACCTCAGGAAAGGCCAGTCCCCATGCGAGTTCCTCGGGGGCCTCTCGGGATTTCTCTGCCGTCGATGCCGGGGCCTAAGACCTTGTGTGGAGTCGAGGCCGGAACCTGAGGATTCCTCTCCAGTGCTGACATGGATCTTGGGGTACTTCTGGAGTCTCCCCAGGGGAGTCAGTCCTCGTCTCGAATGCGGGCATGCACTTGCGCTTTCCTCCAGAGCGGTAGCAGCAGTGTCACGCAGTCCGCCGCGTGGATCAAAGGATCTATGGTTTTCCCTCGAGTCTTTCCCACGAGGCTTTCCCACGAGGCTTTCCACAGGGCTGTCCCACGTGCACACGTGGTGGGACTCGATTCTCGGCTTGAACGTCAAGGCAGTGCAGGGAAAACAGGTTCCTCTGGAATGGACTGACACATCTGGGGGACTCTTGGAATGGTGGCACGACCCTGGAGTTCCTCTCGCCTTTCCTGTGGAGAGCGCCTCCTCTTGAGATGCGACGGGAACGCCGGGAATTCTTTCCCTACGAAACAGGGAAAGGATCCCTCATCTCGAGCTAGGAGGCGGAAATGGGGCTCCCCTGGATGTTTGCGGGACCCCACGTGCTTCCTCTCGAGTGGAGACGGGTATGTCGGGGAATTTCTTGAGTTGCAGCAAGGGTGTGAAGGACCCTTTGGATTTTCCAGTGGTTAGACGTGATTAGCCTCGAGAAGCCTCAGCGGAAATGGGCCTCATCTCGCCTGGAGGGCAAAACCTCCTGGATTTTCTCGAGTTGCGGCAGGTGTTCTCGACTTACGACGGGGACCTCAGGGACCCGCTCTGGTGGCCTCAGGAAAGGCCAGTCCCCATGCGAGTTCCTCGGGGGCCTCTCGGGATTCCTCTCCCGTCGATGCCGGGGCCTAAGACCTTGTGTGGAGTCGGGGCCGGAACCTGAGGATTCCTCTCCAGTGTTGACATGGATCTTGGGGTACTTCTGGAGTCTCCCCAGGGGAGTCAGTCCTCGTCTCGAATGCGGGCATGCACTTGGGCTTTCCTCCAGAGCGGTAGCAGCAGTGTCACGCAGTCCGCCGCGTGGATCAAAGGATCTATGGTTTTCCCTCGAGTCTTTCCCACGAGGCTTTCCCACAAGGCTTTCCCACAGGGCTGTCCCACGTGCACACGTGGTGGGAGTCGATCCTCGGCTTGAACGTCAAGGCAGTGCAGGGAAAACAGGTTCCTCTGGAATGGACTGACACATCTGGGGGACTCTTGGAATGGTGGCACGACCCTGGAGTTCCTCTCGCCTTTCCTGTGGAGAGCGCCTCCTCTTGAGATGCGACGGGAACGCCGGGAATTCTTTCCCTACGAAACAGGGAAAGGATCCCTCATCTCGAGCTAGGAGGCGGAAACGGGGCTCCCCTGGATGTGTGCGGGACCCCACGTGCTTCCTCTCGAGTGGAGACGGGTATGTCGGGGAACTTCTTGAGTTGCAGCAAGGGTGTGAAGGACCCTTTGGAAGTTCCAGTGGTTAGACGTGATTAGCCTCGAGAAGCCTCAGCGGAAATGGGCCTCATCTCGCCTGGAGGGCAAAACCTCCTGGATTTTCTCGAGTTGGGGCAGGTGCTCTCGACTTACGACGGGGACCTCAGGGACCGCTCTGGTGGCCTCAGGAAAGGCCAGTCCCCATGCGAGTTCCTCGGGGGCCTCTCGGGATTCCTCTCCCGTCGTTGCCGGGGCCTAAGACCTTGTGTGGAGTCGGGGCCGGAACCTGAGGATTCCTCTCCAGTGCTGACATGGATCTTGGGGTACTTCTGGAGTCTCCCCAGGGGAGTCAGTCCTCGTCTCGAATGCGGGCATGCACTTGCGCTTTCCTACAGAGCGGTAGCAGCAGTGTCACGCAGTCCGCCGCGTGGATCAAAGGATCTATGTTTTTCCCTCGCGTCTTTCCCACGAGGCTTTCCCACGAGTCTTTCCCACAGGGCTGTCCCACGTGCACACGTGGTGGGAGTCGATCCTCGGCTTGAACGTCAAGGCAGTGCAGGGAAAACAGGTTCCTCTGGAATGGACTGACACATCTGGGCGTCTCTTGGAATGGTGGCATGACCCTGGAGTTCCTCTCGCCTCTCCTGTGGAGAGCGCCTCCTCTTCAGATGCGACGGGAACGCCGGGAATTCTTTCCCTACGAAACAGGGAAAGGATCCCTCATCTCGAGCTAGGAGGCGGAAACGGGGCTCCCCTGGATGTGTGCGGGACACCACGTGCTTCCTCTCGAGTGGAGACGGGTATGTCGGGGAACTTCTTGAGTTGCAGCAAGGGTGTGAAGCACCCTTTGGAAGTTCCAGTGGTTAGACGTGATTAGCCTCGAGAAGCCTCAGCGGAAATGGGCCTCATCTCGCCTGGAGGGCAAAACCTCCTGGATTTTCTCGAGTTGCGGCAGGTGCTCTCGACTTTCGACGGGGACTTCAGGGACGCGCTCTGGTGGCCTCAGGAAAGGCCAGTCCCCATGCGAGTTCCTCGGGGGCCTCTCGGGATTCCTCTCCCGTCGATGCCGGGGCCTAAGACCTTGTGTGGAGTCGGGGCCGGAACCTGAGGATTCCTCTCCAGTGCTGACATGGATCTTGGGGTACTTCTGGAGTCTTTCCAGGGGAGTCAGTCCTCGTCTCGAATGCGGGCATGCACTTGCGCTTTCCTCCAGAGCGGTAGCAGCAGTGTCACGCAGTCCGCCGCGTGGATCAAAGGATCTATGGTTTTCCCTCGAGTCTTTCCCACGAGGCTTTCCACGAGGCTTTCCCACAGGGCTGTCCCACGTGCACACGTGGTGGGAGTCGATCCTCGGCTTGAACGTCAAGGCAGTGCAGGGAAAACAGGTTCCTCTGGAATGGACTGACACATCTGGGGGACTCTTGGAATGGTGGCACGACCCTGGAGTTCCTCTCGCCTCTCCTGTGGAGAGCCCCTCATCTTGAGATGCGACGGGAACGCCGGGAATTCTTTCCCTACGAAACAGGGAAAGGATCCCTCATCTCGAGCTAGGAGGCGGAAACGGGGCTCCCCTGGATGTGTGCGGGACCCCACGTGCTTCCTCTCGAGTGGAGACGGGTATGTCGGGGAACTTCTTGAGTTGCAGCAAGGGTGTGAAGGACCCTTTGGAAGTTCCAGTGGTTAGACGTGATTAGCCTCGAGAAGCCTCAGCGGAAATGGGCCTCATCTCGCCTGGAGGGCAAAACCTCCTGGATTTTCTCGAGTTGCGGCAGGTGTTCTCGACTTACGACGGGGACCTCAGGGACCCGCTCTGGTGGCCTCAGGAAAGGCCAGTCCCCATGCGAGTTCCTCGGGGGCCTCTCGGGATTACTCTCCCGTCGATGACGGGGCCTAAGACCTTGTGTGGAGTCGGGGCCGGAACCTGAGGATTCCTCTCCAGTGCTGACATGGATCTTGGGGTACTTCTGGAGTCTCCCCAGGGGAGTCAGTCCTCGTCTCGAATGCGGGCATGCACTTGCGCTTTCCTCCAGAGCGGTAGCAGCAGTGTCACGCAGTCCGCCGCGTGGATCAAAGGATCTATGTTTTTCCCTCGAGTCTTTCCCACGAGGCTTTCCCACGAGGCTTTCCACAGGGCTGTCCCACCTGCACACGTGGTGGGAGTCGATCCTCGGCTTGAACGTCAAGGCAGTGCAGGGAAAACAGGTTCCTCTGGAATGGACTGACACATCTGGGGGACTCTTGGAATGGTGGCACGACCCTGGAGTTCCTCGCGCCTTTCCTGTGGAGAGCGCCTCCTCTTGAGATGCGACGGGAACGCCGGGAATTCTTTCCCTACGAAACAGGGAAAGGATCCCTCATCTCGAGCTAGGAGGCGGAAACGGGGCTCCCCTGGATGTGTGCGGGACCCCACGTGCTTCCTCTCGAGTGGAGACGGGTATGTCGGGGAACTTCTTGAGTTGCAGCAAGGGTGTGAAGGACCCTTTGGAAGTTCCAGTGGTTAGACGTGATTAGCCTCGAGAAGCCTCAGCGGAAATGGGCCTCATCTCGCCTGGAGGGCAAAACCTCCTGGATTTTCTCGAGTTGCGGCAGGTGCTCTCGACTTACGACGGGGACCTCAGGGACCCGCTCTGGTGGCCTCAGGAAAGGCCAGTCCCCATGCGAGTTCCTCGGGGGCCTCTCGGGATTCCTCTCCCGTCGATGCCGGGGCCTAAGACCTTGTGTGGATTCGGGGCCGGAACCTGAGGATTCCTCTCCAGTGCTGACATGGATCTTGGGGTACTTCTGGAGTCTCCCCAGGGGAGTCAGTCCTCGTCTCGAATGCGGGCATGCACTTGCGCTTTCCTCCAGTGCGGTAGCAGCAGTGTCACGCAGTCCGCCGCGTGGATCAAAGGATCTATGGTTTTCCCTCGAGTCTTTCCCACGAGGCTTTCCAACGAGGCTTTCCCACAGGGCTGTCTCACGTGCACACGTGGTGGGAGTCGATCCTCGGCTTGAACGTCAAGGCAGTGCAGGGAAAACAGGTTCCTCTGGAATGGACTGACACATCTGGGCGTCTCTTGGAATGGTGGCATGACCCTGGAGTTCTTCTCGCCTCTCCTGTGGAGAGCGCCTCCTCTTCAGATGCGACGGGAACGCCGGGAATTCTTTCCCTACGAAACAGGGAAAGGATCCCTCATCTCGAGCTAGGAGGCGGAAACGGGGCTCCCCTGGATGTGTGCGGGACACCACGTGCTTCCTCTCGAGTGGAGACGGGTATGTCGGGGAACTTCTTGAGTTGCAGCAAGGGTGTGAAGCACCCTTTGGAAGTTCCAGTGGTTAGACGTGATTAGCCTCGAGAAGCCTCAGCGGAAATGGGCCTCATCTCGCCTGGAGGGCAAAACCTCCTGGATTTTCTCGAGTTGCGGCAGGTGCTCTCGACTTTCGACGGGGACTTCAGGGACGCGCTCTGGTGGCCTCAGGAAAGGCCAGTCCCCATGCGAGTTCCTCGGGGGCCTCTCGGGATTCCTCTCCCGTCGATGCCGGGGCCTAAGACCTTGTGTGGAGTCGGGGCCGGAACCTGAGGATTCCTCTCCAGTGCTGACATGGATCTTGGGGTACTTCTGGAGTCTTTCCAGGGGAGTCAGTCCTCGTCTCGAATGCGGGCATGCACTTGCGCTTTCCTCCAGAGCGGTAGCAGCAGTGTCACGCAGTCCGCCGCGTGGATCAAAGGATCTATGGTTTTCCCTCGAGTCTTTCCCACGAGGCTTTCCACGAGGCTTTCCCACAGGGCTGTCCCACGTGCACACGTGGTGGGAGTCGATCCTCGGCTTGAACGTCAAGGCAGTGCAGGGAAAACAGGTTCCTCTGGAATGGACTGACACATCTGGGGGACTCTTGGAATGGTGGCACGACCCTGGAGTTCCTCTCGCCTCTCCTGTGGAGAGCCCCTCATCTTGAGATGCGACGGGAACGCCGGGAATTCTTTCCCTAAGAAACAGGGAAAGGATCCCTCATCTCGAGCTAGGAGGCGGAAACGGGGCTCCCCTGGATGTGTGCGGGACCCCACGTGCTTCCTCTCGAGTGGAGACGGGTATGTCGGGGAACTTCTTGAGTTGCAGCAAGGGTGTGAAGGACCCTTTGGAAGTTCCAGTGGTTAGACGTGATTAGCCTCGAGAAGCCTCAGCGGAAATGGGCCTCATCTCGCCTGGAGGGCAAAACCTCCTGGATTTTCTCGAGTTGCGGCAGGTGCTCTCGACTTACGACGGGGACCTCAGGGACCCGCTCTGGTGGCCTCAGGAAAGGCCAGTCCCCATGCGACTTCCTCGGGGGCCTCTCGGGATTCCTCTCCCATAGATGCCGGGGCCGAAGACCTTGTGTGGAGTCGGGGCCGGAACCAGAAGATTCCTCTCCAGTGCTGACATGGATCTTGGGGTACTTCTGGAGTCTCCCCAGGGGAGTCAGTCCTCGTTTCGAATGCGGGCATGCACTTGCGCTTTCCTCCAGAGCGGTAGCAGCAGTGTCACGCAGTCCGCCGCGTGGATCAAAGGATCTATGGTTTTCCCTCGAGTCTTTCCCACGAGGCTTTCCCACGAGGCTTTCCCACAGGGCTGTCCCACGTGCACACGTGGTGGGAGTCGATCCTCGGCTTGAACGTCAAGGCAGTGCAGGGAAAACAGGTTCCTCTGGAATGGACTGACACATATGGGGTCTCTTGGAATGGTGGCACGACCCTGGAGTTCCTCTCGCCTTTCCTGTGGGAGTGCCTCCTCTTGAGATGCGACGGGAACGCCGGGAATTCTTTCCCTACGAAACAGGGAAAGGATCCCTCATCTCGAGCTAGGAGGTGGAAACGGGGCTACCCTGGATGTGTGCGGGACCCCACGTGCTTCCTCTCGAGTGGAGACGGGTATGTCGGGGAACTTCTAGAGTTGCAGCAAGGGTGTGAAGGACCCTTTGGAAGTTCCAGTTGTTAGATGTGATTAGCCTCGAGAAGCCTCAGCGGAAATGGGCTTCATCTCGCCTGGAGGGCAAAGTCTCCTGGATTTTCTCGATTTGCGGCAGGTGCTCTCGACTTACGACGGGGACCTCAGGGACCCGCTCTGGTGACCTCAGGAAAGGCCAGTCCCCATGCGAGTTCCTCGGGGGCCTCTCGGGATTTCTCTGCCGTCGATGCCGGGGCCTAAGACCTTGTGTGGAGTCGAGGCCGGAACCTGAGGATTCCTCTCCAGTGCTGACATGGATCTTGGGGTACTTCTGGAGTATCCCCAGGGGAGTCAGTCCTCGTCTCGAATGCGGGCATGCACTTGCGCTTTCCTCCAGAGCGGTAGCAGCAGTGTCACGCAGTCCGCCGCGTGGATCAAAGGATCTATGGTTTTCCCTCGAGTCTTTCCCACGAGGCTTTCCACGAGGCTTTCCCACAGGGCTGTCCCACGTGCACACGTGGTGGGAGTCGATCCTCGGCTTGAACGTCAAGGCAGTGCAGGGAAAACAGGTTCCTCTGGAATGGACTGACACATCTGGGGGACTCTTGGAATGGTGGCACGACCCTGGAGTTCCTCTCGCCTCTCCTGTGGAGAGCCCCTCATCTTGAGATGCGACGGGAACGCCGGGAATTCTTTCCCTAAGAAACAGGGAAAGGATCCCTCATCTCGAGCTAGGAGGCGGAAACGGGGCTCCCCTGGATGTGTGCGGGACCCCACGTGCTTCCTCTCGAGTGGAGACGGGTATGTCGGGGAACTTCTTGAGTTGCAGCAAGGGTGTGAAGGACCCTTTGGAAGTTCCAGTGGTTAGACGTGATTAGCCTCGAGAAGCCTCAGCGGAAATGGGCCTCATCTCGCCTGGAGGGCAAAACCTCCTGGATTTTCTCGAGTTGCGGCAGGTGCTCTCGACTTACGACGGGGACCTCAGGGACCCGCTCTGGTGGCCTCAGGAAAGGCCAGTCCCCATGCGACTTCCTCGGGGGCCTCTCGGGATTCCTCTCCCATAGATGCCGGGGCCGAAGACTTTGTGTGGAGTCGGGGCCGGAACCAGAAGATTCCTCTCCAGTGCTGACATGGATCTTGGGGTACTTCTGGAGTCTCCCCAGGGGAGTCAGTCCTCGTTTCGAATGCGGGCATGCACTTGCGCTTTCCTCCAGAGCGGTAGCAGCAGTGTCACGCAGTCCGCCGCGTGGATCAAAGGATCTATGGTTTTCCCTCGAGTCTTTCCCACGAGGCTTTCCCACGAGGCTTTCCCACAGGGCTGTCCCACGTGCACACGTGGTGGGAGTCGATCCTCGGCTTGAACGTCAAGGCAGTGCAGGGAAAACAGGTTCCTCTGGAATGGACTGACACATATGGGGTCTCTTGGAATGGTGGCACGACCCTGGAGTTCCTCTCGCCTTTTCTGTGGGAGTGCCTCCTCTTGAGATGCGACGGGAACGCCGGGAATTCTTTCCCTACGAAACAGGGAAAGGATCCCTCATCTCGAGCTAGGAGGTGGAAACGGGGCTACCCTGGATGTGTGCGGGACCCCACGTGCTTCCTCTCGAGTGGAGACGGGTATGTCGGGGAACTTCTAGAGTTGCAGCAAGGGTGTGAAGGACCCTTTGGAAGTTCCAGTTGTTAGATGTGATTAGCCTCGAGAAGCCTCAGCGGAAATGGGCTTCATCTCGCCTGGAGGGCAAAGTCTCCTGGATTTTCTCGATTTGCGGCAGGTGCTCTCGACTTACGACGGGGACCTCAGGGACCCGCTCTGGTGACCTCAGGAAAGGCCAGTCCCCATGCGAGTTCCTCGGGGGCCTCTCGGGATTTCTCTGCCGTCGATGCCGGGGCCTAAGACCTTGTGTGGAGTCGAGGCCGGAACCTGAGGATTCCTCTCCAGTGCTGACATGGATCTTGGGGTACTTCTGGAGTCTCCCCAGGGGAGTCAGTCCTCATCTCGAATGCGGGCATGCACTTGCGCTTTCCTCCAGAGTGGTAGCAGCAGTGTCACGCAGTCCGCCGCGTGGATCAAAGGATCTATGGTTTTCCCTCGAGTCTTTCCCACGAGGCTTTCCCACGAGGCTTTCCACAGGGCTGTCCCACGTGCACACGTGGTGGGACTCGATTCTCGGCTTGAACGTCAAGGCAGTGCAGGGAAAACAGGTTCCTCTGGAATGGACTGACACATCTGGGGGACTCTTGGAATGGTGGCACGACCCTGGAGTTCCTCTCGCCTTTCCTGTGGAGAGCGCCTCCTCTTGAGATGCGACGGGAACGCCGGGAATTCTTTCCCTACGAAACAGGGAAAGGATCCCTCATCTCGAGCTAGGAGGCGGAAATGGGGCTCCCCTGGATGTTTGCGGGACCCCACGTGCTTCCTCTCGAGTGGAGACGGGTATGTCGGGGAATTTCTTGAGTTGCAGCAAGGGTGTGAAGGACCGTTTGGATTTTCCAGTGGTTAGACGTGATTAGCCTCGAGAAGCCTCAGCGGAAATGGGCCTCATCTCGCCTGGAGGGCAAAACCTCCTGGATTTTCTCGAGTTGCGGCAGGTGTTCTCGACTTACGACGGGGACCTCAGGGACCCGCTCTGGTGGCCTCAGGAAAGGCCAGTCCCCATGCGAGTTCCTCGGGGGCCTCTCGGGATTCCTCTCCCGTCGATGCCGGGGCCTAAGACCTTGTGTGGAGTCGGGGCCGGAACCTGAGGATTCCTCTCCAGTGCTGACATGGATCTTGGGGTACTTCTGGAGTCTCCCCAGGGGAGTCAGTCCTCGTCTCGAATGCGGGCATGCACTTGCGCTTTCCTCCAGAGCGGTAGCAGCAGTGTCACGCAGTCCGCCGCGTGGATCAAAGGATCTATGTTTTTCCCTCGAGTCTTTCCCACGAGGCTTTCCCACGAGGCTTTCCACAGGGCTGTCCCACCTGCACACGTGGTGGGAGTCGATCCTCGGCTTGAACGTCAAGGCAGTGCAGGGAAAACAGGTTCCTCTGGAATGGACTGACACATCTGGTGGACTCTTGGAATGGTGGCACGACCCTGGAGTTCCTCTCGCCTTTCCTGTGGAGAGCGCCTCCTCTTGAGATGCGACGGGAACGCTGGGAATTCTTTCCCTACGAAACAGGGAAAGGATCCCTCATCTCGAGCTAGGAGGCGGAAACGGGGCTCCCCTGGATGTGTGCGGGACCCCACGTGCTTCCTCTCGAGTGGAGACGGGTATGTCGGGGAACTTCTTGAGTTGCAGCAAGGGTGTGAAGGACCCTTTGGAAGTTCCAGTGGTTAGACGTGATTAGCCTCGAGAAGCCTCAGCGGAAATGGGCCTCATCTCGCCTGGAGGGCAAAACCTCCTGGATTTTCTCGAGTTGCGGCAGGTGCTCTCGACTTACGACGGGGACCTCAGGGACCCGCTCTGGTGGCCTCAGGAAAGGCCAGTCCCCATGCGAGTTCCTCGGGGGCCTCTCGGCATTCCTCTCCCGTCGATGCCGGGGCCTAAGACCTTGTGTGGAGTCGGGGCCGGAACCTGAGGATTCCTCTCCAGTGCTGACATGGATCTTGGGGTACTTCTGGAGTCTCCCCAGGGGAGTCAGTCCTCGTCTCGAATGCGGGCATGCACTTGCGCTTTCCTCCAGTGCGGTAGCAGCAGTGTCACGCAGTCCGCCGCGTGGATCAAAGGATCTATGGTTTTCCCTCGAGTCTTTCCCACGAGGCTTTCCAACGAGGCTTTCCCACAGGGCTGTCCCACGTGCACACGTGGTGGGAGTCCATCCTCGGCTTGAACGTCAAGGCAGTGCAGGGAAAACAGGTTCCTCTGGAATGGACTGACATATCTGGGGGACTCTTGGAATGGTGGCAGGACCCTGGAGTTCCTCTCGCCTTTCCTGTGGAGAGCGCCTCCTCTTGAGATGCGACGGGAACGCCGGGAATTCTTTCCCAACGAAACAGGGAAAGGATCCCTCATCTCGAGCTAGGAGGCGGAAACGGGGTTCCCCTGGATGTGTGCGGGACCCCATGTGCTTCCTCTCGAGTGGAGACGGGTATGTCTGGGAACTTCTTGAGTTGCAGCAAGGGTGTGAAGGACCCTTTGGAAGTTCCAGTGGTTAGACGTGATTAGCCTCGAGAAGCCTCAGCGGAAATGGGCCTCATCTCGCCTGGAGGGCAAAACCTCCTGGATTTTCTCGAGTTGCGGCAGGTGCTCTCGACTTACGACGGGGACCTCAGGGACCCGCTCTGGTGGCCTCAGGAAAGGCCAGTCCCCATGCGAGTTCCTCGGGGGCCTCTCGGCATTCCTCTCCCGTCGATGCCGGGGCCTAAGACCTTGTGTGGAGTCGGGGCCGGAACCTGAGGATTCCTCTCCAGTGCTGACATGGATCTTGGGGTACTTCTGGAGTCTCCCCAGGGGAGTCAGTCCTCGTCTCGAATGCGGGCATGCACTTGCGCTTTCCTCCAGTGCGGTAGCAGCAGTGTCACGCAGTCCGCCGCGTGGATCAAAGGATCTATGCTTTTCCCTCGAGTCTTTCCCACGAGGCTTTCCAACGAGGCTTTCCCACAGGGCTGTCCCACGTGCACACGTGGTGGGAGTCCATCCTCGGCTTGAACGTCAAGGCAGTGCAGGGAAAACAGGTTCCTCTGGAATGGACTGACATATCTGGGGGACTCTTGGAATGGTGGCAGGACCCTGGAGTTCCTCTCGCCTTTCCTGTGGAGAGCGCCTCCTCTTGAGATGCGACGGGAACGCCGGGAATTCTTTCCCAACGAAACAGGGAAAGGATCCCTCATCTCGAGCTAGGAGGCGGAAACGGGGTTCCCCTGGATGTGTGCGGGACCCCATGTGCTTCCTCTCGAGTGGAGACGGGTATGTCTGGGAACTTCTTGAGTTGCAGCAAGGGTGTGAAGGACCCTTTGGAAGTTCCAGTGGTTAGACGTGATTAGCCTCGAGAAGCCTCAGCGGAAATGGGCCTCATCTCGCCTGGAGGGCAAAACCTCCTGGATTTTCTCGAGTTGCGGCAGGTGCTCTCGACTTACGACGGGGACCTCAGGGAAAGCTCTGGTGGCCTCAGGAAAGGCCAGTCCCCATGCGAGTTCCTCGGGGGCCTCTCGGGATTCCTCTCCCGTCGTTGCCGGGGCCTAAGACCTTGTGTGGAGTCGGGGCCGGAACCTGAGGATTCCTCTCCAGTGCTGACATGGATCTTGGGGTACTTCTGGAGTCTCCCCAGGGGAGTCAGTCCTCGTCTCGAATGCGGGCATGCACTTGCGCTTTCCTCCAGAGCGGTAGCAGCAGTGTCACGCAGTCCGCCGCGTGGATCAAAGGATCTATGGTTTTCCCTCGAGTCTTTCCCACGAGGCTTTCCCACGAGTCTTTCCCACAGGGCTGTCCCACGTGCACACGTGGTGGGAGTCGATCCTCGGCTTGAACGTCAAGGCAGTGCAGGGAAAACAGGTTCCTCTGGAATGGACTGACACATCTGGGCGTCTCTTGGAATGGTGGCATGACCCTGGAGTTCCTCTCGCCTCTCCTGTGGAGAGTGCCTCCTCTTGAGATGCGACGGGAACCCCGGGAATTCTTTCCCTACGAAACAGGGAAAGGATCCCTCATCTCGAGCTAGGAGGCGGAAACGGGGCTCCCCTGGATGTGTGCGGGACCCCACGTGCTTCCTCTCGAGTGGAGACGGGTATGTAGGGGAACTTCTTGAGTTGCAGCAAGGGTGTGAAGGACCCTTTGGAAGTTCCAGTGGTTAGACGTGATTAGCCTCGAGAAGCCTCAGCGGAAATGGGCCTCATCTCGCCTGGAGGGCAAAACCTCCTTGATTTTCTCGAGTTGCGGCATGTGCTCTCGACTTACGACGGGGACCTCAGGGACCCGCTCTGGTGACCTCAGGAAAGGCCAGTCCCCATGCGAGTTCCTCGGGGGCCTCTCGGGATTCCTCTCCCATTGATGCCGGGGCCTAAGACCTTGTGTGGAGTCGGGGCCGGAACCTGAGTATTCCTCTCCAGTGCTGACATGGATCATGGGGTACTTCTGGAGTCTCCCCAGGGGAGTCAGTCCTCGTCTCGAATGCGGGCATGTACTTGCGCTTTCCTCCAGAGCGGTAGCAGCAGTGTCACGCAGTCTGCCGCGTGGATCATAGGATCTATGGTTTTCCCTCGAGTCTTTCCCACGAGGCTTTCCCACTAGGCTTTCCCACAGGGCTGTCCCACGTGCACACGTGGTGGGAGTGGATCCTCGGCTTGAACGTCAAGGCAGTGCAGGGAAAACAGGTTCCTCTGGAATGGACTGACACATCTGGGGGACTCTTGGAATGGTGGCACGACCCTGGAGTTAATCTCGCCTTTCCTGTGGAGAGCGCCTCCTCTTGAGATGCAACAGGAACGCCGGGAATTCTTTCCCTACGAAACAGGGAAAGGATCCCTCATCTCGAGCTAGGAGGCGGAAACCGGGCTCCCCTGGATGTGTGCGGGATACCACGTGCTTCCTATCGAGTGGAGACGGGTATGTCGGGGAACTTCTTGAGTAGCAGCAAGGGTGTGAAGGACCCTTTGGAAATTCCAGTGGTTAGATGTGATTGGCCTCGAGAAGCCTCAGCGGAAATGGGCCTCATCTCGCCTGGAGGGCAAAACCTCCTGGATTTTCTCGAGTTGCGGCAGGTGCTCTCGACTTACGACGGGGACCTCAGGGACCCGCTCTGGTGGCCTCAGGAAAGGCCAGTCCCCATGCGAGTTCCTCGGGGGCCTCTCGGGATTCCTCTCCCGTCGATGCCGGGGCCTAAGACCTTGTGTGGAGTCGGGGCCGGAACCTGAGGATTCCTCTCCAGTGCTGACATGGATCTTGGGGTACTTCTGGAGTCTCCCCAGGGGAGTCAGTCCTCGTCTCGAATGCGGGCATGCACTTGCGCTTTCCTCCAGAGCGGTAGCAGCAGTGTCACGCAGTCCGCCGCGTGGATCAAAGGATCTATGGTTTTCCCTCGAGTCTTTCCCACGAGGCTTTCCCACGAGGCTTTCCCACAGGGCTGTCCCACGTGCACACGTGGTGGGAGTGGATCCTCGGCTTGAACGTCAAGGCAGTGCAGGGAAAACAGGTTCCTCTGGAATGGACTGACACATCTGGGGGACTCTTGGAATGGTGGCACGACCCTGGAGTTAATCTCGCCTTTCCTGTGGAGAGCGCCTCCTCTTGAGATGCGACAGGAACGCCGGGAATTCTTTCCCTACGAAACAGGGAAAGGATCCCTCATCTCGAGCTGGGAGGCGGAAACGGGGCTCCCCTGGATGTTTGCGGGATACCACGTGCTTCCTATCGAGTGGAGACGGGTATGTCGGGGAACTTCTTGAGTAGCAGCAAGGGTGTGAAGGACGCTTTGGAAGTTCCAGTGGTTAGATGTGATTGGCCTCGAGAAGCCTCAGCGGAAATGGGCCTCATCTCGCCTGGAGGGCAAAACCTCCTGGATTTTCTCGAGTTACGGCAGGTGCTCTCGACTTACGACGGGGACCTCAGGGACCCGCTCTGGTGGCCTCAGGAAAGGCCAGTCCCCATGCGAGTTCCTCGGGGGCCTCTCGGGATTCCTCTCCCGTCGATGCCTGGGCCTAAGACCTTGTGTGGATTCGGGGCCGGAACCTGAGGATTCCTCTCCAGTGCTGACATGGATCTTGGGGTACTTCTGGAGTCTCCCCAGGGGAGTCAGTCCTCGTCTCGAATGCGGGCATGCACTTGCGCTTTCCTCCAGAGCGGTAGCAGCAGTGTCACGCAGTCCGCCGCGTGGATCAAAGGATCTATGGTTTTCCCTCGAGTCTTTCCCACGAGGCTTTCCCACGAGGCTTTCCCACAGGGCTGTCCCACGTGCACACGTGGTGGGAGTGGATCCTCGGCTTGAACGTCAAGGCAGTGCAGGGAAAACAGGTTCCTCTGGAATGGACTGACACATCTGGGGGACTCTTGGAATGGTGGCACGACCCTGGAGTTCCTCTCGCCTTTCCTGTGGAGAGCGCCTCCTCTTGAGATGCGACGGGAACGCCGGGAATTCTTTACCTACGAAACAGGGAAAGGATCCCTCATCTCGAGCTAGGAGGCGGAAACGGGGCTCCCCTGGATGTGTGCGGGACCCCACGTGCTTCCTCTCGAGTGGAGACGGGTATGTCGGGGAACATCTTGAGTTGCAGCAAGGGTGTGAAGGACCCTTTGGAAGTTCCAGTGGTTAGACGTGATTAGCCTCGAGAAGCCTCAGCGGAAATGGGCCTCATCTCGCCTGGAGGGCAAAACCTCCTGGATTTTCTCGAGTTGCGGCAGGTGCTCTCGACTTACGACGGGGACCTCAGGAACCCGCTCTGGTCGCCTCAGGAAAGGCCAGTCCCCATGCGAGTTCCTCGGGGGCCTCTCGGGATTCCTCTCCCGTCGTTGCCGGGGCCTAAGACCTTGTGTGGAGTCGGGGCCGGAACCTGAGGATTCCTCTCCAGTGCTGACATGGATCTTGGGGTACTTCTGGAGTCTCCCCAGGGGAGTCAGTCCTCGTCTCGAATGCGGGCATGCACTTGCGCTTTCCTCCAGAGCGGTAGCAGCAGTGTCACGCAGTCCGCCGCGTGGATCAAAGGATCTATGGTTTTCCCTCGAGTCTTTCCCACGAGGCTTTCCCACGAGGCTTTCCCACAGGGCTGTCCCACGTGCACACGTGGTGGGAGTCGATCCTCGGCTTGAACGTCAAGGCAGTGCAGGGAAAACAGGTTCCTCTGGAATGGACTGACACATCTGGGGGACTCTTGGAATGGTGGCACGACCCTGGAGTTCCTCTCGCCTTTCCTGTGGAGAGCGCCTCCTCTTGAGATGCGACGGGAACGCCGGGAATTCTTTCCCTACGGAACAGGGAAAGGATCCCTCATCTCGAGCTAGGAGGCGGAAACGGGGCTCCCCTGGATGTGTGCGGGACCCCACGTGCTTCCTCTCGAGTGGAGACGGGTATGTCGGGGAACTTCTTGAGTTGCAGCAAGGGTGTGAAGGACCCTTTGGAAGTTCCAGTGGTTAGACGTGATTCGCCTCGAGAAGCCTCAGCGGAAATGGGCCTCATCTCGCCTGGAGGGCAAAACCTCCTGGATTTTCTCGAGTTGCGGCAGGTGCTCTCGACTTACGACGGGGACGTCAGGGACCCGCTCTGGTGGCCTCAGGAAAGGCCAGTCCCCATGCGAGTTCCTCGGGGGCCTCTCGGGATTCCTCTCCCGTCGATGCCGGGGCCTAAGACCTTGTGTGGAGTCGGGGCCGGAACCTGAGGATTCCTCTCCAGTGCTGACATGGATCTTGGGGTACTTCTGGAGTCTCCCCAGGGGAGTCAGTCCTCGTCTCGAATGCGGGCATGCACTTGCGCTTTCCTCCAGAGCGGTAGCAGCAGTGTCACGCAGTCCGCCGCGTGGATCAAAGGATCTATGGTTTTCCCTCGAGTCTTTCCCACGAGGCTTTCCCACGAGGCTTTCCCACAGGGCTGTCCCACCTGCACACGTGGTGGGAGTCGATCCTCGGCTTGAACGTCAAGGCAGTGCAGGGAAAACAGTTTCCTCTGGAATGGACTGACCCATCTGGGCGTCTCTTGGAATGGTGGGACGACCCTGGATTTCCTCTCGCCTCTCCTGTGGAGAGCGCCTCCTCTTGAGATGCGACGGGAACGCCGGGAATTCTTTCCCTAAGAAACAGGGAAAGGATCCCTCATCTCGAGCTAGGAGGCGGAAATGGGGCTCCACTGGATGTGTGCGGGACCCCACGTGCTTCCTCTCGAGTGGAGACGGGTATGTCGGGGAACTTCTTGAGTTGCAGCAAGGGTGTGAAGGACCCTTTGGAAGTTCCAGTGGTTAGATGTGATTAGCCTCGAGAAGCCTCAGCGGAAATAGGCCTCATCTCGCCTGGAGGGCAAAACCTCCTGGATTTTCTCGAGTTGCGGCATGTGCTCTCGACTTACGACGGGGACCTCAGGGACCCGCTCAGGTGACCTCAGGAAAGGCCATTCCCCATGCGAGTTCCTCGGGGGCCTCTCGGGATTCCTCTCCCATTGATGCCGGGGCCTAAGACCTTGTGTGGAGTCGGGGCCGGAACCTGAGGATTCCTCTCCAGTGCTGACATGGATCATGGGGTACTTCGGGAGTCTCCCCAGGGGAGTCAGTCCTCGTCTCGAATGCGGGCATGTACTTGCGCTTTCCTCCAGAGCGGTAGCAGCAGTGTCACGCAGTCCGCCGCGTGGATCAAAGGATCTATGGTTTTCCCTCGAGTCTTTCCCACGAGGCTTTCCCACGAGGCTTTCCCACAGGGCTATCCCACGTGCACACGTGGTGGGAGTGGATCCTCGGCTTGAACGTCAAGGCAGTGCAGGGAAAACAGGTTCCTCTGGAATGGACTGACACATCTGGGGGACTCTTGGAATGGTGGCACGACCCTGGAGTTTCTCTCGCCTTTCCTGTGGAGAGCGCCTCCTCTTGAGATGCGACGGGAACGCCGGGAATTCTTTCCCTACGAAACAGTGAAAGGATCCCTCATCTCGAGCTAGGAGGCGGAAACGGGGCTCCCCTGGATGTGTGCGGGATACCACGTGCTTCCTATCGAGTGGAGACGGGTATGTCGGGGAACTTCTTGAGTAGCAGCAAGGGTGTGAAGGACCCTTTGGAAGTTCCAGTGGTTAGATGTGATTGGCCTCGAGAAGCCTCAGCGGAAATGGGCCTCATCTCGCCTGGAGGGCAAAACCTCCTGGATTTTCTCGAGTTATGGCAGGTGCTCTCGACTTACGACGGGGACCTCAGGGACCCGCTCTGGTGGCCTCAGGAAAGGCCAGTCCCCATGCGAGTTCCTCGGGGGCCTCTCGGGATTCCTCTCCCGTCGATGCCGGGGCCTAAGACCTTGTGTGGAGTCGGGGCCGGAACCTGAGGATTCCTCTCCAGTGCTGACATGGATCTTGGGGTACTTCTGGAGTCTCCCCAGGGGAGTCAGTCCTCGTCTCGAATGCGGGCATGCACTTGCGCTTTCCTCCAGAGCGGTAGCAGCAGTGTCACGCAGTCCGCCGCGTGGATCAAAGGATCTATGGTTTTCCCTCGAGTCTTTCCCACGAGGCTTTCCCACGAGGCTTTCCCACAGGGCTGTTCCACGTGCACACGTGGTGGGAGTGGATCCTCGGCTTGAACGTCAAGGCAGTGCAGGGAAAACAGGTTCCTCTGGAATGGACTGACACATCTGGGGGACTCTTGGAATGGTGGCACGACCCTGGCGTTCCTCTCGCCTTTCCTGTGGAGAGCGCCTCCTCTTGAGTTGCGCCGGGAACGCCGGGAATTCTTTCCCTACGAAACAGGGAAAGGATCCCTCATCTCGAGCTAGGAGGCGGAAACGTGGCTCCCCTGGATGTGTGCGGGACCCCACGTGCTTCCTCTCGAGTGGAGACGGGTATGTCGGGGAACTTCTTGAGTTGCAGCAAGGGTGTGAAGGACCCTTTGGAAGTTCCAGTGGTTAGACGTGATTAGCCTCGAGAAGCCTCAGCGGAAATGGGCCTCATCTCGCCTGGAGGGCAAAATCTCCTGGATTTTCTCGAGTTGCGGCAGGTGCTCTCGACTTACGACGGGGACCTCAGTGACCCGCTCTGGTGGCATCAGGAAAGGCCAGTCCCCATGCGAGTTCCTCGGGGGCCTCTCGGCATTCCTCTCCCGTCGATGCCGGGGCCTAAGACCTTGTGTGGAGTCGGGGCCGGAACCTGAGGATTCCGCTCCAGTGCTGACATGGATCTTGGGATACTTCTGGAGTCTCCCCAGGGGAGTCAGTCCTCGTCTCGAATGCGGGCATGCACTTGCGCTTTCCTCCAGAGCGGTAGCAGCAGTGTCACGCAGTCCACCACGTGGAACAAGGATCTATGGTTTTACCTCGAGTCTTTCCCACGAGGCTTTCCCACGAGGCTTTCCCACAGGGCTGTCCCACGTGCACACGTGGTGGGAGTCGATCCTCGGCTTGAACGTCAAGGCAGTGCAGGGAAAACAGGTTCCTCTGGAATGGACTGACCCATCTGGGTGTCTCTTGGAATGGTGGCACGACCCTGGAGTTCCTCTCGCCTCTCCTGTGGAGAGCGCCTCCTCTTGAGATGCGACGGGAACGCCGGGAATTCATTCCCTACGAAACAGGGAAAGGATCCCTCATCTCGAGCTAGGAGGCGGAAACGGGGCTCCCCTGGATGTGTGCGGGACCCCACGTGCTTCCTCTCGAGTGGAGACGGGTATGTCGGGGAACTTCTTGAGTTGCAGCAAGGGTGTGAAGGACCCTTTGGAAGTTCCAGTGGTTAGATGTGATTAGCCTCGAGAAGCCTCAGCGGAAATGGGCCTCATCTCGCCTGGAGGGCAAAACCTCCTGGATTTTCTCCAGTTGCGGCATGTGCTCTCGACTTACGACGGGGACCTCAGGGACCCGCTCTGGTGACCTCAGGAAAGGCCAGTCCCCATGCGAGTTCCTCGGGGGCCTCTCGGGATTCCTCTCCCATTGATGCCGGGGCCTAAGACCTTGTGTGGAGTCGGGGCCGGAACCTGAGAATTCCTCTCCAGTGCTGACATGCATCATGGGGTACTTCTGGAGTCTCCCCAGGGGAGTCAGTCCTCGTCTCGAATGCGGGTATGTACTTGCGCTTTCCTCCAGAGCGGTAGCAGCAGTGTCACGCAGTCCGGCGCGTGGATCAAAGGATCTATGATTTTCCCTCGGGTCTTTCCCACGAGGCTTTCCCACGAGGCTTTCCCACAGGGCTGTCCCACGTGCACACGTGGTGGGAGTGGATCCTCGGCTTGAACGTCAAGGCAGTGCAGGGAAAACAGGTTCCTCTGGAATGGACTGACACATCTGGGGGACTCTTGGAATGGTGGCACGACCCTGGAGTTCCTCTCGCCTTTCCTGTGGAGAGCGCCTCCTCTTGAGATGCGACGGGAACGCCGGGAATTCTTTCCCTACGAAACAGGGAAAGGATCCCTCATCTCGAGCTAGGAGACGGAAACGGGGCTCCCCTGGATGTGTGCGGGACCCCACGTGCTTCCTCTCGAGTGGAGACGGGTATGTCGGGGAACTTCTTGAGTTGCAGCAAGGGTGTGAAGCACCCTTTGGAAGTTCCAGTGGTTAGACGTGATTCGCCTCGAGAAGCCTCAGCGGAAATGGGCCTCATCTCGCCTGGAGGGCAACACCTCCTGGATTTTCTCGAGTTGTGGCAGGTGCTCTCGACTTACGACGGGGACCTCAGGGACCCGCTCTGGTGGCCTCAGGAAATGCCAGTCCCCATGCGAATTCCTCGGGGGCCTCTCGGGATTCCTCTCCCGTCGATGCCGGGGCCTAAGACCTTGTGTGGAGTCGGGGCCGGAACCTGAGGATTCCTCTCCAGTGCTGACATGGATCTTGGGGTACTTCTGGAGTCTCCCCAGGGGAGTCAGTCCTCGTCTCGAATGCGGGCATGCACTTGCGCTTTCCTCCAGAGCGGTAGCAGCAGTGTCACGCAGTCCGCCGCGTGGATCAAAGGATCTATGGTTTTCCCTCGAGGCTTTCCCACGAGGCTTTCCCACGAGGCTTTCCCACAGGGCTGTTCCACGTGCACACGTGGTGGGAGTGGATCCTCGGCTTGAACGTCAAGGCAGTGCAGGGAAAACAGGTTCCTCTGGAATGGACTGACACATCTGGGGGACTCTTGGAATGGTGTCACGACCCTGGAGTTCCTCTCGCCTTTCCTTTGGAGAGCGCCTCCTCTTCAGATGCGACGGGAACGCCGGGAATTCTTTCCCTACGAAACAGGGAAAGGATCCCTCATCTCGAGCTAGGAGGCAGAAACGGGGCTCCCCTGGATGTGTGCGGGACCCCACGTGCTTCCTCTCTAGTGGAGACGGGTATGTCGGGGAATTCTTGAGTTGCAGCAAGGGTGTGAAGGACCCTTTGGAAGTTCCAGTGGTTAGACGTGATTCGCCGCGAGAAGCCTCAGCGGAAATGGGCCTCATCTCGCCTGGAGGGCAAAACCTCCTGGATTTTCTCGAGTTGCGGCAGGTGCTCTCGACTTACCATGGGGACCTCAGGGACCCGCTCTGGTGGCCTCAGGAAAGGCCAGGCCCCATGCGAGTTCCTCGGGGGCCTCTCGGCATTCCTCTCCCGTCGATGCAGGGGCCTAAGACCTTGTGTGGAGTCGGGGCCGGAACCTGAGGATTCCTCTCCAGTGCTGACATGGATCTTGGGGTATTCTGGAGTCTCCCCAGGGGAGTCAGTCCTCGTCTCGAATGCGGGCATGCACTTGCGCTTTCCTCCAGAGCGGTAGCAGCAGTGTCACGCAGTCCGCCGCGTGGATCAAAGGATCTATGGTTTTCCCTCGAGTCTTTCCCACGAGGCTTTCCCACGAGGCTTTCCCACAGGGCTGTCCCACGTGCACACGTGGTGGGAGTCGATCCTCGGCTTGAACGTCAAGGCAGTGCAGGGAAAACAGGTTCCTCTGGAATGGACTGACACATCTGGGGGACTCTTGAAATGGTGGCACGACCCTGGAGTTCCTCTCGCCTTTCCTGTGGAGAGCGCCTCCTCTTGAGATGCGACGGGAACGCCGGGAATTCTTTCCCTACGAAACAGTGAAAGGATCCCTCATCTCGAGCTAGGAGGCGGAAACGGGGCTCCCCTGGATGTGTGCGGGATACCACGTGCTTCCTATCGAGTGGAGACGGGTATGTCGGGGAACTTCTTGAGTAGCAGCAAGGGTGTGAAGGACCCTTTGGAAGTTCCAGTGGTTAGATGTGATTGGCCTCGAGAAGCCTCAGCGGAAATGGGCCTCATCTCGCCTGGAGGGCAAAACCTCCTGGATTTTCTCGAGTTATGGCAGGTGCTCTCGACTTACGACGGGGACCTCAGGGACCCGCTCTGGTGGCCTCAGGAAAGGCCAGTCCCCATGCGAGTTCCTCGGGGGCCTCTCGGGATTCCTCTCCCGTCGATGCCGGGGCCTAAGACCTTGTGTGGAGTCGGGGCCGGAACCTGAGGATTCCTCTCCAGTGCTGACATGGATCTTGGGGTACTTCTGGAGTCTCCCCAGGGGAGTCAGTCCTCGTCTCGAATGCGGGCATGCACTTGCGCTTTCCTCCAGAGCGGTAGCAGCAGTGTCACGCAGTCCGCCGCGTGGATCAAAGGATCTATGGTTTTCCCTCGAGTCTTTCCCACGAGGCTTTCCCACGAGGCTTTCCCACAGGGCTGTCCCACGTGCACACGTGGTGGGAGTGGATCCTCGGCTTGAACGTCAAGGCAGTGAAGGGAAAACAGGTTCCTCTGGAATGGACTGACACATCTGGGGGACTCTTGGAATGGTGGCACGACCCTGGAGTTCCTCTCGCCTTTCCTGTGGAGAGCGCCTCCTCTTGAGTTGCGACGGGAACGCCGGGAATTCTTTCCCTACGAAACAGGGAAAGGATCCCTCATCTCGAGCTAGGAGGCGGAAACGTGGCTCCCCTGGATGTGTGCGGGACCCCACGTGCTTCCTCTCGAGTGGAGACGGGTATGTCGGGGAACTTCTTGAGTTGCAGCAAGGGTGTGAAGGACCCTTTGGAAGTTCCAGTGGTTAGACGTGATTAGCCTCGAGAAGCCTCAGCGGAAATGGGCCTCATCTCGCCTGGAGGGCAAAACCTCCTGGATTTTCTCGAGTTGCGGCAGGTGCTCTCGACTTACGACGGGGACCTCAGTGACCCGCTCTGGTGGCATCAGGAAAGGCCAGTCCCCATGCGAGTTCCTCGGGGGCCTCTCGGCATTCCTCTCCCGTCGATGACGGGGCCTAAGACCTTGTGTGGAGTCGGGGCCGGAACCTGAGGATTCCGCTCCAGTGCTGACATGGATCTTGGGATACTTCTGGAGTCTCCCCAGGGGAGTCAGTCCTCGTCTCGAATGCGGGCATGCACTTGCGCTTTCCTCCAGAGCGGTAGCAGCAGTGTCACGCAGTCCACCACGTGGAACAAGGATCTATGGTTTTACCTCGAGTCTTTCCCACGAGGCTTTCCCACGAGGCTTTCCCACAGGGCTGTCCCACGTGCACACGTGGTGGGAGTCGATCCTCGGCTTGAACGTCAAGGCAGTGCAGGGAAAACAGGTTCCTCTGGAATGGACTGACCCATCTGGGTGTCTCTTGGAATGGTGGCACGACCCTGGAGTTCCTCTCGCCTCTCCTGTGGAGAGCGCCTCCTCTTGAGATGCGACGGGAACGCCGGGAATTCTTTCCCTACGAAACAGGGAAAGGATCCCTCATCTCGAGCTAGGAGGCGGAAACGGGGCTCCCCTGGATGTGTGCGGGACCCCACGTGCTTCCTCTCGAGTGGAGACGGGTATGTCGGGGAACTTCTTGAGTTGCAGCAAGGGTGTGAAGGACCCTTTGGAAGTTCCAGTGGTTAGATGTGATTAGCCTCGAGAAGCCTCAGCGGAAATGGGCCTCATCTCGCCTGGAGGGCAAAACCTCCTGGATTTTCTCCAGTTGCGGCATGTGCTCTCGACTTACGACGGGGACCTCAGGGACCCGCTCTGGTGACCTCAGGAAAGGCCAGTCCCCATGCGAGTTCCTCGGGGGCCTCTCCGGATTCCTCTCCCATTGATGCCGGGGCCTAAGACCTTGTGTGGAGTCGGGGCCGGAACCTGAGAATTCCTCTCCAGTGCTGACATGCATCATGGGGTAGTTCTGGAGTCTCCCCAGGGGAGTCAGTCCTCGTCTCGAATGCGGGTATGTACTTGCGCTTTCCTCCAGAGCGGTAGCAGCAGTGTCACGCAGTCCGGCGCGTGGATCAAAGGATCTATGATTTTCCCTCGAGTCTTTCCCACGAGGCTTTCCCACGAGGCTTTCCCACAGGGCTGTCCCACGTGCACACGTGGTGGGAGTGGATCCTCGGCTTGAACGTCAAGGCAGTGCAGGGAAAACAGGTTCCTCTGGAATGGACTGACACATCTGGGGGACTCTTGGAATGGTGGCACGACCCTGGAGTTCCTCTCGCCTTTCCTGTGGAGAGCGCCTCCTCTTGAGATGCGACGGGAACGCCGGGAATTCTTTCCCTACGAAACAGGGAAATGATCCCTCATCTCGAGCTAGGAGGCGGAAACGGGGCTCCCCTGGATGTGTGCGGGACCCCACGTGCTTCCTCTCGAGTGGAGACGGGTATGTCGGGGAACTTCTTGAGTTGCAGCAAGGGTGTGAAGCACCATTTGGAAGTTCCAGTGGTTAGACATGATTCGCCTCGAGAAGCCTCAGCGGAAATGGGCCTCATCTCGCCTGGAGGGCAAAACCTCCTGGATTTTCTCGAGTTGTGGCAGGTGCTCTCGACTTACGACGGGGACCTCAGGGACCCGCTCTGGTGGCCTCAGGAAATGCCAGTCTCCATGCGAATTCCTCGGGGGCCTCTCGGGATTACTCTCCCGTCGATGCAGGGCCTAGGACCTTGTGTTGATTCGGGGCCGGAACCTGAGGATTCCTCCCCAGTGCTGACATGGATCTTGGGGTACTTCTGGAGTCTCCCCAGGGGAGTCAGTCCTCGTCTCGAATGCGGGCATGCACTTGCGCTTTCCTCCAGAGCGGTAGCAGCAGTGTTACGCAGTCCGCCGCGTGGATCAAAGGATCTATGGTTTTCCCTCGAGTCTTTCCCACGAGGCTTTCCCACGAGGCTTTCCCACAGGGCTGTCCCACGTGCACAGGTGGTGGGAGTCGATCCTCGGCTTGAACGTCAAGGCAGTGCAGGGAAAACAGGTTCCTCTGTAATGGACTGACACATCTGGGCGTCTCTTGGAATGGTAGCACGACCCTGGAGTTCCTCTCTTCTCTCCTGTGGAGAGCCCCTCCTCTTGAGATGCGACGGGAACGCCGGGAATTCTTTCCCTACGAAACAGGGAAAGGATCCCTCATCTCGAGCTAGGAGGCGGAAACGGGGCTCCCCTGGATGTGTGCGGGACCCCACGTGCTTCCTCTCGAGTGGAGACGGGTATGTCGGGGAACTTCTTGAGTTGCAGCAAGGGTGTGAAGCACCCTTTGGAAGTTCCAGTGGTTAGACGTGATTCGCCTCGAGAAGCCTCAGCGGAAATGGGCCTCATCTCGCCTGGAGGGCAAAACCTCCTGGATTTTCTCGAGTTGCGGCAGGTGCTCTCGACTTACGACGGGGACGTCAGGGACCCGCTCTGGTGGCCTCAGGAAAGGCCAGTCCCCATGCGAGTTCCTCGGGGGCCTCTCGGGATTCCTCTCCCGTCGATGCCGGGGCCTAAGACCTTGTGTGGAGTCGGGGCCGGAACCTGAGGATTCCTCTCCAGTGCTGACATGGATCTTGGGGTACTTCTGGAGTCTCCCCAGGGGAGTCAGTCCTCGTCTCGAATGCGGGCATGCACTTGCGCTTTCCTCCAGAGCGGTAGCAGCAGTGTCACGCAGTCCGCCGCGTGGATCAAAGGATCTATGGTTTTCCCTCGAGTCTTTCCCACGAGGCTTTCCCACGAGGCTTTCCCACAGGGCTGTTCCACGTGCACACGTGGTGGGAGTGGATCCTCGGCTTGAACGTCAAGGCAGTGCAGGGAAAACAGGTTCCTCTGGAATGGACTGACACATCTGGGGGACTCTTGGAATGGTGTCACGACCCTGGAGTTCCTCTCGCCTTTCCTGTGGAGAGCGCCTCCTCTTCAGATGCGACGGGAACGCCGGGAATTCTTTCCCTACGAAACAGGGAAAGGATCCCTCATCTCGAGCTAGGAGGCGGAAACGGGGCTCCCCTGGATGTGTGCGGGACCCCACGTGCTTCCTCTCTAGTGGAGACGGGTATGTCGGGGAATTCTTGAGTTGCAGCAAGGGTGTGAAGGACCCTTTGGAAGTTCCAGTGGTTAGACGTGATTCGCCGCGAGAAGCCTCAGCGGAAATGGGCCTCATCTCGCCTGGAGGGCAAAACCTCCTGGATTTTCTCGAGTTGCGGCAGGTGCTCTCGACTTACCATGGGGACCTCAGGGACCCGCTCTGGTGGCCTCAGGAAAGGCCAGGCCCCATGCGAGTTCCTCGGGGGCCTCTCGGCATTCCTCTCCCGTCGATGCAGGGGCCTAAGACCTTGTGTGGAGTCGGGGCCGGAACCTGAGGATTCCTCTCCAGTGCTGACATGGATCTTGGGGTATTCTGGAGTCTCCCCAGGGGAGTCAGTCCTCGTCTCGAATGCGGGCATGCACTTGCGCTTTCCTCCAGAGCGGTAGCAGCAGTGTCACGCAGTCCGCCGCGTGGATCAAAGGATCTATGGTTTTCCCTCGAGTCTTTCCCACGAGGCTTTCCCACGAGGCTTTCCCACAGGGCTGTCCCACGTGCACACGTGGTGGGAGTCGATCCTCGGCTTGAACGTCAAGGCAGTGCAGGGAAAACAGGTTCCTCTGGAATGGACTGACACATCTGGGGGACTCTTGAAATGGTGGCACGACCCTGGAGTTCCTCTCGCCTTTCCTGTGGAGAGCGCCTCCTCTTGAGATGCGACGGGAACGCCGGGAATTCTTTCCCTACGAAACAGTGAAATGATCCCTCATCTCGAGCTAGGAGGCGGAAACGGGGCTCCCCTGGATGTGTGCGGGATACCACGTGCTTCCTATCGAGTGGAGACGGGTATGTCGGGGAACTTCTTGAGTAGCAGCAAGGGTGTGAAGGACCCTTTGGAAGTTCCAGTGGTTAGATGTGATTGGCCTCGAGAAGCCTCAGCGGAAATGGGCCTCATCTCGCCTGGAGGGCAAAACCTCCTGGATTTTCTCGAGTTATGGCAGGTGCTCTCGACTTACGACGGGGACCTCAGGGACCCGCTCTGGTGGCCTCAGGAAAGGCCAGTCCCCATGCGAGTTCCTCGGGGGCCTCTCGGGATTCCTCTCCCGTCGATGCCGGGGCCTAAGACCTTGTGTGGAGTCGGGGCCGGAACCTGAGGATTCCTCTCCAGTGCTGACATGGATCTTGGGGTACTTCTGGAGTCTCCCCAGGGGAGTCAGTCCTCGTCTCGAATGCGGGCATGCACTTGCGCTTTCCTCCAGAGCGGTAGCAGCAGTGTCACGCAGTCCGCCGCGTGGATCAAAGGATCTATGGTTTTCCCTCGAGTCTTTCCCACGAGGCTTTCCCACGAGGCTTTCCCACAGGGCTGTCCCACGTGCACACGTGGTGGGAGTGGATCCTCGGCTTGAACGTCAAGGCAGTGAAGGGAAAACAGGTTCCTCTGGAATGGACTGACACATCTGGGGGACTCTTGGAATGGTGGCACGACCCTGGCGTTCCTCTCGCCTTTCCTGTGGAGAGCGCCTCCTCTTGAGTTGCGACGGGAACGCCGGGAATTCTTTCCCTACGAAACAGGGAAAGGATCCCTCATCTCGAGCTAGGAGGCGGAAACGTGGCTCCCCTGGATGTGTGCGGGACCCCACGTGCTTCCTCTCGAGTGGAGACGGGTATGTCGGGGAACTTCTTGAGTTGCAGCAAGGGTGTGAAGGACCCTTTGGAAGTTCCAGTGGTTAGACGTGATTAGCCTCGAGAAGCCTCAGCGGAAATGGGCCTCATCTCGCCTGGAGGGCAAAACCTCCTGGATTTTCTCGAGTTGCGGCAGGTGCTCTCGACTTACGACGGGGACCTCAGTGACCCGCTCTGGTGGCATCAGGAAAGGCCAGTCCCCATGCGAGTTCCTCGGGGGCCTCTCGGCATTCCTCTCCCGTCGATGCCGGGGCCTAAGACCTTGTGTGGAGTCGGGGCCGGAACCTGAGGATTCCGCTCCAGTGCTGACATGGATCTTGGGATACTTCTGGAGTCTCCCCAGGGGAGTCAGTCCTCGTCTCGAATGCGGGCATGCACTTGCGCTTTCCTCCAGAGCGGTAGCAGCAGTGTCACGCAGTCCACCACGTGGAACAAGGATCTATGGTTTTACCTCGAGTCTTTCCCACGAGGCTTTCCCACGAGGCTTTCCCACAGGGCTGTCCCACGTGCACACGTGGTGGGAGTCGATCCTCGGCTTGAACGTCAAGGCAGTGCAGGGAAAACAGGTTCCTCTGGAATGGACTGACCCATCTGGGTGTCTCTTGGAATGGTGGCACGACCCTGGAGTTCCTCTCGCCTCTCCTGTGGAGAGCGCCTCCTCTTGAGATGCGACGGGAACGCCGGGAATTCTTTCCCTACGAAACAGGGAAAGGATCCCTCATCTCGAGCTAGGAGGCGGAAACGGGGCTCCCCTGGATGTGTGCGGGACCCCACGTGCTTCCTCTCGAGTGGAGACGGGTATGTCGGGGAACTTCTTGAGTTGCAGCAAGGGTGTGAAGGACCCTTTGGAAGTTCCAGTGGTTAGATGTGATTAGCCTCGAGAAGCCTCAGCGGAAATGGGCCTCATCTCGCCTGGAGGGCAAAACCTCCTGGATTTTCTCCAGTTGCGGCATGTGCTCTCGACTTACGACGGGGACCTCAGGGACCCGCTCTGGTGACCTCAGGAAAGGCCAGTCCCCATGCGAGTTCCTCGGGGGCCTCTCGGGATTCCTCTCCCATTGATGCCGGGGCCTAAGACCTTGTGTGGAGTCGGGGCCGGAACCTGAGAATTCCTCTCCAGTGCTGACATGCATCATGGGGTAGTTCTGGAGTCTCCCCAGGGGAGTCAGTCCTCGTCTCGAATGCGGGTATGTACTTGCGCTTTCCTCCAGAGCGGTAGCAGCAGTGTCACGCAGTCCGGCGCGTGGATCAAAGGATCTATGATTTTCCCTCGAGTCTTTCCCACGAGGCTTTCCCACGAGGCTTTCCCACAGGGCTGTCCCACGTGCACACGTGGTGGGAGTGGATCCTCGGCTTGAACGTCAAGGCAGTGCAGGGAAAACAGGTTCCTCTGGAATGGACTGACACATCTGGGGGACTCTTGGAATGGTGGCACGACCCTGGAGTTCCTCTCGCCTTTCCTGTGGAGAGCGCCTCCTCTTGAGATGCGACGGGAACGCCGGGAATTCTTTCCCTACGAAACAGGGAAATGATCCCTCATCTCGAGCTAGGAGGCGGAAACGGGGCTCCCCTGGATGTGTGCGGGACCCCACGTGCTTCCTCTCGAGTGGAGACGGGTATGTCGGGGAACTTCTTGAGTTGCAGCAAGGGTGTGAAGCACCATTTGGAAGTTCCAGTGGTTAGACATGATTCGCCTCGAGAAGCCTCAGCGGAAATGGGCCTCATCTCGCCTGGAGGGCAAAACCTCCTGGATTTTCTCGAGTTGTGGCAGGTGCTCTCGACTTACGACGGGGACCTCAGGGACCCGCTCTGGTGGCCTCAGGAAATGCCAGTCTCCATGCGAATTCCTCGGGGGCCTCTCGGGATTACTCTCCCGTCGATGCAGGGCCTAGGACCTTGTGTTGATTCGGGGCCGGAACCTGAGGATTCCTCCCCAGTGCTGACATGGATCTTGGGGTACTTCTGGAGTCTCCCCAGGGGAGTCAGTCCTCGTCTCGAATGCGGGCATGCACTTGCGCTTTCCTCCAGAGCGGTAGCAGCAGTGTTACGCAGTCCGCCGCGTGGATCAAAGGATCTATGGTTTTCCCTCGAGTCTTTCCCACGAGGCTTTCCCACGAGGCTTTCCCACAGGGCTGTCCCACGTGCACAGGTGGTGGGAGTCGATCCTCGGCTTGAACGTCAAGGCAGTGCAGGGAAAACAGGTTCCTCTGTAATGGACTGACACATCTGGGCGTCTCTTGGAATGGTAGCACGACCCTGGAGTTCCTCTCTTCTCTCCTGTGGAGAGCCCCTCCTCTTGAGATGCGACGGGAACGCCGGGAATTCTTTCCCTACGAAACAGGGAAAGGATCCCTCATCTCGAGCTAGGAGGCGGAAACGGGGCTCCCCTGGATGTGTGCGGGACCCCACGTGCTTCCTCTCGAGTGGAGACGGGTATGTCGGGGAACTTCTTGAGTTGCAGCAAGGGTGTGAAGCACCCTTTGGAAGTTCCAGTGGTTAGACGTGATTCGCCTCGAGAAGCCTCAGCGGAAATGGGCCTCATCTCGCCTGGAGGGCAAAACCTCCTGGATTTTCTCGAGTTGCGGCAGGTGCTCTCGACTTACGACGGGGACGTCAGGGACCCGCTCTGGTGGCCTCAGGAAAGGCCAGTCCCCATGCGAGTTCCTCGGGGGCCTCTCGGGATTCCTCTCCCGTCGATGCCGGGGCCTAAGACCTTGTGTGGAGTCGGGGCCGGAACCTGAGGATTCCTCTCCAGTGCTGACATGGATCTTGGGGTACTTCTGGAGTCTCCCCAGGGGAGTCAGTCCTCGTCTCGAATGCGGGCATGCACTTGCGCTTTCCTCCAGAGCGGTAGCAGCAGTGTCACGCAGTCCGCCGCGTGGATCAAAGGATCTATGGTTTTCCCTCGAGTCTTTCCCACGAGGCTTTCCCACGAGGCTTTCCCACAGGGCTGTTCCACGTGCACACGTGGTGGGAGTGGATCCTCGGCTTGAACGTCAAGGCAGTGCAGGGAAAACAGGTTCCTCTGGAATGGACTGACACATCTGGGGGACTCTTGGAATGGTGTCACGACCCTGGAGTTCCTCTCGCCTTTCCTGTGGAGAGCGCCTCCTCTTCAGATGCGACGGGAACGCCGGGAATTCTTTCCCTACGAAACAGGGAAAGGATCCCTCATCTCGAGCTAGGAGGCAGAAACGGGGCTCCCCTGGATGTGTGCGGGACCCCACGTGCTTCCTCTCTAGTGGAGACGGGTATGTCGGGGAATTCTTGAGTTGCAGCAAGGGTGTGAAGGACCCTTTGGAAGTTCCAGTGGTTAGACGTGATTCGCCGCGAGAAGCCTCAGCGGAAATGGGCCTCATCTCGCCTGGAGGGCAAAACCTCCTGGATTTTCTCGAGTTGCGGCAGGTGCTCTCGACTTACCATGGGGACCTCAGGGACCCGCTCTGGTGGCCTCAGGAAAGGCCAGGCCCCATGCGAGTTCCTCGGGGGCCTCTCGGCATTCCTCTCCCGTCGATGCAGGGGCCTAAGACCTTGTGTGGAGTCGGGGCCGGAACCTGAGGATTCCTCTCCAGTGCTGACATGGATCTTGGGGTATTCTGGAGTCTCCCCAGGGGAGTCAGTCCTCGTCTCGAATGCGGGCATGCACTTGCGCTTTCCTCCAGAGCGGTAGCAGCAGTGTCACGCAGTCCGCCGCGTGGATCAAAGGATCTATGTTTTTCCCTCGAGTCTTTCCCACGAGGCTTTCCCACGAGGCTTTCCCACAGGGCTGTCCCACGTGCACACGTGGTGGGAGTCGATCCTCGGCTTGAACGTCAAGGCAGTGCAGGGAAAACAGGTTCCTCTGGAATGGACTGACACATCTGGGGGACTCTTGGAATGGTGGCACGACCCTGGAGTTCCTCTCGCCTTTCCTGTGGAGAGCGCCTCCTCTTGAGATGCGACGGGAACGCCGGGAATTCTTTCCCTACGAAACAGGGAAAGGATCCCTCATCTCGAGCTAGGAGGCGGAAACGGGGCTCAGCTGGATGTGTGCGGGACCCCACGTGCTTCCTCTCGAGTGGAGACGGGTATGTCGGGGAACTTCTTGAGTTGCAGCAATGGTTGAAGGACCCTTTGGAAGTTCCAGCGGTTAGATGTGATTAGCCTCGAGAAGCCTCAGCGGAAATGGGCCTCATCTCGCCTGGAGGGCAAAACCTCCTGGATTTTCTCGAGTTGCGGCAGGTGCTCTCGACTTACGACGGGGACCTCAGGGACCCGCTCTGGTGGCCTCAGGAAAGGCCAGTCCCCATGCGAGTTCCTCGGGGGCCTCTCGGGATTCCTCTCCCGTCGATGCCGGGGCCTAAGACCTTGTGTGGAGTCGGGGCCGGAACCTGAGGATTCCTCTCCAGTGCTGACATGGATCTTGGGGTACTTCTGGAGTCTCCCCAGTGGAGTCAGTCCTCGTCTCGAATGCGGACATGCACTTGCGCTTTCCTCCAGAGCGGTAGCAGCAGTGTCACGCAGTCCGCCGCGTGGATCAAAGGATCTATGGTTTTCCCTCGAGTCTTTCCCACGAGGCTTTCCCACGAGGGTTTCCCACAGGGCTGTCCCACGTGCACACGTGGTGGGAGTCGATCCTCGGCTTGAACGTCAAGGCAGTGCAGGGAAAACAGGTTCCTCTGAAATGGACTGACACATCTGGGGTACTCTTGGAATGCTGGCACGACCCTGGAGTTCCTCTCGCCTTTCCTGTGGAGAGCGCCTCCTCTTGAGATGCGACGGGAACGCCGGGAATTCTTTCCCTACGAAACAGGGAAAGGATCCCTCATCTCGAGCTAGGAGGCGGAAACGGGGCTCCCCTGGATGTGTGCGGGACACCACGTGCTTCCTCTCGAGTGGAGACGGGTATGTCGGGGAACTTCTTGAGTTGCAGCAAGGGTGTGAAGCACCCTTTGGAAGTTCCAGTGGTTAGACGTGATTAGCCTCGAGAAGCCTCAGCGGAAATGGGCCTCATCTCGCCTGGAGGGCAAAACCTCCTGGATTTTCTCGAGTTGCGGCAGGTGCTCTCGACTTACGACGGGGACCTCAGGGACCCGCTTTGGTGGCCTCAGGAAAGGCCAGTCCCCATGCGAGTTCCTCGGGGGCCTCTCGGGATTCCTCTCCCGTCGATGCCGGGGCCTAAGACCTTGTGTGGAGTCGGGGCCGGAACCTGAGGATTCCTCTCCAGTGCTGACATGGATCTTGGGGGACTTCTGGAGTCTTTCCAGGGGAGTCAGTCCTCGTCTCGAATGCGGGCATGCACTTGCGCTTTCCTCCAGAGCGGTAGCAGCAGTGTCACGCAGTCCGCCGCGTGGATCAAAGGATCTATGGTTTTCCCTCGAGTCTTTCCCACGAGGCTTTCCCACGAGGCTTTCCCACAGGGCTGTCCCACGTGCACACGTGGTGGGAGTCCATCCTCGGCTTGAACGTCAAGGCAGTGCAGGGAAAACAGGTTCCTCTTGAATGGACTGACACATCTGGGGGACTCTTGGAATGGTGGCACGACCCTGGAGTTCCTCTCGCCTCTCCTGTGGAGAGCCCCTCCTCTTGAGATGCGACGGGAACGCCGGGAATTCTTTCCCTAAGAAACAGGGAAAGGATCCCTCATCTCGAGCTAGGAGGCGGAAACGGGGCTCCCCTGGATGTGTGCGGGACCCCACGTGCTTCCTCTCGAGTGGAGACGGGTATGTCGGGGAACTTCTTGAGTTGCAGCAAGGGTGTGAAGGACCCTTTGGAAGTTCCAGTGGTTAGACGTGATTAGCCTCGAGAAGCCTCAGCGGAAATGGGCCTCATCTCGCCTGGAGGGCAAAACCTCCTGGATTTTCTCGAGTTGCGGCAGGTGCTCTCGACTTACGATGGGGACCTCAGGGACCCGCTCTGGTGGCCTCAGGAAAGGCCAGTCCCCATGCGAGTTCCTCGGGGGCCTCTCGGCATTCCTCTCCCGTCGATGCCGGGGCCTAAGACCTTGTGTGGAGTCGGGGCCGGAACCTGAGGATTCCTCTCCAGTGCTGACATGGATCTTGGGGTACTTCTGGAGTCTCCCCAGGGGAGTCAGTCCTCGTCTCGAATGCGGGCATGCACTTGCGCTTTCTTCCAGAGCGGTAGCAGCAGTGTCACGCAGTCCGCCGCGTGGATCAAAGGATCTATGGTTTTCCCTCGAGTCTTTCCCACGAGGCTTTCCCACGAGGCTTTCCCACAGGGCTGTCCCACGTGCACACGTGGTGGGAGTCGATCCTCGGCTTGAACGTCAAGGCAGTGCAGGGAGAACAGGTTCCTCTGGAATGGACTGACACATCTGGGGGACTCTTGGAATGGTGGCACGACCCTGGAGTTCCTCTCGCCTTTCCTGTGGAGAGCGCCTCCTCTTGAGATGCGACGGGAACGCCGGGAATTCTTTCCCTACGAAACAGGGAAAGGATCCCTCATCTCGAGTTAGGAGGCGGAAACGGGGCTCCCCTGGATGTGTGCAGGACCCCACGTGCTTCCTCTCGAGTGGAGACGGGTATGTCGGGGAACTTCTTGAGTTGCAGCAAGGGTGTGAAGGACCCTTTGGAAGTTCCAGTGGTTAGACGTGATTAGCCTCGAGAAGCCTCACCGGAAATGGGCCTCATCTCGCCTGGAGGGCAAAACCTCCTGGATTTTCTCGAGTTGCGGCAGGCGCTCTCGACTTACGACGGGGACCTCAGGGACCCGCTCTGGTGGCCTCAGGAAAGGCCAGTCCCCATGCGAGTTCCTCGGGGGCCTCTCGGGATTTCTCTCCCGTCGATGCCGGGGCCTAAGACCTTGTGTGGAGTCGGGGCCGGAACCTGAGGATTCCTCTCCAGTGCTGACATGGATCTTGGGGTACTTCTGGAGTCTCCCCAGGGGAGTCAGTCCTCGTCTCGAATGCGGGCATGCGCTTGCGCTTTCCTCCAGAGCGGTAGCAGCAGTGTCACGCAGTCCGCCGCGTGGATCAAAGGATCTATGGTTTTCCCTCGAGTCTTTCCCACGAGGCTTTCCCACGAGGCTTTCCCACAGGGCTGTCCCACGTGCACACGTGGTGGGAGTCGATCCTCGGCTTGAATGTCAAGGCAGTGCAGGGAAAACAGGTTCCTCTGGAATGGACTGACACATCTGGGGGACTCTTGGAATGGTGGCACGACCCTTCAGTTCCTCTCGCCTTTCCTGTGGAGAGCGCCTCCTCTTGAGATGCGACGGGAACGCCGGGAATTCTTTCCCTATGAAACAGGGAAAGGATCCCTCATCTCGAGCTAGGAGGCGGAAACGGGGCACCCCTGGATGTGTGCGGGACCCCACGTGCTTCCTCTCGAGTGGAGACGGGTATGTCGGGGAACTTCTTGAGTTGCAGCAAGGGTGTGAAGGACCCTTTGGAAGTTCCAGTGGTTAGACGTGATTCGCCTCGAGAAGCCTCAGCGGAAATGGGCCTCATCTCGCCTGGAGGTCAAAACCTCCTGGATTTTCTCGAGTTACGGCAGGTGCTCTCGACTTACGACGGGGACCTCAGGGACCCGCTCTGGTGGCCTCAGGAAAGGCCAGTCCCCATGCGAGTTCCTCGGGGGCCTCTCGGGATTCCTCTCCCGTCGATGCCGGGGCCTAAGACCTTGTGTGGAGTCGGGGCCGGAACCTGAGGATTCCTCTCCAGTGCTGACATGGATCTTGGGGTATTTCTGGAGTCTCCCCAGAGGAGTCAGTCCTCGTCTCGAATGCGGACATGCACTTGCGCTTTCCTCCAGAGCGGTAGCAGCAGTGTCACGCAGTCCGCCGCGTGGATCAAAGGATCTATGGTTTTCCCTCGAGTCTTTCCCACGAGGCTTTCCCACGAGGCTTTCCCACAGGGCTGTCCCACGTGCACACGTGGTGGGAGTCGATCCTCGGCTTGAACGTCAGGCAGTGCAGGGAAAACAGGTTCCTCTGGAATGGACTGACACATCTGGGGGTCTCTTGGAATGGTGCCACGACCCTGGAGTTCCTCTCGCCTTTCCTGTGGAGAGCGCCACCTCTTGAGATGCGACGGGAACGCCGGGAATTCTTTCCCTACGAAACAGGGAAAGGATCCCTCATCTCGAGCTAGGAGGCGGAAACGGGGCTCCCCTGGATGGGTGCGGGACCCCACGTGCTTCCTCTCGAGTGGAGAAGGGTATGTCGAGGAACTTCTTGAGTTGCAGCAAGGGTGTGAAAGACCCTTTGGAAGTTCCAGTGGTTAGACGTGATTAGCCTCGAGAAGCCTCAGCGGAAATGGGCCTCATCTCGCCTGGAGGGCAAAACCTCCTGGATTTTCTCGAGTTGCGGCAGGTGATCTCAACTTACGTCGGGGACCTCAGGGACCCGCTCTGGTGGCCTCAGGAAAGGCCAGTCCCCATGCGAGTTCCTCGGGGGCCTCTCGGGATTCCTCTCCCGTCGATGCCGGGGCCTAAGACCTTGTGTGGAGTCGGGGCCGGAACCTGAGCATTCCTCTCCAGTGCTGACATGGATCTTGGGGTACTTCTGGAGTCTCCCCAGGGGAGTCAGTCCTCGTCTCGAATGCGGGCATGCACTTGCGCTTTCCTCCAGAGCGGTAGCAGCAGTGTCACGTAGTCAGCCCAATGGATCAAAGGATCTATGGTTTTCCCTCGAGTCTTTCCCACGAGGCTTTCCCACGAGGCTTTCCCACAGGGCTGTCCCACGTGCACACGTGGTGGGAGTCGATCCTCGGCTTGAACGTCAAGGCAGTGCAGGGAAAACAGGTTCCTCTGGAATGAACTGACACATCTGGGGGACTCTTGGAATGGTGGCACGACCCTGGAGTTCCTCTCGCCTTTCCTGTGGAGAGCGCCTCCTCTTGAGATGCGACGGGAACGCCTGGAATTCTTTCCCTACGAAACAGGGAAAGGATCCCTCATCTCGAGCTAGGAGGCGGAAACGGGGCTCCCCTGGATGTGTGCGGGACCCCACGTGCTTCCTCTCGAGTGGAGACGGGTATGTCGGGGAACTTCTTGAGTTGCAGCAAGGGTGTGAAGGACCCTTTGGAAGTTCCAGTGGTTAGACGTGATTAGCCTCGAGAAACCTCAGCGGAAATGGGCCTCATCTCGCCTGGAGGGCAAAACCTCCTGGATTTTCTCGAGTTGCGGCAGGTGCTCTCGACTTACGACGGGGACCTCAGGGACCCGCTCTGGTGGCCTCAGGAAAGGCCAGTCCCCATGCGAGTTCCTCGGGGGCCTCACGGCATTCCTCTCCCGTCGATGCCGGGGCCTAAGACCTTGTGTGGAGTCGGGGCCGGAACCTGAGGATTCCTCTCCAGTGCTGACATGGATCTTGGGGTACTTCTGGAGTCTCCCCAGGGGAGTCAGTCCTTGTCTCGAATGCGGGCATGCACTTGCGCTTTCCTCCAGAGCGGTAGCAGCAGTGTCACGCAGTCCGCCGCGTGGATCAAAGGATCTATGGTTTTCCCTCGAGTCTTTCCCACGAGGCTTTCCCACGAGGCTTTCCCGCAGGGCTGTCCCACGTGCACACGTGGTGGGAGTCGATCCTCGGCTTGAACGTCAAGGCAGTGCAGGGATAACAGGTTCCTCTGGAATGGACTGACACATCTGGGGGACTCGTGGAATGGTGGCACGACCCTGGAGTTCCTCTCGCCTTTCCTGTGGAGAGCGCCTCCTCTTGAGATGCGACGGGAACGCCGGGAATTCTTTCCCTACGAAACAGGGAAAGGATCCCTCATCTCGAGCTAGGAGGCGGAAACGGGGCTCCCCTGGATGTGTGCGGGACCCCACGTGCTTCCTCTCGAGTGGAGACGGGTATGTCGGGGAACTTCTTGAGTTGCAGCAAGGGTGTGAAGGACCCTTTGGAATTTCCAGTGGTTAGATGTGATTGGCCTCGAGAAGCCTCAGCGGAAATGGACCTCATCTCGCCTGGAGGGAAAAACCTCCTGGATTTTCTCGAGTTGCGGCAGGTGCTCTCGACTTACGACGGGGACCTCAGGGACCCGCTCTGGTGGCTTCAGGAAAGGCCAGTCCCCATGCGAGTTCCTCGGGGGCCTCTCGGCATTCCTCTCCCGTCGATGCCGGGGCCTAAGACCTTGTGTGGAGTCGGGGCCGGAACCTGAGGATTCCTCTCCAGTGCTGACATGGATCTTGGGGTACTTCTGGAGCCTCCCCAGGGGAGTCAGTCCTCGTCTCGAATGCGGGCATGCACTTGCGCTTTCCTCCAGAGCGGTAGCAGCAGTGTCACGCAGTCCGCCGCGTGGATCAAAGGATCTATGGTTTTCCCTCGAGTCTTTCCCACGAGGCTTTCCCACGAGGCTTTCCCGCAGGGCTGTCCCACGTGCACACGTGGTGGGAATCGATCCTCGGCTTGAACGTCAAGGCAGTGCAGGGATAACAGGTTCCTCTGGAATGGACTGACACATCTGGGGGACTCGTGGAATGGTGGCACGACCCTGGAGTTCCTCTCGCCTTTCCTGTTGAGAGCGCCTCCTCTTGAGATGCGACGGGAACGCCGGGAATTCTTTCCCTACGGAACAGGGAAAGGATCCCTCATCTCGAGCTAGGAGGCGGAAACGGGGCTCCCCTGGATGTGTGCGGGACCCCACGTGCTTCCTCTCGAGTGGAGACGGGTATGTCGGGGAACTTCTTGAGTTGCAGCAAGGATGTGAAGGACCCTTTGGAAGTTCCAGTGGTTAGACGTGATTAGCCTCGAGAAGCCTCAGCGGAAATGGGCCTCATCTCGCCTGGAGGGCAAAACCTCCTGGATTTTCTCGAGTTGCGGCAGGTTCTCTCGACTTACGATGGGGACCTCAGGGACCCGCTCTGTTGGCCTCAGGAAAGGCCAGTCCCCATGCGAGTTCCTCGGGGGCCTCTCGGTATTCCTCTCCCGTCGATGCCGGGGCCTAAGACCTTGTGTGGAGTCGGGGCCGGAATCTGAGGATTCCTCTCCAGTGCTGACATGGATCTTGGGGTACTTCTGGAGCCTCCCCAGGGGAGTCAGTCCTCGTCTCGAATGCGGGCATGCACTTGCGCTTTCCTCCAGAGCGGTAGCAGCAGTGTCACGCAGTCCGCCGCGTGGATCAAAGGATCTATGGTTTTCCCTCGAGTCTTTCCCACGAGGCTTTCCCACGAGGCTTTCCCACAGGGCTGTCTCACGTGCACACGTGGTGGGAGTGGATCCTCGGCTTGAACGTCAAGGCAGTGAAGGGAAAACAGGTTCCTCTGGAATGGACTGACACATCTGGGGGACTCTTGGAATGGTGGCAAGACCCTGGAGTTCCTCTCGCCTTTCCTGTGGAGAGCGCCTCCTCTTGAGATGCGACGGGAACGCCGGGAATTCTTTCCCTACGAAACAGGGAAAGGATCCCTCATCTCGAGCTAGGAGGCGGAAACGGGGCTCCCCTGGATGTGTGCGGGACCCCACGTGCTTCCTCTCGAGTGGAGACGGGTATGTCGGGGAACTTCTTGAGTTGCAGCAAGGGTGTGAAGGACCCATTGGAAGTTCCAGTGGTTAGACGTGATTAGACTCGAGAAGCCTCAGCGGAAATGGGCCTCATCTCGCCTGGAGGGCAAAACCTCCTGGATTTTCTCGAGTTGCGGCAGGTGCTCTCGACTTACGACGGGGACCTCAGGGACCCGCTCTGGTGGCCTCAGGAAAGGCCAGTCCCCATGCGAGTTCCTCGGGGGCCTCTCGGCATTCCTCTCCCGTCGATGCCGGGGCCTAAGACCTTGTGTGGAGTCGGGGCCGGAACCTGAGGATTCCTCTTCAGTGCTGACATGGATCTTGGGGTACTTCTGGAGTCTCCCCAGGGGAGTCAGTCCTCGTCTCGTATGCGGGCATGCACTTGCGCTTTCCTCTAGAGCGGTAGCAGCAGTGTCACGCAGTCCGCCGCGTGGATCAAAGGATCTATGGTTTTCCCTCGAGTCTTTCCCACGAGGCTTTCCCACGAGGCTTTCCCACAGGGCTGTCCCACGTTCACACGTGGTGGGAGTCGATCCTCGGCTTGAACGTCAGGCAGTGCAGGGAAAACAGGTTCCTCTGGAATGGACTGACACATCTGGGGGTCTCTTGGAATGGTGCCACGACCCTGGAGTTCCTCTCGCCTTTCCTGTGGAGAGCGCCACCTCTTGAGATGCGACGGGAACGCCGGGAATTCTTTCCCTACGAAACAGGGAAAGGATCCCTCATCTCGAGCTAGGAGGCGGAAACGGGGCTCCCCTGGATGGGTGCGGGACCCCACGTGCTTCCTCTCGAGTGGAGAAGGGTATGTCGAGGAACTTCTTGAGTTGCAGCAAGGGTGTGAAAGACCCTTTGGAAGTTCCAGTGGTTAGACGTGATTAGCCTCGAGAAGCCTCAGCGGAAATGGGCCTCATCTCGCCTGGAGGGCAAAACCTCCTGGATTTTCTCGAGTTGCGGCAGGTGATCTCAACTTACGTCGGGGACCTCAGGGACCCGCTCTGGTGGCCTCAGGAAAGGCCAGTCCCCATGCGAGTTCCTCGGGGGCCTCTCGGGATTCCTCTCCCGTCGATGCCGGGGCCTAAGACCTTGTGTGGAGTCGGGGCCGGAACCTGAGCATTCCTCTCCAGTGCTGACATGGATCTTGGGGTACTTCTGGAGTCTCCCCAGGGGAGTCAGTCCTCGTCTCGAATGCGGGCATGCACTTGCGCTTTCCTCCAGAGCGGTAGCAGCAGTGTCACGTAGTCAGCCCAATGGATCAAAGGATCTATGGTTTTCCCTCGAGTCTTTCCCACGAGGCTTTCCCACGAGGCTTTCCCACAGGGCTGTCCCACGTGCACACGTGGTGGGAGTCGATCCTCGGCTTGAACGTCAAGGCAGTGCAGGGAAAACAGGTTCCTCTGGAATGAACTGACACATCTGGGGGACTCTTGGAATGGTGGCACGACCCTGGAGTTCCTCTCGCCTTTCCTGTGGAGAGCGCCTCCTCTTGAGATGCGACGGGAACGCCTGGAATTCTTTCCCTACGAAACAGGGAAAGGATCCCTCATCTCGAGCTAGGAGGCGGAAACGGGGCTCCCCTGGATGTGTGCGGGACCCCACGTGCTTCCTCTCGAGTGGAGACGGGTATGTCGGGGAAATTCTTGAGTTGCAGCAAGGGTGTGAAGGACCCTTTGGAAGTTCCAGTGGTTAGACGTGATTAGCCTCGAGAAACCTCAGCGGAAATGGGCCTCATCTCGCCTGGAGGGCAAAACCTCCTGGATTTTCTCGAGTTGCGGCAGGTGCTCTCGACTTACGACGGGGACCTCAGGGACCCGCTCTGGTGGCCTCAGGAAAGGCCAGTCCCCATGCGAGTTCCTCGGGGGCCTCACGGCATTCCTCTCCCGTCGATGCCGGGGCCTAAGACCTTGTGTGGAGTCGGGGCCGGAACCTGAGGATTCCTCTCCAGTGCTGACATGGATCTTGGGGTACTTCTGGAGTCTCCCCAGGGGAGTCAGTCCTTGTCTCGAATGCGGGCATGCACTTGCGCTTTCCTCCAGAGCGGTAGCAGCAGTGTCACGCAGTCCGCCGCGTGGATCAAAGGATCTATGGTTTTCCCTCGAGTCTTTCCCACGAGGCTTTCCCACGAGGCTTTCCCGCAGGGCTGTCCCACGTGCACACGTGGTGGGAGTCGATCCTCGGCTTGAACGTCAAGGCAGTGCAGGGATAACAGGTTCCTCTGGAATGGACTGACACATCTGGGGGACTCGTGGAATGGTGGCACGACCCTGGAGTTCCTCTCGCCTTTCCTGTGGAGAGCGCCTCCTCTTGAGATGCGACGGGAACGCCGGGAATTCTTTCCCTACGAAACAGGGAAAGGATCCCTCATCTCGAGCTAGGAGGCGGAAACGGGGCTCCCCTGGATGTGTGCGGGACCCCACGTGCTTCCTCTCGAGTGGAGACGGGTATGTCGGGGAACTTCTTGAGTTGCAGCAAGGGTGTGAAGGACCCTTTGGAATTTCCAGTGGTTAGATGTGATTGGCCTCGAGAAGCCTCAGCGGAAATGGACCTCATCTCGCCTGGAGGGAAAAACCTCCTGGATTTTCTCGAGTTGCGGCAGGTGCTCTCGACTTACGACGGGGACCTCAGGGACCCGCTCTGGTGGCTTCAGGAAAGGCCAGTCCCCATGCGAGTTCCTCGGGGGCCTCTCGGCATTCCTCTCCCGTCGATGCCGGGGCCTAAGACCTTGTGTGGAGTCGGGGCCGGAACCTGAGGATTCCTCTCCAGTGCTGACATGGATCTTGGGGTACTTCTGGAGCCTCCCCAGGGGAGTCAGTCCTCGTCTCGAATGCGGGCATGCACTTGCGCTTTCCTCCAGAGCGGTAGCAGCAGTGTCACGCAGTCCGCCGCGTGGATCAAAGGATCTATGGTTTTCCCTCGAGTCTTTCCCACGAGGCTTTCCCACGAGGCTTTCCCGCAGGGCTGTCCCACGTGCACACGTGGTGGGAATCGATCCTCGGCTTGAACGTCAAGGCAGTGCAGGGATAACAGGTTCCTCTGGAATGGACTGACACATCTGGGGGACTCGTGGAATGGTGGCACGACCCTGGAGTTCCTCTCGCCTTTCCTGTTGAGAGCGCCTCCTCTTGAGATGCGACGGGAACGCCGGGAATTCTTTCCCTACGGAACAGGGAAAGGATCCCTCATCTCGAGCTAGGAGGCGGAAACGGGGCTCCCCTGGATGTGTGCGGGACCCCACGTGCTTCCTCTCGAGTGGAGACGGGTATGTCGGGGAACTTCTTGAGTTGCAGCAAGGATGTGAAGGACCCTTTGGAAGTTCCAGTGGTTAGACGTGATTAGCCTCGAGAAGCCTCAGCGGAAATGGGCCTCATCTCGCCTGGAGGGCAAAACCTCCTGGATTTTCTCGAGTTGCGGCAGGTTCTCTCGACTTACGATGGGGACCTCAGGGACCCGCTCTGTTGGCCTCAGGAAAGGCCAGTCCCCATGCGAGTTCCTCGGGGGCCTCTCGGTATTCCTCTCCCGTCGATGCCGGGGCCTAAGACCTTGTGTGGAGTCGGGGCCGGAATCTGAGGATTCCTCTCCAGTGCTGACATGGATCTTGGGGTACTTCTGGAGCCTCCCCAGGGGAGTCAGTCCTCGTCTCGAATGCGGGCATGCACTTGCGCTTTCCTCCAGAGCGGTAGCAGCAGTGTCACGCAGTCCGCCGTGTGGATCAAAGGATCTATGGTTTTCCCTCGAGTCTTTCCCACGAGGCTTTCCCACGAGGCTTTCCCACAGGGCTGTCTCACGTGCACACGTGGTGGGAGTGGATCCTCGGCTTGAACGTCAAGGCAGTGAAGGGAAAACAGGTTCCTCTGGAATGGACTGACACATCTGGGGGACTCTTGGAATGGTGGCGCGACCCTGGAGTTCCTCTCGCCTTTCCTGTGGAGAGCGCCTCCTCTTGAGATGCGACGGGAACGCCGGGAATTCTTTCCCTACGAAACAGGGAAAGGATCCCTCATCTCGAGCTAGGAGGCGGAAACGGGGCTCCCCTGGATGTGTGCGGGACCCCACGTGCTTCCTCTCGAGTGGAGACGGGTATGTCGGGGAACTTCTTGAGTTGCAGCAAGGGTGTGAAGGACCCATTGGAAGTTCCAGTGGTTAGACGTGATTAGACTCGAGAAGCCTCAGCGGAAATGGGCCTCATCTCGCCTGGAGGGCAAAACCTCCTGGATTTTCTCGAGTTGCGGCAGGTGCTCTCGACTTACGACGGGGACCTCAGGGACCCGCTCTGGTGGCCTCAGGAAAGGCCAGTCCCCATGCGAGTTCCTCGGGGGCCTCTCGGCATTCCTCTCCCGTCGATGCCGGGGCCTAAGACCTTGTGTGGAGTCAGGGCCGGAACCTGAGGATTCCTCTTCAGTGCTGACATGGATCTTGGGGTACTTCTGGAGTCTCCCCAGGGGAGTCAGTCCTCGTCTCGTATGCGGGCATGCACTTGCGCTTTCCTCTAGAGCGGTAGCAGCAGTGTCACGCAGTCCGCCGCGTGGATCAAAGGATCTATGGTTTTCCCTCGAGTCTTTCCCACGAGGCTTTCCCACGAGGCTTTCCCACAGGGCTGTCCCACGTTCACACGTGGTGGGAGTGGATCCTCGGCTTGAACGTCAAGGCAGTGCAGGGAAAACAGGTTCCTCTGGAATGGACTGACACATCTGGGGGACTCTTGGAATGGTGGCACGACCCTGGAGTTCCTCTCGCCTTTCCTGTGGAGAGTGCCTCCTCTTGAGATGCGACGGGAACGCCGGGAATTCTTTCCCTACGAAACAGGGAAAGGATCCCTCATCTCGAGCTAGGAGGCGGAAACGGGGCTCCCCTGGATGTGTGCGGGACCCCACGTGCTTCCTCTCGAGTGGAGACGGGTATGTCGGGGAACTTCTTGAGTTGCAGCAAGGGTGTGAAGGACCCTTTGGAAGTTCCAGTGGTTAGACGTGATTAGTCTCGAGAAGCCTCAGCGGAAATGGGCCTCATCTCGCCTGGAGGGCAAAACCTCCTGGATTTTCTCGAGTTGCGGCAGGTGCTCTCGACTTACGACGGGGACCTCAGGGACCCGCTCTGGTGGCCTCAGGAAAGGCCAGTCCCCATGCGAGTTCCTCGGGGGCCTCTCGGCATTCCTCTCCCGTCGATGCCGGGGCCTAAGACCTTGTGTGGAGTCGGGGCCGGAACCTGAGGATTCCTCTCCAGTGCTGACATGGATCTTGGGGTACTTCTGGAGTCTCCCCAGGGGAGTCAGTCCTCGTCTCGAATGCGGGCATGCACTTGCGCTTTCCTCCAGAGCGGTAGCAGCAGTGTCACGCAGTCCGCCGCGTGGATCAAAGGATCTATGGTTTTCCCTCGAGTCTTTCCCACGAGGCTTTCCCACGAGGCTTTCCCGCAGGGCTGTCCCACGTGCACACGTGGTGGGAGTCGATCCTCGGCTTGAACGTCAAGGCAGTGCAGGGATAACAGGTTCCTCTGGAATGGACTGACACATCTGGGGGACTCGTGGAATGGTGGCACGACCCTGGAGTTCCTCTCGCCTTTCCTGTGGAGAGCACCTCCTCTTGAGATGCGACGGGAACGCCGGGAATTCTTTCCCTACGAAACAGGGAAAGGATCCCTCATCTCGAGCTAGGAGGCGGAAACGGGGCTCCCTGGATGTGTGCGGGACCCCACGTGCTTCCTCTCGAGTGGAGACGTGTATGTCGGGGAACTTCTTGAGTTGCAGCAAGGGTGTGAAGGACCCTTTGGAATTTCCAGTGGTTAGATGTGATTGGCCTCGAGAAGCCTCAGCGGAAATGGACCTCATCTCGCCTGGAGGGCAAAACCTCCTGGATTTTCTCGAGTTGCGGCAGGTGCTCTCGACTTACGACGGGGACCTCAGGGACCCGCTCTGGTGGCCTCAGGAAAGGCCAGTCCCCATGCGAGTTCCTCGTGGGCCTCTCGGCATTCCTCTCCCGTCGATGCCGGGGCCTAAGACCTTGTGTGGAGTCGGGGCCGGAACCTGAGGATTCCTCTCCAGTGCTGACATGGATCTTGGGGTACTTCTGGAGTCTCCCCAGGGGAGTCAGTCCTTGTCTCGAATGCGGGCATGCACTTGCGCTTTCCTCCAGAGCGGTAGCAGCAGTGTCACGCAGTCCGACGCGTGGATCAAAGGATCTATGGTTTTCTCTCGAGTCTTTCCCACGAGGCTTTCCCACGAGGCTTTCCCACAGGGCTGTCCCACGTGCACACGTGGTGGGAGTGGATCCTCGGCTTGAACGTCAAGGCAGTGCAGGGAAAACAGGTTCCTCTGGAATGGACTGACACATCTGGGGGACTCTTGGAATGGTGGCACGACCCTGGAGTTCCTCGCGCCTTTCCTGTGGAGAGCGCCTCCTCTTGAGATGCGACGGGAACGCCGGGAATTCTTTCCCTACGGAACAGGGAAAGGATCCCTCCTCTCGAGCTAGGAGGCGGAAACGGGGCACCCCTGGATGTGTGCGGGACCCCACGTGCTTCCTCTCGAGTGGAGACGGGTATGTCGGGGAAATTCTTGAGTTGCAGCAAGGATGTGAAGGACCCTTTGGAAGTTCCAGTGGTTAGACGTGATTAGCCTCGAGAAGCCTCAGCGGAAATGGGCCTCATCTCGCCTGGAGGGCAAAACCTCCTGGATTTTCTCGAGTTGCGGCAGGTGATCTCAACTTACGTCGGGGACCTCAGGGACCCGCTCTGGTGGCCTCAGGAAAGGCCAGTCCCCATGCGAGTTCCTCGGGGGCCTCTCGGGATTCCTCTCCCGTCGATGCCGGGGCCTAAGACCTTGTGTGGAGTCGGGGCCGGAACCTGAGCATTCCTCTCCAGTGCTGACATGGATCTTGGGGTACTTCTGGAGTCTCCCCAGGGGAGTCAGTCCTCGTCTCGAATGCGGGCATGCACTTGCGCTTTCCTCCAGAGCGGTAGCAGCAGTGTCACGTAGTCAGCCCAATGGATCAAAGGATCTATGGTTTTCCCTCGAGTCTTTCCCACGAGGCTTTCCCACGAGGCTTTCCCACAGGGCTGTCCCACGTGCACACGTGGTGGGAGTCGATCCTCGGCTTGAACGTCAAGGCAGTGCAGGGAAAACAGGTTCCTCTGGAATGAACTGACACATCTGGGGGACTCTTGGAATGGTGGCACGACCCTGGAGTTCCTCTCGCCTTTCCTGTGGAGAGCGCCTCCTCTTGAGATGCGACGGGAACGCCTGGAATTCTTTCCCTACGAAACAGGGAAAGGATCCCTCATCTCGAGCTAGGAGGCGGAAAAGGGGCTCCCCTGGATGTGTGCGGGACCCCACGTGCTTCCTCTCGAGTGGAGACGGGTATGTCGGGGAACTTCTTGAGTTGCAGCAAGGGTGTGAAGGACCCTTTGGAAGTTCCAGTGGTTAGACGTGATTAGCCTCGAGAAGCCTCAGCGGAAATGGGCCTCATCTCGCCTGGAGGGCAAAACCTCCTGGATTTTCTCGAGTTGCGGCAGGTGCTCTCGACTTACGACGGGGACCTCAGGGACCCGCTCTGGTGGCCTCAGGAAAGGCCAGTCCCCATGCGAGTTCCTCGGGGGCCTCTCGGCATTCCTCTCCCGTCGATGCCAGGGCCTAAGACCTTGTGTGGAGTCGGGGCCGGAACCTGAGGATTCCTCTCCAGTGCTGACATGGATCTTGGGGTACTTCTGGAGTCTCCCCAGGGGAGTCAGTCCTTGTCTCGAATGCGGGCATGCACTTGCGCTTTCCTCCAGAGCGGTAGCAGCAGTGTCACGCAGTCCGCCGCGTGGATCAAAGGATCTATGGTTTTCCCTCGAGTCTTTCCCACGAGGCTTTCCCACGAGGCTTTCCCGCAGGGCTGTCCCACGTGCACACGTGGTGGGAGTCGATCCTCGGCTTGAACGTCAAGGCAGTGCAGGGATAACAGGTTCCTCTGGAATGGACTGACACATCTGGGGGACTCGTGGAATGGTGGCACGACCCTGGAGTTCCTCTCGCCTTTCCTGTGGAGAGCGCCTCCTCTTGAGATGCGACGGGAACGCCGGGAATTCTTTCCCTACGAAACAGGGAAAGGATCCCTCATCTCGAGCTAGGAGGCGGAAACGGGGCTCCCCTGGATGTGTGCGGGACCCCACGTGCTTCCTCTCGAGTGGAGACGGGTATGTCGGGGAACTTCTTGAGTTGCAGCAAGGATGTGAAGGACCCTTTGGAAGTTCCAGTGGTTAGACGTGATTAGCCTCGAGAAGCCTCAGCGGAAATGGGCCTCATCTCGCCTGGAGGGCAAAACCTCCTGGATTTTCTCGAGTTGCGGCAGGTTCTCTCGACTTACGATGGGGACCTCAGGGACCCGCTCTGTTGGCCTCAGGAAAGGCCAGTCCCCATGCGAGTTCCTCGGGGGCCTCTCGGTATTCCTCTCCCGTCGATGCCGGGGCCTAAGACCTTGTGTGGAGTCGGGGCCGGAATCTGAGCATTCCTCTCCAGTGCTGACATGGATCTTGGGGTACTTCTGGAGCCTCCCCAGGGGAGTCAGTCCTCGTCTCGAATGCGGACATGCACTTGCGCTTTCCTCCAGAGCGGTAGCAGCAGTGTCACGCAGTCCGCCGCGTGGATCAAAGGATCTATGGTTTTCCCTCGAGTCTTTCCCACGAGGCTTTCCCACGAGGCTTTCCCACAGGGCTGTCCCACGTGCACACGTGGTGGGAGTGGATCCTCGGCTTGAACGTCAAGGCAGTGAAGGGAAAACAGGTTCCTCTGGAATGGACTGACACATCTGGGGGACTCTTGGAATGGTGGCACGACCCTGGAGTTCCTCTCGCCTTTCCTGTGGAGAGCGCCTCCTCTTGAGATGCGACGGGAACGCCGGGAATTCTTTCCCTACGAAACAGGGAAAGGATCCCTCATCTCGAGCTAGGAGGCGGAAACGGGGCTCCCCTGGATGTGTGCGGGACCCCACGTGCTTCCTCTCGAGTGGAGACGGGTATGTCGGGGAACTTCTTGAGTTGCAGCAAGGGTGTGAAGGACCCATTGGAAGTTCCAGTGGTTAGACGTGATTAGACTCGAGAAGCCTCAGCGGAAATGGGCCTCATCTCGCCTGGAGGGCAAAACCTCCTGGATTTTCTCGAGTTGCGGCAGGTGCTCTCGACTTACGACGGGGACCTCAGGGACCCGCTCTGGTTGCCTCAGGAAAGGCCAGTCCCCATGCGAGTTCCTCGGGGGCCTCTCGGCATTCCTCTCCCGTCGATGCCGGGGCCTAAGACCTTGTGTGGAGTCGGGGCCGGAACCTGAGGATTCCTCTTCAGTGCTGACATGGATCTTGGGGTACTTCTGGAGTCTCCCCAGGGGAGTCAGTCCTCGTCTCGTATGCGGGCATGCACTTGCGCTTTCCTCTAGAGCGGTAGCAGCAGTGTCACGCAGTCCGCCGCGTGGATCAAAGGATCTATGGTTTTCCCTCGAGTCTTTCCCACGAGGCTTTCCCACGAGGCTTTCCCACAGGGCTGTCCCACGTTCACACGTGGTGGGAGTGGATCCTCGGCTTGAACGTCAAGGCAGTGCAGGGAAAACAGGTTCCTCTGGAATGGACTGACACATCTGGGGGACTCTTGGAATGGTGGCACGACCCTGGAGTTCCTCTCGCCTTTCCTGTGGAGAGTGCCTCCTCTTGAGATGCGACGGGAACGCCGGGAATTCTTTCCCTATGAAACAGGGAAAGGATCCCTCATCTCGAGCTAGGAGGCGGAAACGGGGCTCCCCTGGATGTGTGCGGGACCCCACGTGCTTCCTCTCGAGTGGAGACGGGTATGTCGGGGAACTTCTTGAGTTGCAGCAAGGGTGTGAAGGACCCTTTGGAAGTTCCAGTGGTTAGACGTGATTAGCCTCGAGAAGCCTCAGCGGAAATGGGCCTCATCTCGCCTGGAGGGCAAAACCTCCTGGATTTTCTCGAGTTGCGGCAGGTGCTCTCGACTTACGACGGGGACCTCAGGGACCCGCTCTGGTGGCCTCAGGAAAGGCCAGTCCCCATGCGAGTTCCTCGGGGGCCTCTCGGCATTCCTCTCCCGTCGATGCCGGGGCCTAAGACCTTGTGTGGAGTCGGGGCCGGAACCTGAGGATTCCTCTCCAGTGCTGACATGGATCTTGGGGTACTTCTGGAGTCTCCCCAGGGGAGTCAGTCCTCGTCTCGAATGCGGGCATGCACTTGCGCTTTCCTCCAGAGCGGTAGCAGCAGTGTCACGCAGTCCGCCGCGTGGATCAAAGGATCTATGGTTTTCCCTCGAGTCTTTCCCACGAGGCTTTCCCACGAGGCTTTCCCGCAGGGCTGTCCCACGTGCACACGTGGTGGGAGTCGATCCTCGGCTTGAACGTCAAGGCAGTGCAGGGATAACAGGTTCCTCTGGAATGGACTGACACATCTGGGGGACTCGTGGAATGGTGGCACGACCCTGGAGTTCCTCTCGCCTTTCCTGTGGAGAGCACCTCCTCTTGAGATGCGACGGGAACGCCGGGAATTCTTTCCCTACGAAACAGGGAAAGGATCCCTCATCTCGAGCTAGGAGGCGGAAACGGGGCTCCCCTGGATGTGTGCGGGACCCCACGTGCTTCCTCTCGAGTGGAGACGTGTATGTCGGGGAACTTCTTGAGTTGCAGCAAGGGTGTGAAGGACCCTTTGGAATTTCCAGTGGTTAGATGTGATTGGCCTCGAGAAGCCTCAGCGGAAATGGACCTCATCTCGCCTGGAGGGCAAAACCTCCTGGATTTTCTCGAGTTGCGGCAGGTGCTCTCGACTTACGACGGGGACCTCAGGGACCCGCTCTGGTGGCCTCAGGAAAGGCCAGTCCCCATGCGAGTTCCTCGGGGGCCTCTCGGCATTCCTCTCCCGTCGATGCCGGGGCCTAAGACCTTGTGTGGAGTCGGGGCCGGAACCTGAGGATTCCTCTCCAGTGCTGACATGGATCATGGGGTACTTCTGGAGTCTCCCCAGGGGAGTCAGTCCTCGTCTCGAATGCGGGCATGCACTTGCGCTTTCCTCCAGAGCGGTAGCAGCAGTGTCACGCAGTCCGACGCGTGGATCAAAGGATCTATGGTTTTCTCTCGAGTCTTTCCCACGAGGCTTTCCCACGAGGCTTTCCCACAGGGCTGTCCCACGTGCACACGTGGTGGGAGTGGATCCTCGGCTTGAACGTCAAGGCAGTGCAGGGAAAACAGGTTCCTCTGGAATGGACTGACACATCTGGGGGACTCTTGGAATGGTGGCACGATCCTGGAGTTCCTCGCGCCTTTCCTGTGGAGAGCGCCTCCTCTTGAGATGCGACGGGAACGCCGGGAATTCTTTCCCTACGGAACAGGGAAAGGATCCCTCCTCTCGAGCTAGGAGGCGGAAACGGGGCTCCCCTGGATGTGTGCGGGACCCCACGTGCTTCCTCTCGAGTGGAGACGGGTATGTCGGGGAACTTCTTGAGTTGCAGCAAGGATGTGAAGGACCCTTTGGATGTTCCAGTGGTTAGACGTGGTTAGCCTCGAGAAGCCTCAGCGGAAATGGGCCTCATCTCGCCTGGAGGGCAAAACCTCCTGGATTTTCTCGAGTTGCGGCAGGTTCTCTCGACTTACGATGGGGACCTCAGGGACCCGCTCTGGTGGCCTCAGGAAAGGCCAGTCCCCATGCGCGTTCCTCGGGGGCTTCTCGGCATTCCTCTCCCGTCGATGCCGGGGCCTAAGACCTTGTGTGGAGTCGGGGCCGGAACCTGAGGATTCCTCTCCAGTGCTGACATGGATCTTGGGGTACTTCTGGAGTCTCCCCAGGGGAGTCATTCCTCGTCTCGAATGCGGGCATACACTTGCGCTTTCTTCCAGAGCGGTAGCAGCAGTGTCACGCAGTCTGCCGCGTGGATCAAAGGATCTATGGTTTTCCCTCGAGTCTTTCCCACGAGGCTTTCCCACGAGGCTTTCCCGCAGGGCTGTCCCACGTGCACACGTGGTGGGAGTCGATCCTCGGCTTGAACGTCAAGGCAGTGCAGGGAGAACAGGTTCCTCTGGAATGGACTGACACATCTGGGGGACTCTTGGAATGGTGGCACGACCCTGGAGTTCCTCTCGCCTTTCCTGTGGAGAGCGCCTCCTCTTGAGATGCGACGGGAACGCCGGGAATTCTTTCCCTACGAAACAGGGAAAGGATCCCTCATCTCGAGTTAGGAGGCGGAAACGGGGCTCCCCTGGATGTGTGCAGGACCCCACGTGCTTCCTCTCGAGTGGAGACGGGTATGTCGGGGAACTTCTTGAGTTACAGCAAGGGTGTGAAGGACCCTTTGGAAGTTCCAGTGGTTAGACGTGATTAGCCTCGAGAAGCCTCACCGGAAATGGGCCTCATCTCGCCTGGAGGGCAAAACCTCCTGGATTTTCTCGAGTTGCGGCAGGCGCTCTCGACTTACGACGGGGACCTCAGGGACCCGCTCTGGTGGCCTCAGGAAAGGCCAGTCCCCATGCGAGTTCCTCGGGGGCCTCTCGGGATTCCTCTCCCGTCGATGCCGGTGCCTAAGACCTTGTGTGGAGTCGGGGCCGGAACCTGAGGATTCATCTCCAGTGCTGACATGGATCTTGGGGTACTTCTGGAGTCTCCCCAGGGGAGTCAGTCCTCGTCTCGAATGCGGGCATGCGCTTGCGCTTTCCTCCAGAGCGGTAGCAGCAGTGTCACGCAGTCCGCCGCGTGGATCAAAGGATCTATGGTTTTCCCTCGAGTCTTTCCCACGAGGCTTTCCCACGAGGCTTTCCCACAGGGCTGTCCCACGTGCACACGTGGTGGGAGTCGATCCTCGGCTTGAACGTCAAGGCAGTGCAGGGAAAACAGGTTCCTCTGGAATGGACTGACACATCTGGGGGACTCTTGGAATGGTGGCACGACCCTTCAGTTCCTCTCGCCTTTCCTGTGGAGAGCGCCTCCTCTTGAGATGCGACGGGAACGCCGGGAATTCTTTCCCTATGAAACAGGGAAAGGATCCCTCATCTCGAGCTAGGAGGCGGAAACGGGGCACCCCTGGATGTGTGCGGGACCCCACGTGCTTCCTCTCGAGTGGAGACGGGTATGTCGGGGAACTTCTTGAGTTGCAGCAAGGGTGTGAAGGACCCTTTGGAAGTTCCAGTGGTTAGACGTGATTCGCTTCGAGAAGCCTCAGCGGAAATGGGCCTCATCTCGCCTGGAGGTCAAAACCTCCTGGATTTTCTCGAGTTACGGCAGGTGCTCTCGACTTACGACGGGGACCTCAGGGACCCGCTCTGGTGGCCTCAGGAAAGGCCAGTCCCCATGCGAGTTCCTCGGGGGCCTCTCGGGATTCCTCTCCCGTCAATGCCGGGGCCTAAGACCTTGTGTGGAGTCGGGGCCGGAACCTGAGGATTCCTCTCCAGTGCTGACATGGATCTTGGGGTACTTCTGGAGTCTCCCCAGAGGAGTCAGTCCTCGTCTCGAATGCGGACATGCACTTGCGCTTTCCTCCAGAGCGGTAGCAGCAGTGTCACGCAGTCCGCCGCGTGGATCAAAGGATCTATGGTTTTCCCTCGAGTCTTTCCCACGAGGCTTTCCCACGAGGCTTTCCCACAGGGCTGTCCCACGTGCACACGTGGTGGGAGTCGATCCTCGGCTTGAACGTCAGGCAGTGCAGGGAAAACAGGTTCCTCTGGAATGGACTGACACATCTGGGGGTCTCTTGGAATGGTGCCACGACCCTGGAGTTCCTCTCGCCTTTCCTGTGGAGAGCGCCACCTCTTGAGATGCGACGGGAACGCCGGGAATTCTTTCCCTACGAAACAGGGAAATGATCCCTCATCTCGAGCTAGGAGGCTGAAACTGGGCTCCCCTGGATGGGTGCGGGACCCCACGTGCTTCCTCTCGAGTGGAGAAGGGTATGTCGCAGAACTGCTTGAGTTGCAGCAATGGTTGAAGGACCCTTTGGAAGTTCCAGCGGTTAGATGTGATTAGCCTTGAGAAGCCTCAGCGGAAATGGGCCTCATCTCGCCTGGAGGGCAAAACCTCCTGGATTTTCTCGAGTTGCGGCAGGTGCTCTCGACTTACGCTGGGGACCTCAGGGACCCGCTCTGGTGGCCTCAGGAAAGGCCAGTCCCCATGCGAGTTCCTCGGGGGCCTCTCGGCATTCCTCTCCCGTCGATGCCGGGGCCTAAGACCTTGTGTGGAGTCGGGGCCGGAACCTGAGGATTCTTCTCCAGTGCTGACATGGATCTTGGGGTACTTCTGGAGTCTTTCCAGGGGAGTCAGTCCTCGTCTCGAATGCGGGCATGCACTTTCGCTTTCCTCCAGAGCGGTAGCAGCAGTGTCACGCAGTCCGCCGCGTGGATCAAAGGATCTATGGTTTTCCCTCGAGTCTTTCCCACGAGGCTTTCCCACGAGGCTTTCCCACAGGGCTGTCCCACGTGCACACGTGGTGGGAGTCCATCCTCGGCTTGAACGTCAAGGCAGTGCAGGGAGAACAGGTTCCTCTGGAATGGACTGACACATCTGGGGGACTCTTGGAATGGTGGCACGACCCTGGAGTTCCTCTCGCCTTTCCTGTGGAGAGCGCCTCCTCTTGAGATGCGACGGGAACGCCGGGAATTCTTTCCCTACGAAACAGGGAAAGGATCCCTCATCTCGAGTTAGGAGGCGGAAACGGGGCTCCCCTGGATGTGTGCAGGACCCCACGTGCTTCCTCTCGAGTGGAGACGGGTATGTCGGGGAACTTCTTGAGTTGCAGCAAGGGTGTGAAGGACCCTTTGGAAGTTCCAGTGGTTAGACGTGATTAGCCTCGAGAAGCCTCACCGGAAATGGGCCTCATCTCGCCTGGAGGGCAAAACCTCCTGGATTTTCTCGAGTTGCGGCAGGCGCTCTCGACTTACGACGGGGACCTCAGGGACCCGCTCTGGTGGCCTCAGGAAAGGCCAGTCCCCATGCGAGTTCCTCGGGGGCCTCTCGGGATTCCTCTCCCGTCGATGCCGGGGCCTAAGACCTTGTGTGGAGTCGGGGCCGGAACCTGAGGATTCCTCTCCAGTGCTGACATGGATCTTGGGGTACTTCTGGAGTCTCCCCAGGGGAGTCAGTCCTCGTCTCGAATGCGGGCATGCGCTTGCGCTTTCCTCCAGAGCGGTAGCAGCAGTGTCACGCAGTCCGCCGCGTGGATCAAAGGATCTATGGTTTTCCCTCGAGTCTTTCCCACGAGGCTTTCCCACGAGGCTTTCCCACAGGGCTGTCCCACGTGCACACGTGGTGGGAGTCGATCCTCGGCTTGAACGTCAAGGCAGTGCAGGGAAAACAGGTTCCTCTGGAATGGACTGACACATCTGGGGGACTCTTGGAATGGTGGCACGACCCTTCAGTTCCTCTCGCCTTTCCTGTGGAGAGCGCCTCCTCTTGAGATGCGACGGGAACGCCGGGAATTCTTTCCCTATGAAACAGGGAAAGGATCCCTCATCTCGAGCTAGGAGGCGGAAACGGGGCACCCCTGGATGTGTGCGGGACCCCACGTGCTTCCTCTCGAGTGGAGACGGGTATGTCGGGGAACTTCTTGAGTTGCAGCAAGGGTGTGAAGGACCCTTTGGAAGTTCCAGTGGTTAGACGTGATTCGCCTCGAGAAGCCTCAGCGGAAATGGGCCTCATCTCGCCTGGAGGTCAAAACCTCCTGGATTTTCTCGAGTTACGGCAGGTGCTCTCGACTTACGACGGGGACCTCAGGGACCCGCTCTGGTGGCCTCAGGAAAGGCCAGTCCCCATGCGAGTTCCTCGGGGGCCTCTCGGGATTCCTCTCCCGTCGATGCCGGGGCCTAAGACCTTGTGTGGAGTCGGGGCCGGAACCTGAGGATTCCTCTCCAGTGCTGACATGGATCTTGGGGTACTTCTGGAGTCTCCCCAGAGGAGTCAGTCCTCGTCTCGAATGCGGACATGCACTTGCGCTTTCCTCCAGAGCGGTAGCAGCAGTGTCACGCAGTCCGCCGCGTGGATCAAAGGATCTATGGTTTTCCCTCGAGTCTTTCCCACGAGGCTTTCCCACGAGGCTTTCCCACAGGGCTGTCCCACGTGCACACGTGGTGGGAGTCGATCCTCGGCTTGAACGTCAGGCAGTGCAGGGAAAACAGGTTCCTCTGGAATGGACTGACACATCTGGGGGTCTCTTGGAATGGTGCCACGACCCTGGAGTTCCTCTCGCCTTTCCTGTGGAGAGCGCCACCTCTTGAGATGCGACGGGAACGCCGGGAATTCTTTCCCTACGAAACAGGGAAAGGATCCCTCATCTCGAGCTAGGAGGCGGAAACGGGGCTCCCCTGGATGGGTGCGGGACCCCACGTGCTTCCTCTCGAGTGGAGAAGGGTATGTCGCAGAACTGCTTGAGTTGCAGCAATGGTTGAAGGACCCTTTGGAAGTTCCAGCGGTTAGATGTGATTAGCCTTGAGAAGCCTCAGCGGAAATGGGCCTCATCTCGCCTGGAGGGCAAAACCTCCTGGATTTTCTCGAGTTGCGGCAGGTGCTCTCGACTTACGCTGGGGACCTCAGGGACCCGCTCTGGTGGCCTCAGGAAAGGCCAGTCCCCATGCGAGTTCCTCGGGGGCCTCTCGGCATTCCTCTCCCGTCAATGCCGGTGCCTAAGACCTTGTGTGGAGTCGGGGCCGGAACCTGAGGATTCCTCTCCACTGCTGACATGGATCTTGGGGTACTTCTGGAGTCTCCCCAGGGGAGTCAGTCCTCGTCTCGAATGCGGTCATGCACTTGCGCTTTCCTCCAGAGCGGTAGCAGCAGTGTCACGCAGTCCGCCGGTGGATCAAAGGATCTATGGTTTTCCCTCGAGTCTTTCCCACGAGGCTTTCCCACGAGGCTTTCCCACAGGGCTGTCCCACGTGCACACGTGGTGGGAGTCGATCCTCGGCTTGAACGTCAAGGCAGTGCAGGGAAAACAGGTTCCTCTGAAATGGACTGACACATCTGGGGGACTCTTGGAATGGTGTCACGACACTGGAGTTCCTCTCGCCTTTCCTGTGGAGAGCGCCTCCTCTTGAGATGCGACGGGAACGCCGGGAATTCTTTCCCTACGAAACAGGGAAAGGATCCCTCATCTCGAGCTAGGAGGCGGAAACGGGGCTCCCCTGGATGTGTGCGGGACACCACGTGCTTCCTCTCGAGTGGAGACGGGTATGTCGGGGAACTTCTTGAGTTGCAGCAAGGGTGTGAAGGACCCTTTGGAAGTTCCAGTGGTTAGACGTAATTAGCTTCGAGAAGCCTCAGCGGAAATGGGCCTCATCTCGCGTGGAGGGAAAAACCTCCTGGATTTTCTCGAGTTTCGGCAGGTGCTCTCGACTTACGACGGGGACCTCAGAGACCCGCTCTGGTGGCCTCAGGAAAGGCCAGTCCCCATGCGAGTTCCTGGGGGGCCTCTCGGGATTCCTCTCCCGTCGATGCCGGGGCCTAAGACCTTGTGTGGAGTCGGGGCCGGAACCTGAGGATTCCTCTCCAGTGCTGACATGGATCTTGGGGTACTTCTGGAGTCTCCCCAGGGGAGTCAGTCCTCGTCTCGAATGCGGGCATGCAATTGCGCTTTCCTCCAGAGCGGTAGCAGCAGTGTCACGCAGTCCGCCGCGTGGATCAAAGGATCTATGGTTTTCTCTCGAGTCTTTCCCACGAGGCTTTCCCACGAGGCTTTCCCACAGGGCTGTCCCACGTGCACACTTGGTGGGAGTGGATCCTCGGCTTGAACGTCAAGACAGTGCAGGGAAAAAAGGTTCCTCTGGAATGGACTGACACATCTGGGGGACTCTTGGAATGGTGGCACGACCCTGGAGTTCCTCTCGCCTTTCCTGTGGAGAGCGCCTCCTCTTGAGATGCGACGGGAACGCCGGGAATTCTTTCCCTACGAAACAGGGAAAGGATCCCTCATCTCGAGCTAGGAGGCGGAAACGGGGCTCCCCTGGATGTGTGCGGGACCCCACGTGCTTCCTCTCGAGTGGAGACGGGTATGTCGAGGAACTTCTTGAGTTGCAGCAAGGGTGTGAAAGACCCTTTGGAAGTTCCAGTGGTTAGACGTGATTAGCCTCGAGAAGCCTCAGCGGAAATGGGCCTCATCTCGCCTGGAGGGCAAAACCTCCTGGATTTTCTCGAGTTGCGGCAGGTGATCTCAACTTACGTCGGGGACCTCAGGGACCCGCTCTGGTGGCCTCAGGAAAGGCCAGTCCCCATGCGAGTTCCTCGGGGGCCTCTCGGGATTCCTCTCCCGTCGATGCCGGGGCCTAAGACCTTGTGTGGAGTCGGGGCCGGAACCTGAGCATTCCTCTCCAGTGCTGACATGGATCTTGGGGTACTTCTGGAGTCTCCCCAGGGGAGTCAGTCCTCGTCTCGAATGCGGGCATGCACTTGCGCTTTCCTCCAGAGCGGTAGCAGCAGTGTCACGTAGTCAGCCCAATGGATCAAAGGATCTATGGTTTTCCCTCGAGTCTTTCCCACGAGGCTTTCCCACGAGGCTTTCCCACAGGGCTGTCCCACGTGCACACGTGGTGGGAGTCGATCCTCGGCTTGAACGTCAAGGCAGTGCAGGGAAAACAGGTTCCTCTGGAATGAACTGACACATCTGGGGGACTCTTGGAATGGTGGCACGACCCTGGAGTTCCTCTCGCCTTTCCTGTGGAGAGCGCCTCCTCTTGAGATGTGACGGGAACGCCGGGAATTCTTTCCCTACGAAACAGGGAAAGGATCCCTCATCTCGAGCTAGGAGGCGGAAACGGGGCTCCCCTGGATGTGTGCGGGACCCCACGTGCTTCCTCTCGAGTGGAGACGGGTATGTCGGGGAACTTCTTGAGTTGCAGCAAGGGTGTGAAGGACCCTTTGGAATTTCCAGTGTTTAGATGTGATTGGCCTCGAGAAGCCTCAGCGGAAATGGACCTCATCTCGCCTGGAGGGCAAAACCTCCTGGATTTTCTCGAGTTGCGGCAGGTGCTCTCGACTTACGACGGGGACCTCAGGGACCCGCTCTGGTGGCCTCAGGAAAGGCCAGTCCCCATGCGAGTTCCTCGGGGGCCTCTCGGCATTCCTCTCCCGTCGATGCCGGGGCCTAAGACCTTGTGTGGAGTCGGGGCCGGAACCTGAGGATTCCTCTCCAGTGCTGACATGGATCTTGGGGTACTTCTGGAGTCTCCCCAGGGGAGTCAGTCCTCGTCTCGAATGCGGGCATGCACTTGCGCTTTCCTCCAGAGCGGTAGCAGCAGTGTCACGCAGTCCGACGCGTGGATCAAAGGATCTATGGTTTTCTCTCGAGTCTTTCCCACGAGGCTTTCCCACGAGGCTTTCCCACAGGGCTGTCCCACGTGCACACGTGGTGGGAGTGGATCCTCGGCTTGAACGTCAAGGCAGTGCAGGGAAAACAGGTTCCTCTGGAATGGACTGACACATCTGGGGGACTCTTGGAATGGTGGCACGACCCTGGAGTTCCTCGCGCCTTTCCTGTGGAGAGCGCCTCCTCTTGAGATGCGACGGGAACGCCGGGAATTCTTTCCCTACGGAACAGGGAAAGGATCCCTCCTCTCGAGCTAGGAGGCGGAAACGGGGCTCTCCTGGATGTGTGCGGGACCCCACGTGCTTCCTCTCGAGTGGAGACGGGTATGTCGGGGAACTTCTTGAGTTGCAGCAAGGATGTGAAGGACCCTTTGGAAGTTCCAGTGGTTAGACGTGGTTAGCCTCGAGAAGCCTCAGCGGAAATGGGCCTCATCTCGCCTGGAGGGCAAAACCTCCTGGATTTTCTCGAGTTGCGGCAGGTTCTCTCGACTTACGATGGGGACCTCAGGGACCCGCTCTAGTGGCCTCAGGAAAGGCCAGTCCCCATGCGAGTTCCTCGGGGGCTTCTCGGCATTCCTCTCCCGTCGATGCCGGGGCCTAAGACCTTGTGTGGAGTCGGGGCCGGAACCTGAGGATTCCTCTCCAGTGCTGACAATGATCTTGGGGTACTTCTGGAGCCTCCCCAGGGGAGTCAGTCCTCGTCTCGAATGCGGGCATGCACTTGCGCTTTCCTCCAGAGCGGTAGCAGCAGTGTCACGCAGTCCGCCGCGTGGATCAAAGGATCTATGGTTTTCCCTCGAGTCTTTCCCACGAGGCTTTCCCACGAGGCTTTCCCACAGGGCTGTCTCACGTGCACACGTGGTGGGAGTGGATCCTCGGCTTGAACGTCAAGGCAGTGAAGGGAAAACAGGTTCCTCTGGAATGGACTGACACATCTGGGGGACTCTTGGAATGGTGGCACGACCCTGGAGTTCCTCTCGCCTTTCCTGTGGAGAGCGCCTCCTCTTGAGATGCGACGGGAACGCCGGGAATTCTTTCCCTACGAAACAGGGAAAGGATCCCTCATCTCGAGCTAGGAGGCGGAAACGGGGCTCCCCTGGATGTGTGCGGGACCCCACGTGCTTCCTCTCGAGTGGAGACGGGTATGTCGGGGAACTTCTTGAGTTGCAGCAAGGGTGTGAAGGACCCTTTGGAAGTTCCAGTGGTTAGACGTGATTAGACTCGAGAAGCCTCAGCGGAAATGGGCCTCATCTCGCCTGGAGGGCAAAACCTCCTGGATTTTCTCGAGTTGCGGCAGGTGCTCTCGACTTACGACGGGGACCTCAGGGACCCACTCTGGTGGCCTCAGGAAAGGCCAGTCCCCATGCGAGTTCCTCGGGGGCCTCTCGGCATTCCTCTCCCGTCGATGCAGGGGCCTAAGACCTTGTGTGGAGTCGGGGCCGGAACCTGAGGATTCCTCTTCAGTGCTGACATGGATCTTGGGGTACTTCTGGAGTCTCCCCAGGGGAGTCAGTCCTCGTCTCGTATGCGGGCATGCACTTGCGCTTTCCTCTAGAGCGGTAGCAGCGGTGTCACGCAGTCCGCCGCGTGGATCAAAGGATCTATGGTTTTCCCTCGAGTCTTTCCCACGAGGCTTTCCCACGAGGCTTTCCCACAGGGCTGTCCCACGTTCACACGTGGTGGGAGTGGATCCTCGGCTTGAACGTCAAGGCAGTGCAGGGAAAACAGGTTCCTCTGGAATGGACTGACACATCTGGGGGACTCTTGGAATGGTGGCACGACCCTGGAGTTCCTCTCGCCTTTCCTGTGGAGAGTGCCTCCTCTTGAGATGCGACGGGAACGCCGGGAATTCTTTCCCTACGAAACAGGGAAAGGATCCCTCATCTCGAGCTAGGAGGCGGAAACGGGGCTCCCCTGGATGTGTGCGGAACCCCACGTGCTTCCTCTCGAGTGGAGACGGGTATGTCGGGGAACTTCTTGAGTTGCAGCAAGGGTGTGAAGGACCCTTTGGAAGTTCCAGTGGTTAGACGTGATTAGCCTCGAGAAGCCTCAGCGGAAATGGGCCTCATCTCGCCTGGAGGGCAAAACCTCCTGGATTTTCTCGAGTTGCGGCAGGTGCTCTCGACTTACGACGGGGACCTCAGGGACCCGCTCTGGTGGCCTCAGGAAAGGCCAGTCCCCATGCGAGTTCCTCGGGGGCCTCTCGGGATTCCTCTCCCGTCGATGCCGGGGCCTAAGACCTTGTGTGGAGTCGGGGCCGGAACCTGAGGATTCCTCTCCAGTGCTGACATGGATCTTGGGGTACTTCTGGAGTCTCCCCAAGGGAGTCAGTCCTCGTCTCGAATGCGGGCATGCACTTGCGCTTTCCTCCAGAGCGGTAGCAGCAGTGTCACGCAGTCCGCCGCGTGGATCAAAGGATCTATGGTTTTCCCTCGAGTCTTTCCCACGAGGCTTTCCCATGAGGCTTTCCCACAGGGCTGTCCCACGTGCACACGTGGTGGGAGTGGATCCTCGGCTTGAACGTCAAGGCAGTGCAGGGAAAACAGGTTCCTCTGGAATGGACTGACACATCTGGGGGACTCTTGGAATGGTGGCACGACCCTGGAGTTCCTCTCGCCTTTCCTGTGGAGAGCGCCTCCTCTTGAGATGCGACGGGAACGCCGGGAATTCTTTCCCTACGAAACAGGGAAAGGATCCCTCATCTCGAGCTAGGAGGCGGAAACGGGGCTCCCCTGGATGTGTGCGGGACCCCACGTGCTTCCTCTCGAGTGGAGACGGGTATGTCGGGGAACTTCTTGAGTTGCAGCAAGGGTGTGAAGGACCCTTTGGAAGTTCCAGTGGTTAGACGTGATTAGCCTCGAGAAGCCTCAGCGGAAATGGGCCTCATCTCGCCTGGAGGGCAAAACCTCCTGGATTTTCTCGAGTTGCGGCAGGTGATCTCAACTTACGTCGGGGACCTCAGGGACCCGCTCTGGTGGCCTCAGGAAAGGCCAGTCCCCATGCGAGTTCCTCGGGGGCCTCTCGGGATTCCTCTCCCGTCGATGCCGGGGCCTAAGACCTTGTGTGGAGTCGGGGCCGGAACCTGAGCATTCCTCTCCAGTGCTGACATGGATCTTGGGGTACTTCTGGAGTCTCCCCAGGGGAGTCAGTCCTCGTCTCGAATGCGGGCATGCACTTGCGCTTTCCTCCAGAGCGGTAGCAGCAGTGTCACGTAGTCAGCCCAATGGATCAAAGGATCTATGGTTTTCCCTCGAGTCTTTCCCACGAGGCTTTCCCACGAGGCTTTCCCACAGGGCTGTCCCACGTGCACACGTGGTGGGAGTCGATCCTCGGCTTGAACGTCAAGGCAGTGCAGGGAAAACAGGTTCCTCTGGAATGAACTGACACATCTGGGGGACTCTTGGAATGGTGGCACGACCCTGGAGTTCCTCTCGCCTTTCCTGTGGAGAGCGCCTCCTCTTGAGATGTGACGGGAACGCCTGGAATTCTTTCCCTACGAAACAGGGAAAGGATCCCTCATCTCGAGCTAGGAGGCGGAAACGGGGCTCCCCTGGATGTGTGCGGGACCCCACGTGCTTCCTCTCGAGTGGAGAGGGGTATGTCGGGGAACTTCTTGAGTTGCAGCAAGGGTGTGAAGGACCCTTTGGAAGTTCCAGTGGTTAGACGTGATTAGCCTCGAGAAGCCTCAGCGGAAATGGGCCTCATCTCGCCTGGAGGGCAAAACCTCCTGGATTTTCTCGAGTTGCGGCAGGTGCTCTCGACTTACGACGGGGACCTCAGGGACCCGCTCTGGTGGCCTCAGGAAAGGCCAGTCCCCATGCGAGTTCCTCGGGGGCCTCTTGGCATTCCTCTCCCGTCGATGCCGGGGCCTAAGACCTTGTGTGGAGTCGGGGCCGGAACCTGAGGATTCCTCTCCAGTGCTGACATGGATCTTGGGGTACTTCTGGAGTCTCCCCAGGGGAGTCAGTCCTTGTCTCGAATGCGGGCATGCACTTGCGCTTTCCTCCAGAGCGGTAGCAGCAGTGTCACGCAGTCCGCCGCGTGGATCAAAGGATCTATGGTTTTCCCTCGAGTCTTTCCCACGAGGCTTTCCCACGAGGCTTTCCCGCAGGGCTGTCCCACGTGCACACGTGGTGGGAGTCGATCCTCGGCTTGAACGTCAAGGCAGTGCAGGGATAACAGGTTCCTCTGGAATGGACTGACACATCTGGGGGACTCGTGGAATGGTGGCACGACCCTGGAGTTCCTCTCGCCTTTCCTGTGGAGAGCGCCTCCTCTTGAGATGCGACGGGAACGCCGGGAATTCTTTCCCTACGAAACAGGGAAAGGATCCCTCATCTCGAGCTAGGAGGCGGAAACGGGGCTCCCCTGGATGTGTGCGGGACCCCACGTGCTTCCTCTCGAGTGGAGACGGGTATGTCGGGGAACTTCTTGAGTTGCAGCAAGGGTGTGAAGGACCCTTTGGAATTTCCAGTGGTTAGATGTGATTGGCCTCGAGAAGCCTCAGCGGAAATGGACCTCATCTCGCCTGGAGGGAAAAACCTCCTGGATTTTCTCGAGTTGCGGCAGGTGCTCTCGACTTACGACGGGGACCTCAGGGACCCGCTCTGGTGGCTTCAGGAAAGGCCAGTCCCCATGCGAGTTCCTCGGGGGCCTCTCGGCATTCCTCTCCCGTCGATGCCGGGGCCTAAGACCTTGTGTGGAGTCGGGGCCGGAACCTGAGGATTCCTCTCCAGTGCTGACATGGATCTTGGGGTACTTCTGGAGCCTCCCCAGGGGAGTCAGTCCTCGTCTCGAATGCGGGCATGCACTTGCGCTTTCCTCCAGAGCGGTAGCAGCAGTGTCACGCAGTCCGCCGCGTGGATCAAAGGATCTATGGTTTTCCCTCGAGTCTTTCCCACGAGGCTTTCCCACGAGGCTTTCCCACAGGGCTGTCCCACGTGCACACGTGGTGGGAGTGGATCCTCGGCTTGAACGTCAAGGCAGTGAAGGGAAAACAGGTTCCTCTGGAATGGACTGACACATCTGGGGGACTCTTGGAATGGTGGCACGACCCTGGAGTTCCTCTCGCCTTTCCTGTGGAGAGCGCCTCCTCTTGAGATGCGACGGGAACGCCGGGAATTCTTTCCCTACGAAACAGGGAAAGGATCCCTCATCTCGAGCTAGGAGGCGGAAACGGGGCTCCCCTGGATGTGTGCGGGACCCCACGTGCTTCCTCTCGAGTGGAGACGTGTATGTCGGGGAACTTCTTGAGTTGCAGCAAGGGTGTGAAGGACCCTTTGGAATTTCCAGTGTTTAGATGTGATTGGCCTCGAGAAGCCTCAGCGGAAATGGACCTCATCTCGCCTGGAGGGCAAAACCTCCTGGATTTTCTCGAGTTGCGGCAGGTGCTCTCGACTTACGACGGGGACCTCAGGGACCCGCTCTGGTGGCCTCAGGAAAGGCCAGTCCCCATGCGAGTTCCTCGGGGGCCTCTCGGCATTCCTCTCCCGTCGATGCCGGGGCCTAAGACCTTGTGTGGAGTCGGGGCCGGAACCTGAGGATTCCTCTCCAGTGCTGACATGGATCTTGGGGTACTTCTGGAGTCTCCCCAGGGGAGTCAGTCCTCGTCTCGAATGCGGGCATGCACTTGCGCTTTCCTCCAGAGCGGTAGCAGCAGTGTCACGCAGTCCGACGCGTGGATCAAAGGATCTATGGTTTTCTCTCGAGTCTTTCCCACGAGGCTTTCCCACGAGGCTTTCCCACAGGGCTGTCCCACGTGCACACGTGGTGGGAGTGGATCCTCGGCTTGAACGTCAAGGCAGTGCAGGGAAAACAGGTTCCTCTGGAATGGACTGACACATCTGGGGGACTCTTGGAATGGTGGCACGACCCTGGAGTTCCTCGCGCCTTTCCTGTGGAGAGCGCCTCCTCTTGAGATGCGACGGGAACGCCGGGAATTCTTTCCCTACGGAACAGGGAAAGGATCCCTCCTCTCGAGCTAGGAGGCGGAAACGGGGCTCTCCTGGATGTGTGCGGGACCCCACGTGCTTCCTCTCGAGTGGAGACGGGTATGTCGGGGAACTTCTTGAGTTGCAGCAAGGATGTGAAGGACCCTTTGGAAGTTCCAGTGGTTAGACGTGGTTAGCCTCGAGAAGCCTCAGCGGAAATGGGCCTCATCTCGCCTGGAGGGCAAAACCTCCTGGATTTTCTCGAGTTGCGGCAGGTTCTCTCGACTTACGATGGGGACCTCAGGGACCCGCTCTAGTGGCCTCAGGAAAGGCCAGTCCCCATGCGAGTTCCTCGGGGGCTTCTCGGCATTCCTCTCCCGTCGATGCCGGGGCCTAAGACCTTGTGTGGAGTCGGGGCCGGAACCTGAGGATTCCTCTCCAGTGCTGACATGGATCTTGGGGTACTTCTGGAGCCTCCCCAGGGGAGTCAGTCCTCGTCTCGAATGCGGGCATGCACTTGCGCTTTCCTCCAGAGCGGTAGCAGCAGTGTCACGCAGTCCGCCGCGTGGATCAAAGGATCTATGGTTTTCCCTCGAGTCTTTCCCACGAGGCTTTCCCACGAGGCTTTCCCACAGGGCTGTCTCACGTGCACACGTGGTGGGAGTGGATCCTCGGCTTGAACGTCAAGGCAGTGAAGGGAAAACAGGTTCCTCTGGAATGGACTGACACATCTGGGGGACTCTTGGAATGGTGGCACGACCCTGGAGTTCCTCTCGCCTTTCCTGTGGAGAGCGCCTCCTCTTGAGATGCGACGGGAACGCCGGGAATTCTTTCCCTACGAAACAGGGAAAGGATCCCTCATCTCGAGCTAGGAGGCGGAAACGGGGCTCCCCTGGATGTGTGCGGGACCCCACGTGCTTCCTCTCGAGTGGAGACGGGTATGTCGGGGAACTTCTTGAGTTGCAGCAAGGGTGTGAAGGACCCTTTGGAAGTTCCAGTGGTTAGACGTGATTAGACTCGAGAAGCCTCAGCGGAAATGGGCCTCATCTCGCCTGGAGGGCAAAACCTCCTGGATTTTCTCGAGTTGCGGCAGGTGCTCTCGACTTACGACGGGGACCTCAGGGACCCGCTCTGGTGGCCTCAGGAAAGGCCAGTCCCCATGCGAGTTCCTCGGGGGCCTCTCGGCATTCCTCTCCCGTCGATGCAGGGGCCTAAGACCTTGTGTGGAGTCGGGGCCGGAACCTGAGGATTCCTCTTCAGTGCTGACATGGATCTTGGGGTACTTCTGGAGTCTCCCCAGGGGAGTCAGTCCTCGTCTCGTATGCGGGCATGCACTTGCGCTTTCCTCTAGAGCGGTAGCAGCGGTGTCACGCAGTCCGCCGCGTGGATCAAAGGATCTATGGTTTTCCCTCGAGTCTTTCCCACGAGGCTTTCCCACGAGGCTTTCCCACAGGGCTGTCCCACGTTCACACGTGGTGGGAGTGGATCCTCGGCTTGAACGTCAAGGCAGTGCAGGGAAAACAGGTTCCTCTGGAATGGACTGACACATCTGGGGGACTCTTGGAATGGTGGCACGACCCTGGAGTTCCTCTCGCCTTTCCTGTGGAGAGTGCCTCCTCTTGAGATGCGACGGGAACGCCGGGAATTCTTTCCCTACGAAACAGGGAAAGGATCCCTCATCTCGAGCTAGGAGGCGGAAACGGGGCTCCCCTGGATGTGTGCGGAACCCCACGTGCTTCCTCTCGAGTGGAGACGGGTATGTCGGGGAACTTCTTGAGTTGCAGCAAGGGTGTGAAGGACCCTTTGGAAGTTCCAGTGGTTAGACGTGATTAGCCTCGAGAAGCCTCAGCGGAAATGGGCCTCATCTCGCCTGGAGGGCAAAACCTCCTGGATTTTCTCGAGTTGCGGCAGGTGCTCTCGACTTACGACGGGGACCTCAGGGACCCGCTCTGGTGGCCTCAGGAAAGGCCAGTCCCCATGCGAGTTCCTCGGGGGCCTCTCGGGATTCCTCTCCCGTCGATGCCGGGGCCTAAGACCTTGTGTGGAGTCGGGGCCGGAACCTGAGGATTCCTCTCCAGTGCTGACATGGATCTTGGGGTACTTCTGGAGTCTCCCCAAGGGAGTCAGTCCTCGTCTCGAATGCGGGCATGCACTTGCGCTTTCCTCCAGAGCGGTAGCAGCAGTGTCACGCAGTCCGCCGCGTGGATCAAAGGATCTATGGTTTTCCCTCGAGTCTTTCCCACGAGGCTTTCCCATGAGGCTTTCCCACAGGGCTGTCCCACGTGCACACGTGGTGGGAGTGGATCCTCGGCTTGAACGTCAAGGCAGTGCAGGGAAAACAGGTTCCTCTGGAATGGACTGACACATCTGGGGGACTCTTGGAATGGTGGCACGACCCTGGAGTTCCTCTCGCCTTTCCTGTGGAGAGCGCCTCCTCTTGAGATGCGACGGGAACGCCGGGAATTCTTTCCCTACGAAACAGGGAAAGGATCCCTCATCTCGAGCTAGGAGGCGGAAACGGGGCTCCCCTGGATGTGTGCGGGACCCCACGTGCTTCCTCTCGAGTGGAGACGGGTATGTCGGGGAACTTCTTGAGTTGCAGCAAGGGTGTGAAGGACCCTTTGGAAGTTCCAGTGGTTAGACGTGATTAGCCTCGAGAAGCCTCAGCGGAAATGGGCCTCATCTCGCCTGGAGGGCAAAACCTCCTGGATTTTCTCGAGTTGCGGCAGGTGCTCTCGACTTACGACGGGGACCTCAGGGACCCGCTCTGGTGGCTTCAGGAAAGGCCAGTCCCCATGCGAGTTCCTCGGGGGCCTCTCGGCATTCCTCTCCCGTCGATGCCGGGGCCTAAGACCTTGTGTGGAGTCGGGGCCGGAACCTGAGGATTCCTCTCCAGTGCTGACATGGATCTTGGGGTACTTCTGGAGCCTCCCCAGGGGAGTCAGTCCTTGTCTCGAATGCGGGCATGCACTTGCGCTTTCCTCCAGAGCGGTAGCAGCAGTGTCACGCAGTCCGCCGCGTGGATCAAAGGATCTATGGTTTTCCCTCGAGTCTTTCCCACGAGGCTTTCCCACGAGGCTTTCCCACAGGGCTGTCCCACGTGCACACGTGGTGGGAGTGGATCCTCGGCTTGAACGTCAAGGCAGTGAAGGGAAAACAGGTTCCTCTGGAATGGACTGACACATCTGGGGGACTCTTGGAATGGTGGCACGACCCTGGAGTTCCTCTCGCCTTTCCTGTGGAGAGCCCCTCCTCTTGAGATGCGACGGGAACGCCGGGAATTCTTTCCCTACGAAACAGGGAAAGGATCCCTCATCTCGAGCTAGGAGGCGGAAACGGGGCTCCCCTGGATGTGTGCGGGACCCCACGTGCTTCCTCTCGAGTGGAGACGGGTATGTCGGGGAACTTCTTGAGTTGCAGCAAGGGTGTGAAAGGCCCTTTGGAAGTTCCAGTTGTTAGACGTGATTAGCCTCGAGAAGCCTCAGCGGAAATGGGCCTCATCTCGCCTGGAGGGCAAAACCTCCTGGATTTTCTCGAGTTGCGGCAGGTGCTCTCGACTTACGACGGGGACCTCAGGGACCCGCTCTGGTGGCCTCAGGAAAGGCCAGTCCCCATGCGAGTTCCTCGGGGGCCTCTCGGGATTCCTCTCCCGTCGATGCCGGGGCCTAAGACCTTGTGTGGAGTCGGGGCCGGAACCTGAGCATTCCTCTCCAGTGCTGACATGGATCTTGGGGTACTTCTGGAGTCTCCCCAGGGGAGTCAGTCCTCGTCTCGAATGCGGGCATGCACTTGCGCTTTCCTCCAGAGCGGTAGCAGCAGTGTCACGCAGTCCGCCGCGTGGATCAAAGGATCTATGGTTTTCTCTCGAGTCTTTCCCACGAGGCTTTCCCACGAGGCTTTCCCACAGGGCTGTCCCACGTGCACACGTGGTGGGAGTGGATCCTCGGCTTGAACGTCAAGGCAGTGCAGGGAAAACAGGTTCCTCTGGAATGGACTGACACATCTGGGGGACTCTTGGAATGGTGGCACGACCCTGGAGTTCCTCGCGCCTTTCCTGTGGAGAGCGCCTCCTCTTGAGATGCGACGGGAACGCCGGGAATTCTTTCCCTACGGAACAGGGAAAGGATCCCTCCTCTCGAGCTAGGAGGCGGAAACGGGGCTCTCCTGGATGTGTGCGGGACCCCACGTGCTTCCTCTCGAGTGGAGACGGGTATGTCGGGGAACTTCTTGAGTTGCAGCAAGGATGTGAAGGACCCTTTGGAAGTTCCAGTGGTTAGACGTGGTTAGCCTCGAGAAGCCTCAGCGGAAATGGGCCTCATCTCGCCTGGAGGGCAAAACCTCCTGGATTTTCTCGAGTTGCGGCAGGTTCTCTCGACTTACGATGGGGACCTCAGGGACCCGCTCTAGTGGCCTCAGGAAAGGCCAGTCCCCATGCGAGTTCCTCGGGGGCTTCTCGGCATTCCTCTCCCGTCGATGCCGGGGCCTAAGACCTTGTGTGGAGTCGGGGCCGGAACCTGAGGATTCCTCTCCAGTGCTGACATGGATCTTGGGGTACTTCTGGAGCCTCCCCAGGGGAGTCAGTCCTCGTCTCGAATGCGGGCATGCACTTGCGCTTTCCTCCAGAGCGGTAGCAGCAGTGTCACGCAGTCCGCCGCGTGGATCAAAGGATCTATGGTTTTCCCTCGAGTCTTTCCCACGAGGCTTTCCCACGAGGCTTTCCCACAGGGCTGTCTCACGTGCACACGTGGTGGGAGTGGATCCTCGGCTTGAACGTCAAGGCAGTGAAGGGAAAACAGGTTCCTCTGGAATGGACTGACACATCTGGGGGACTCTTGGAATGGTGGCACGACCCTGGAGTTCCTCTCGCCTTTCCTGTGGAGAGCGCCTCCTCTTGAGATGCGACGGGAACGCCGGGAATTCTTTCCCTACGAAACAGGGAAAGGATCCCTCATCTCGAGCTAGGAGGCGGAAACGGGGCTCCCCTGGATGTGTGCGGGACCCCACGTGCTTCCTCTCGAGTGGAGACGGGTATGTCGGGGAACTTCTTGAGTTGCAGCAAGGGTGTGAAGGACCCTTTGGAAGTTCCAGTGGTTAGACGTGATTAGACTCGAGAAGCCTCAGCGGAAATGGGCCTCATCTCGCCTGGAGGGCAAAACCTCCTGGATTTTCTCGAGTTGCGGCAGGTGCTCTCGACTTACGACGGGGACCTCAGGGACCCACTCTGGTGGCCTCAGGAAAGGCCAGTCCCCATGCGAGTTCCTCGGGGGCCTCTCGGCATTCCTCTCCCGTCGATGCAGGGGCCTAAGACCTTGTGTGGAGTCGGGGCCGGAACCTGAGGATTCCTCTTCAGTGCTGACATGGATCTTGGGGTACTTCTGGAGTCTCCCCAGGGGAGTCAGTCCTCGTCTCGTATGCGGGCATGCACTTGCGCTTTCCTCTAGAGCGGTAGCAGCGGTGTCACGCAGTCCGCCGCGTGGATCAAAGGATCTATGGTTTTCCCTCGAGTCTTTCCCACGAGGCTTTCCCACGAGGCTTTCCCACAGGGCTGTCCCACGTTCACACGTGGTGGGAGTGGATCCTCGGCTTGAACGTCAAGGCAGTGCAGGGAAAACAGGTTCCTCTGGAATGGACTGACACATCTGGGGGACTCTTGGAATGGTGGCACGACCCTGGAGTTCCTCTCGCCTTTCCTGTGGAGAGTGCCTCCTCTTGAGATGCGACGGGAACGCCGGGAATTCTTTCCCTACGAAACAGGGAAAGGATCCCTCATCTCGAGCTAGGAGGCGGAAACGGGGCTCCCCTGGATGTGTGCGGAACCCCACGTGCTTCCTCTCGAGTGGAGACGGGTATGTCGGGGAACTTCTTGAGTTGCAGCAAGGGTGTGAAGGACCCTTTGGAAGTTCCAGTGGTTAGACGTGATTAGCCTCGAGAAGCCTCAGCGGAAATGGGCCTCATCTCGCCTGGAGGGCAAAACCTCCTGGATTTTCTCGAGTTGCGGCAGGTGCTCTCGACTTACGACGGGGACCTCAGGGACCCGCTCTGGTGGCCTCAGGAAAGGCCAGTCCCCATGCGAGTTCCTCGGGGGCCTCTCGGGATTCCTCTCCCGTCGATGCCGGGGCCTAAGACCTTGTGTGGAGTCGGGGCCGGAACCTGAGGATTCCTCTCCAGTGCTGACATGGATCTTGGGGTACTTCTGGAGTCTCCCCAAGGGAGTCAGTCCTCGTCTCGAATGCGGGCATGCACTTGCGCTTTCCTCCAGAGCGGTAGCAGCAGTGTCACGCAGTCCGCCGCGTGGATCAAAGGATCTATGGTTTTCCCTCGAGTCTTTCCCACGAGGCTTTCCCATGAGGCTTTCCCACAGGGCTGTCCCACGTGCACACGTGGTGGGAGTGGATCCTCGGCTTGAACGTCAAGGCAGTGCAGGGAAAACAGGTTCCTCTGGAATGGACTGACACATCTGGGGGACTCTTGGAATGGTGGCACGACCCTGGAGTTCCTCTCGCCTTTCCTGTGGAGAGCGCCTCCTCTTGAGATGCGACGGGAACGCCGGGAATTCTTTCCCTACGAAACAGGGAAAGGATCCCTCATCTCGAGCTAGGAGGCGGAAACGGGGCTCCCCTGGATGTGTGCGGGACCCCACGTGCTTCCTCTCGAGTGGAGACGGGTATGTCGGGGAACTTCTTGAGTTGCAGCAAGGGTGTGAAGGACCCTTTGGAAGTTCCAGTGGTTAGACGTGATTAGCCTCGAGAAGCCTCAGCGGAAATGGGCCTCATCTCGCCTGGAGGGCAAAACCTCCTGGATTTTCTCGAGTTGCGGCAGGTGATCTCAACTTACGTCGGGGACCTCAGGGACCCGCTCTGGTGGCCTCAGGAAAGGCCAGTCCCCATGCGAGTTCCTCGGGGGCCTCTCGGGATTCCTCTCCCGTCGATGCCGGGGCCTAAGACCTTGTGTGGAGTCGGGGCCGGAACCTGAGCATTCCTCTCCAGTGCTGACATGGATCTTGGGGTACTTCTGGAGTCTCCCCAGGGGAGTCAGTCCTCGTCTCGAATGCGGGCATGCACTTGCGCTTTCCTCCAGAGCGGTAGCAGCAGTGTCACGTAGTCAGCCCAATGGATCAAAGGATCTATGGTTTTCCCTCGAGTCTTTCCCACGAGGCTTTCCCACGAGGCTTTCCCACAGGGCTGTCCCACGTGCACACGTGGTGGGAGTCGATCCTCGGCTTGAACGTCAAGGCAGTGCAGGGAAAACAGGTTCCTCTGGAATGAACTGACACATCTGGGGGACTCTTGGAATGGTGGCACGACCCTGGAGTTCCTCTCGCCTTTCCTGTGGAGAGCGCCTCCTCTTGAGATGTGACGGGAACGCCTGGAATTCTTTCCCTACGAAACAGGGAAAGGATCCCTCATCTCGAGCTAGGAGGCGGAAACGGGGCTCCCCTGGATGTGTGCGGGACCCCACGTGCTTCCTCTCGAGTGGAGAGGGGTATGTCGGGGAACTTCTTGAGTTGCAGCAAGGGTGTGAAGGACCCTTTGGAAGTTCCAGTGGTTAGACGTGATTAGCCTCGAGAAGCCTCAGCGGAAATGGGCCTCATCTCGCCTGGAGGGCAAAACCTCCTGGATTTTCTCGAGTTGCGGCAGGTGCTCTCGACTTACGACGGGGACCTCAGGGACCCGCTCTGGTGGCCTCAGGAAAGGCCAGTCCCCATGCGAGTTCCTCGGGGGCCTCTTGGCATTCCTCTCCCGTCGATGCCGGGGCCTAAGACCTTGTGTGGAGTCGGGGCCGGAACCTGAGGATTCCTCTCCAGTGCTGACATGGATCTTGGGGTACTTCTGGAGTCTCCCCAGGGGAGTCAGTCCTTGTCTCGAATGCGGGCATGCACTTGCGCTTTCCTCCAGAGCGGTAGCAGCAGTGTCACGCAGTCCGCCGCGTGGATCAAAGGATCTATGGTTTTCCCTCGAGTCTTTCCCACGAGGCTTTCCCACGAGGCTTTCCCGCAGGGCTGTCCCACGTGCACACGTGGTGGGAGTCGATCCTCGGCTTGAACGTCAAGGCAGTGCAGGGATAACAGGTTCCTCTGGAATGGACTGACACATCTGGGGGACTCGTGGAATGGTGGCACGACCCTGGAGTTCCTCTCGCCTTTCCTGTGGAGAGCGCCTCCTCTTGAGATGCGACGGGAACGCCGGGAATTCTTTCCCTACGAAACAGGGAAAGGATCCCTCATCTCGAGCTAGGAGGCGGAAACGGGGCTCCCCTGGATGTGTGCGGGACCCCACGTGCTTCCTCTCGAGTGGAGACGGGTATGTCGGGGAACTTCTTGAGTTGCAGCAAGGGTGTGAAGGACCCTTTGGAATTTCCAGTGGTTAGATGTGATTGGCCTCGAGAAGCCTCAGCGGAAATGGACCTCATCTCGCCTGGAGGGAAAAACCTCCTGGATTTTCTCGAGTTGCGGCAGGTGCTCTCGACTTACGACGGGGACCTCAGGGACCCGCTCTGGTGGCTTCAGGAAAGGCCAGTCCCCATGCGAGTTCCTCGGGGGCCTCTCGGCATTCCTCTCCCGTCGATGCCGGGGCCTAAGACCTTGTGTGGAGTCGGGGCCGGAACCTGAGGATTCCTCTCCAGTGCTGACATGGATCTTGGGGTATTTCTGGAGCCTCCCCAGGGGAGTCAGTCCTCGTCTCGAATGCGGGCATGCACTTGCGCTTTCCTCCAGAGCGGTAGCAGCAGTGTCACGCAGTCCGCCGCGTGGATCAAAGGATCTATGGTTTTCCCTCGAGTCTTTCCCACGAGGCTTTCCCACGAGGCTTTCCCACAGGGCTGTCCCACGTGCACACGTGGTGGGAGTGGATCCTCGGCTTGAACGTCAAGGCAGTGAAGGGAAAACAGGTTCCTCTGGAATGGACTGACACATCTGGGGGACTCTTGGAATGGTGGCACGACCCTGGAGTTCCTCTCGCCTTTCCTGTGGAGAGCGCCTCCTCTTGAGATGCGACGGGAACGCCGGGAATTCTTTCCCTACGAAACAGGGAAAGGATCCCTCATCTCGAGCTAGGAGGCGGAAACGGGGCTCCCCTGGATGTGTGCGGGACCCCACGTGCTTCCTCTCGAGTGGAGACGTGTATGTCGGGGAACTTCTTGAGTTGCAGCAAGGGTGTGAAGGACCCTTTGGAATTTCCAGTGTTTAGATGTGATTGGCCTCGAGAAGCCTCAGCGGAAATGGACCTCATCTCGCCTGGAGGGCAAAACCTCCTGGATTTTCTCGAGTTGCGGCAGGTGCTCTCGACTTACGACGGGGACCTCAGGGACCCGCTCTGGTGGCCTCAGGAAAGGCCAGTCCCCATGCGAGTTCCTCGGGGGCCTCTCGGCATTCCTCTCCCGTCGATGCCGGGGCCTAAGACCTTGTGTGGAGTCGGGGCCGGAACCTGAGGATTCCTCTCCAGTGCTGACATGGATCTTGGGGTACTTCTGGAGTCTCCCCAGGGGAGTCAGTCCTCGTCTCGAATGCGGGCATGCACTTGCGCTTTCCTCCAGAGCGGTAGCAGCAGTGTCACGCAGTCCGACGCGTGGATCAAAGGATCTATGGTTTTCTCTCGAGTCTTTCCCACGAGGCTTTCCCACGAGGCTTTCCCACAGGGCTGTCCCACGTGCACACGTGGTGGGAGTGGATCCTCGGCTTGAACGTCAAGGCAGTGCAGGGAAAACAGGTTCCTCTGGAATGGACTGACACATCTGGGGGACTCTTGGAATGGTGGCACGACCCTGGAGTTCCTCGCGCCTTTCCTGTGGAGAGCGCCTCCTCTTGAGATGCGACGGGAACGCCGGGAATTCTTTCCCTACGGAACAGGGAAAGGATCCCTCCTCTCGAGCTAGGAGGCGGAAACGGGGCTCTCCTGGATGTGTGCGGGACCCCACGTGCTTCCTCTCGAGTGGAGACGGGTATGTCGGGGAACTTCTTGAGTTGCAGCAAGGATGTGAAGGACCCTTTGGAAGTTCCAGTGGTTAGACGTGGTTAGCCTCGAGAAGCCTCAGCGGAAATGGGCCTCATCTCGCCTGGAGGGCAAAACCTCCTGGATTTTCTCGAGTTGCGGCAGGTTCTCTCGACTTACGATGGGGACCTCAGGGACCCGCTCTAGTGGCCTCAGGAAAGGCCAGTCCCCATGCGAGTTCCTCGGGGGCTTCTCGGCATTCCTCTCCCGTCGATGCCGGGGCCTAAGACCTTGTGTGGAGTCGGGGCCGGAACCTGAGGATTCCTCTCCAGTGCTGACATGGATCTTGGGGTACTTCTGGAGCCTCCCCAGGGGAGTCAGTCCTCGTCTCGAATGCGGGCATGCACTTGCGCTTTCCTCCAGAGCGGTAGCAGCAGTGTCACGCAGTCCGCCGCGTGGATCAAAGGATCTATGGTTTTCCCTCGAGTCTTTCCCACGAGGCTTTCCCACGAGGCTTTCCCACAGGGCTGTCTCACGTGCACACGTGGTGGGAGTGGATCCTCGGCTTGAACGTCAAGGCAGTGAAGGGAAAACAGGTTCCTCTGGAATGGACTGACACATCTGGGGGACTCTTGGAATGGTGGCACGACCCTGGAGTTCCTCTCGCCTTTCCTGTGGAGAGCGCCTCCTCTTGAGATGCGACGGGAACGCCGGGAATTCTTTCCCTACGAAACAGGGAAAGGATCCCTCATCTCGAGCTAGGAGGCGGAAACGGGGCTCCCCTGGATGTGTGCGGGACCCCACGTGCTTCCTCTCGAGTGGAGACGGGTATGTCGGGGAACTTCTTGAGTTGCAGCAAGGGTGTGAAGGACCCTTTGGAAGTTCCAGTGGTTAGACGTGATTAGACTCGAGAAGCCTCAGCGGAAATGGGCCTCATCTCGCCTGGAGGGCAAAACCTCCTGGATTTTCTCGAGTTGCGGCAGGTGCTCTCGACTTACGACGGGGACCTCAGGGACCCACTCTGGTGGCCTCAGGAAAGGCCAGTCCCCATGCGAGTTCCTCGGGGGCCTCTCGGCATTCCTCTCCCGTCGATGCAGGGGCCTAAGACCTTGTGTGGAGTCGGGGCCGGAACCTGAGGATTCCTCTTCAGTGCTGACATGGATCTTGGGGTACTTCTGGAGTCTCCCCAGGGGAGTCAGTCCTCGTCTCGTATGCGGGCATGCACTTGCGCTTTCCTCTAGAGCGGTAGCAGCGGTGTCACGCAGTCCGCCGCGTGGATCAAAGGATCTATGGTTTTCCCTCGAGTCTTTCCCACGAGGCTTTCCCACGAGGCTTTCCCACAGGGCTGTCCCACGTTCACACGTGGTGGGAGTGGATCCTCGGCTTGAACGTCAAGGCAGTGCAGGGAAAACAGGTTCCTCTGGAATGGACTGACACATCTGGGGGACTCTTGGAATGGTGGCACGACCCTGGAGTTCCTCTCGCCTTTCCTGTGGAGAGTGCCTCCTCTTGAGATGCGACGGGAACGCCGGGAATTCTTTCCCTACGAAACAGGGAAAGGATCCCTCATCTCGAGCTAGGAGGCGGAAACGGGGCTCCCCTGGATGTGTGCGGGACCCCACGTGCTTCCTCTCGAGTGGAGACGGGTATGTCGGGGAACTTCTTGAGTTGCAGCAAGGGTGTGAAGGACCCTTTGGAAGTTCCAGTGGTTAGACGTGATTAGCCTCGAGAAGCCTCAGCGGAAATGGGCCTCATCTCGCCTGGAGGGCAAAACCTCCTGGATTTTCTCGAGTTGCGGCAGGTGCTCTCGACTTACGACGGGGACCTCAGGGACCCGCTCTGGTGGCCTCAGGAAAGGCCAGTCCCCATGCGAGTTCCTCGGGGGCCTCTCGGGATTCCTCTCCCGTCGATGCCGGGGCCTAAGACCTTGTGTGGAGTCGGGGCCGGAACCTGAGGATTCCTCTCCAGTGCTGACATGGATCTTGGGGTACTTCTGGAGTCTCCCCAAGGGAGTCAGTCCTCGTCTCGAATGCGGGCATGCACTTGCGCTTTCCTCCAGAGCGGTAGCAGCAGTGTCACGCAGTCCGCCGCGTGGATCAAAGGATCTATGGTTTTCCCTCGAGTCTTTCCCACGAGGCTTTCCCATGAGGCTTTCCCACAGGGCTGTCCCACGTGCACACGTGGTGGGAGTGGATCCTCGGCTTGAACGTCAAGGCAGTGCAGGGAAAACAGGTTCCTCTGGAATGGACTGACACATCTGGGGGACTCTTGGAATGGTGGCACGACCCTGGAGTTCCTCTCGCCTTTCCTGTGGAGAGCGCCTCCTCTTGAGATGCGACGGGAACGCCGGGAATTCTTTCCCTACGAAACAGGGAAAGGATCCCTCATCTCGAGCTAGGAGGCGGAAACGGGGCTCCCCTGGATGTGTGCGGGACCCCACGTGCTTCCTCTCGAGTGGAGACGGGTATGTCGGGGAACTTCTTGAGTTGCAGCAAGGGTGTGAAGGACCCTTTGGAAGTTCCAGTGGTTAGACGTGATTAGCCTCGAGAAGCCTCAGCGGAAATGGGCCTCATCTCGCCTGGAGGGCAAAACCTCCTGGATTTTCTCGAGTTGCGGCAGGTGCTCTCGACTTACGACGGGGACCTCAGGGACCCGCTCTGGTGGCTTCAGGAAAGGCCAGTCCCCATGCGAGTTCCTCGGGGGCCTCTCGGCATTCCTCTCCCGTCGATGCCGGGGCCTAAGACCTTGTGTGGAGTCGGGGCCGGAACCTGAGGATTCCTCTCCAGTGCTGACATGGATCTTGGGGTACTTCTGGAGCCTCCCCAGGGGAGTCAGTCCTCGTCTCGAATGCGGGCATGCACTTGCGCTTTCCTCCAGAGCGGTAGCAGCAGTGTCACGCAGTCCGCCGCGTGGATCAAAGGATCTATGGTTTTCCCTCGAGTCTTTCCCACGAGGCTTTCCCACGAGGCTTTCCCACAGGGCTGTCCCACGTGCACACGTGGTGGGAGTGGATCCTCGGCTTGAACGTCAAGGCAGTGAAGGGAAAACAGGTTCCTCTGGAATGGACTGACACATCTGGGGGACTCTTGGAATGGTGGCACGACCCTGGAGTTCCTCTCGCCTTTCCTGTGGAGAGCCCCTCCTCTTGAGATGCGACGGGAACGCCGGGAATTCTTTCCCTACGAAACAGGGAAAGGATCCCTCATCTCGAGCTAGGAGGCGGAAACGGGGCTCCCCTGGATGTGTGCGGGACCCCACGTGCTTCCTCTCGAGTGGAGACGGGTATGTCGGGGAACTTCTTGAGTTGCAGCAAGGGTGTGAAAGGCCCTTTGGAAGTTCCAGTTGTTAGACGTGATTAGCCTCGAGAAGCCTCAGCGGAAATGGGCCTCATCTCGCCTGGAGGGCAAAACCTCCTGGATTTTCTCGAGTTGCGGCAGGTGCTCTCGACTTACGACGGGGACCTCAGGGACCCGCTCTGGTGGCCTCAGGAAAGGCCAGTCCCCATGCGAGTTCCTCGGGGGCCTCTCGGGATTCCTCTCCCGTCGATGCCGGGGCCTAAGACCTTGTGTGGAGTCGGGGCCGGAACCTGAGCATTCCTCTCCAGTGCTGACATGGATCTTGGGGTACTTCTGGAGTCTCCCCAGGGGAGTCAGTCCTCGTCTCGAATGCGGGCATGCACTTGCGCTTTCCTCCAGAGCGGTAGCAGCAGTGTCACGCAGTCCGCCGCGTGGATCAAAGGATCTATGGTTTTCCCTCGAGTCTTTCCCACGAGGCTTTCCCACGAGGCTTTCCCACAGGGCTGTCCCACGTGCACACGTGGTGGGAGTGGATCCTCGGCTTGAACGTCAAGGCAGTGCAGGGAAAACAGGTTCCTCTGGAATGGACTGACACATCTGGGGGACTCTTGGAATGGTGGCACGACCCTGGAGTTCCTCTCGCCTTTCCTGTGGAGAGGGCCTCCTCTTGAGATGCGACGGGAACGCCTGGAATTCTTTCCCTACGAAACAGGGAAAGGATCCCTCATCTCGAGCTAGGAGGCGGAAACGGGGCTCCCCTGGATGTGTGCGGGACCCCACGTGCTTCCTCTCGAGTGGAGACGGGTATGTCGGGGAACTTCTTGAGTTGCAGCAAGGGTGTGAAGGACCCTTTGGAAGTTCCAGTGGTTAGACGTGATTAGCCTCGAGAAGCCTCAGCGGAAATGGGCCTTATCTCGCCTGGAGGGCAAAACCTCCTGGATTTTCTCGAGTTGCGGCAGGTGCTCTCGACTTACGACGGGGACCACAGGGACCCGCTCTGGTGGCCTCAGGAAAGGCCAGTCCCCATGCGAGTTCCTCGGGGGCCTCTCGGCATTCCTCTCCCGTCGATGCCGGGGCCTAAGACCTTGTGTGGAGTCGGGGCCGGAACCTGAGGATTCCTCTCCAGTGCTGACATGGATCTTGGGGTACTTCTGGAGTCTCCCCAGGGGAGTCAGTCCTTGTCTCGAATGCGGGCATGCACTTGCGCTTTCCTCCAGAGCGGTAGCAGCAGTGTCACGCAGTCCGCCGCGTGGATCAAAGGATCTATGGTTTTCCCTCGAGTCTTTCCCACGAGGCTTTCCCACGAGGCTTTCCCGCAGGGCTGTCCCACGTGCACACGTGGTGGGAATCGATCCTCGGCTTGAACGTCAAGGCAGTGCAGGGATAACAGGTTCCTCTGGAATGGACTGACACATCTGGGGGACTCGTGGAATGGTGGCACGACCCTGGAGTTCCTCTCGCCTTTCCTGTGGAGAGCGCCTCCTCTTGAGATGCGACGGGAACGCCGGGAATTCTTTCCCTACGAAACAGGGAAAGGATCCCTCATCTCGAGCTAGGAGGCGGAAACGGGGCTCCCCTGGATGTGTGCGGGACCCCACGTGCTTCCTCTCGAGTGGAGACGTGTATGTCGGGGAACTTCTTGAGTTGCAGCAAGGGTGTGAAGGACCCTTTGGAATTTCCAGTGGTTAGATGTGATTGGCCTCGAGAAGCCTCAGCGGAAATGGACCTCATCTCGCCTGGAGGGCAAAACCTCCTGGATTTTCTCGAGTTGCGGCAGGTGCTCTCGACTTACGACGGGGACCTCAGGGACCCGCTCTGGTGGCCTCAGGAAAGGCCAGTCCCCATGCGAGTTCCTCGGGGGCCTCTCGGCATTCCTCTCCCGTCGATGCCGGGGCCTAAGACCTTGTGTGGAGTCGGGGCCGGAACCTGAGGATTCCTCTCCAGTGCTGACATGGATCTTGGGGTACTTCTGGAGTCTCCCCAGGGGAGTCAGTCCTCGTCTCGAATGCGGGCATGCACTTGCGCTTTCCTCCAGAGCGGTAGCAGCAGTGTCACGCAGTCCGACGCGTGGATCAAAGGATCTATGGTTTTCTCTCGAGTCTTTCCCACGAGGCTTTCCCACGAGGCTTTCCCACAGGGCTGTCCCACGTGCACACGTGGTGGGAGTGGATCCTCGGCTTGAACGTCAAGGCAGTGCAGGGAAAACAGGTTCCTCTGGAATGGACTGACACATCAGGGGGACTCTTGGAATGGTGGCACGACCCTGGAGTTCCTCTCGCCTTTCCTGTGGAGAGCGCCTCCTCTTGAGATGCGACGGGAACGCCGGGAATTCTTTCCCTACGGAACAGGGAAAGGATCCCTCCTCTCGAGCTAGGAGGCGGAAACGGGGCTCCCCTGGATGTGTGCGGGACCCCACGTGCTTCCTCTCGAGTGGAGACGGGTATGTCGGGGAACTTCTTGAGTTGCAGCAAGGATGTGAAGGACCCTTTGGAAGTTCCAGTGGTTAGACGTGGTTAGCCTCGAGAAGCCTCAGCGGAAATGGGCCTCATCTCGCCTGGAGGGCAAAACCTCCTGGATTTTCTCGAGTTGCGGCAGGTTCTCTCGACTTACGATGGGGACCTCAGGGACCCGCTCTGGTGGCCTCAGGAAAGGCCAGTCCCCATGCGAGTTCCTCGGGGGCTTCTCGGCATTCCTCTCCCGTCGATGCCGGGGCCTAAGACCTTGTGTGGAGTCGGGGCCGGAACCTGAGGATTCCTCTCCAGTGCTGACATGGATCTTGGGGTACTTCTGGAGCCTCCCCAGGGGAGTCAGTCCTCGTCTCGAATGCGGGCATGCACTTGCGCTTTCCTCCAGAGCGGTAGCAGCAGTGTCACGCAGTCCGCCGCATGGATCAAAGGATCTATGGTTTTCCCTCGAGTCTTTCCCACGAGGCTTTCCCACGAGGCTTTCCCACAGGGCTGTCACACGTGCACACGTGGTGGGAGTGGATCCTCGGCTTGAACGTCAAGGCAGTGAAGGGAAAACAGGTTCCTCTGGAATGGACTGACACATCTGGGGGACTCTTGGAATGGTGGCACGACCCTGGAGTTCCTCTCGCCTTTCCTGTGGAGAGCGCCTCCTCTTGAGATGCGACGGGTACGCCGGGAATTCTTTCCCTACGAAACAGGGAAAGGATCCCTCATCTCGAGCTAGGAGGCGGAAACGGGGCTCCCCTGGATGTGTGCGGGACCCCACGTGCTTCCTCTCGAGTGGAGACGGGTATGTCGGGGAACTTCTGGAGTTGCAGCAAGGGTGTGAAGGACCCATTGGAAGTTCCAGTGGTTAGACGTGATTAGACTCGAGAAGCCTCAGCGGAAATGGGCCTCATCTCGCCTGGAGGGCAAAACCTCCTGGATTTTCTCGAGTTGCGGCAGGTGCTCTCGACTTACGACGGGGACCTCAGGGACCCGCTCTGGTGGCCTCAGGAAAGGCCAGTCCCCATGCGAGTTCCTCGGGGGCCTCTCGGCATTCCTCTCCCGTCGATGCAGGGGCCTAAGACCTTGTGTGGAGTCGGGGCCGGAACCTGAGGATTCCTCTTTAGTGCTGACATGGATCTTGGGGTACTTCTGGAGTCTCCCCAGGGGAGTCAGTCCTCGTCTCGTATGCGGGCATGCACTTGCGCTTTCCTCTAGAGCGGTAGCAGCAGTGTCACGCAGTCCGCCGCGTGGATCAAAGGATCTATGGTTTTCCCTCGAGTCTTTCCCACGAGGCTTTCCCACGAGGCTTTCCCACAGGGCTGTCCCACGTTCACACGTGGTGGGAGTGGATCCTCGGCTTGAACGTCAAGGCAGTGCAGGGAAAACAGGTTCCTCTGGAATGGACTGACACATCTGGGGGACTCTTGGAATGGTGGCACGACCCTGGAGTTCCTCTCGCCTTTCCTGTGGAGAGTGCCTCCTCTTGAGATGCGACGGGAACGCCGGGAATTCTTTCCCTACGAAACAGGGAAAGGATCCCTCATCTCGAGCTAGGAGGCGGAAACGGGGCTCCCCTGGATGTGTGCGGGACCCCACGTGCTTCCTCTCGAGTGGAGACGGGTATGTCGGGGAACTTCTTGAGTTGCAGCAAGGGTGTGAAGGACCCTTTGGAAGTTCCAGTGGTTAGACGTGATTAGCCTCGAGAAGCCTCAGCGGAAATGGGCCTCATCTCGCCTGGAGGGCAAAACCTCCTGGATTTTCTCGAGTTGCGGCAGGTGCACTCGACTTACGACGGGGACCTCAGGGACCCGCTCTGGTGGCCTCAGGAAAGGCCAGTCCCCATGCGAGTTCCTCGGGGGCCTCTCGGGATTCCTCTCCCGTCGATGCCGGGGCCTAAGACCTTGTGTGGAGTCGGGGCCGGAACCTGAGGATTCCTCTCCAGTGCTGACATGGATCTTGGGGTACTTCTGGAGTCTCCCCAGGGGAGTCAGTCCTCGTCTCGAATGCGGGCATGCACTTGCGCTTTCCTCCAGAGCGGTAGCAGCAGTGTCACGCAGTCCGCCGCGTGGATCAAAGGATCTATGGTTTTCCCTCGAGTCTTTCCCACGAGGCTTTCCCACGAGGCTTTCCCACAGGGCTGTCCCACGTGCACACGTGGTGGGAGTGGATCCTCGGCTTGAACGTCAAGGCAGTGCAGGGAAAACAGGTTCCTCTGGAATGGACTGACACATCTGGGGGACTCTTGGAATGGTGGCACGACCCTGGAGTTCCTCTCGCCTTTCCTGTGGAGAGCGCCTCCTCTTGAGATGCGACGGGAACGCCGGGAATTCTTTCCCTACGAAACAGGGAAAGGATCCCTCATCTCGAGCTAGGAGGCGGAAACGGGGCTCCCCTGGATGTGTGCGGGACCCCACGTGCTTCCTCTCGAGTGGAGACGGGTATGTCGGGGAACTTCTTGAGTTGCAGCAAGGGTGTGAAGGACCCTTTGGAAGTTCCAGTGGTTAGACGTGATTAGCCTCGAGAAGCCTCAGCGGAAATGGGCCTCATCTCGCCTGGAGGGCAAAACCTCCTGGATTTTCTCGAGTTGCGGCAGGTGCTCTCGACTTACGACGGGGACCTCAGGGAACCGCTCTGGTGGCCTCAGGAAAGGCCAGTCCCCATGCGAGTTCCACGGGGGCCTCTCGGGATTCCTCTCCCGTCGATGCCGGGCCTTAAGACCTTGTGTGGAGTCGGGGCCGGAACCTGAGGATTCCTCTCCAGTGCTGACATGGATCTTGGGGTACTTCTGGAGTCTCCCCAGGGGAGTCAGTCCTCGTCTCGAATGCGGGCATGCACTTGCGCTTTCCTCCAGAGCGGTAGCAGCAGTGTCACGCAGTCAGCCCAATGGATCAAAGGATCTATGGTTTTCCCTCGAGTCTTTCCCACGAGGCTTTCCCACGAGGCTTTCCCACAGGGCTGTCCCACGTGCACACGTGGTGGGAGTCGATCCTCGGCTTGAACGTCAAGGCAGTGCAGGGAAAACAGGTTCCTCTGGAATGGACTGACACATCTGGGGGACTCTTGGAATGGTGGCACGACCCTGGAGTTCCTCTCGCCTTTCCTGTGGAGAGCGCCTCCTCTTGAGATGCGACGGGAACGCCGGGAATTCTTTCCCTACGAAACAGGGAAAGGATCCCTCATCTCGAGCTAGGAGGCGGAAACGGGGCTCCCCTGGATGTGTGCGGGACCCCACGTGCTTCCTCTCGAGTGGAGACGGGTATGTCGGGGAACTTCTTGAGTTGCAGCAAGGGTGTGAAGGACCATTTGGAAGTTCCAGTGGTTAGACGTGATTAGACTCGAGAAGCCTCAGCGGAAATGGGCCTCATCTCGCCTGGAGGGCAAAACCTCCTGGATTTTCTCGAGTTGCAGCAGGTGCTCTCGACTTACGACGGGGACCTCAGGGACCCGCTCTGGTGGCCTCAGGAAAGGCCAGTCCCCATGCGAGTTCCTCGGGGGCCTCTCGGCATTCCTCTCCCGTCGATGCCGGGGCCTAAGACCTTGTGTGGAGTCGGGGCCGGAACCTGAGGATTCCTCTTCAGTGCTGACATGTATCTTGGGGTACTTCTGGAGTCTCCCCAGGGGAGTCAGTCCTCGTCTCGTATGCGGGCATGCACTTGCGCTTTCCTCTAGAGCGGTAGCAGCAGTGTCACGCAGTCCGCCGCGTGGATCAAAGGATCTATGGTTTTCCCTCGAGTCTTTCCCACGAGGCTTTCCCACGAGGCTTTCCCACAGGGCTGTCCCACGTTCACACGTGGTGGGAGTGGATCCTCGGCTTGAACGTCAAGGCAGTGCAGGGAAAACAGGTTCCTCTGGAATGGACTGACACATCTGGGGGACTCTTGGAATGGTGGCACGACCCTGGAGTTCCTCTCGCCTTTCCTGTGGAGAGTGCCTCCTCTTGAGATGCGACGGGAACGCCGGGAATTCTTTCCCTACGAAACAGGGAAAGGATCCCTCATCTCGAGCTAGGAGGCGGAAACGGGGCTCCCCTGGATGTGTGCGGGACCCCACGTGCTTCCTCTCGAGTGGAGACGGGTATGTCGGGGAACTTCTTGAGTTGCAGCAAGGGTGTGAAGGACCCTTTGGAAGTTCCAGTGGTTAGACGTGATTAGCCTCGAGAAGCCTCAGCGGAAATGGGCCTCATCTCGCCTGGAGGGCAAAACCTCCTGGATTTTCTCGAGTTGCGGCAGGTGCTCTCGACTTACGACGGGGACCTCAGGGACCCGCTCTGGTGGCCTCAGGAAAGGCCAGTCCCCATGCGAGTTCCTCGGGGGCCTCTCGGGATTCCTCTCCCGTCGATGCCGGGGCCTAAGACCTTGTGTGGAGTCGGGGCCGGAACCTGAGGATTCCTCTCCAGTGCTGACATGGATCTTGGGGTACTTCTGGAGTCTCCCCAGGGGAGTCAGTCCTCGTCTCGAATGCGGGCATGCACTTGCGCTTTCCTCCAGAGCGGTAGCAGCAGTGTCACGCAGTCCGCCGCGTGGATCAAAGGATCTATGGTTTTCCCTCGAGTCTTTCCCACGAGGCTTTCCCACGAGGCTTTCCCACAGGGCTGTCCCACGTGCACACGTGGTGGGAGTGGATCCTCGGCTTGAACGTCAAGGCAGTGCAGGGAAAACAGGTTCCTCTGGAATGGACTGACACATCTGGGGGACTCTTGGAATGGTGGCACGACCCTGGAGTTCCTCTCGCCTTTCCTGTGGAGAGCGCCTCCTCTTGAGATGCGACGGGAACGCCGGGAATTCTTTCCCTACGAAACAGGGAAAGGATCCCTCATCTCGAGCTAGGAGGCGGAAACGGGGCTCCCCTGGATGTGTGCGGGACCCCACGTGCTTCCTCTCGAGTGGAGACGGGTATGTCGGGGAACTTCTTGAGTTGCAGCAAGGGTGTGAAGGACCCTTTGGAAGTTCCAGTGGTTAGACGTGATTAGCCTCGAGAAGCCTCAGCGGAAATGGGCCTCATCTCGCCTGGAGGGCAAAACCTCCTGGATTTTCTCGAGTTGCGGCAGGTGCTCTCGACTTACGACGGGGACCTCAGGGAACCGCTCTGGTGGCCTCAGGAAAGGCCAGTCCCCATGCGAGTTCCACGGGGGCCTCTCGGGATTCCTCTCCCGTCGATGCCGGGCCCTAAGACCTTGTGTGGAGTCGGGGCCGGAACCTGAGGATTCCTCTCCATTGCTGACATGGATCTTGGGGTACTTCTGGAGTCTCCCCAGGGGAGTCAGTCCTCGTCTCGAATGCGGGCATGCACTTGCGCTTTCCTCCAGAGCGGTAGCAGCAGTGTCACGCAGTCAGCCCAATGGATCAAAGGATCTATGGTTTTCCCTCGAGTCTTTCCCACGAGGCTTTCCCACGAGGCTTTCCCACAGGGCTGTCCCACGTGCACACGTGGTGGGAGTCGATTCTCGGCTTGAACGTCAAGGCAGTGCAGGGAAAACAGGTTCCTCTGGAATGGACTGACACATCTGGGGGACTCTTGGAATGGTGGCACGACCCTGGAGTTCCTCTCGCCTTTCCTGTGGAGAGCGCCTCCTCTTGAGATGCGACGGGAACGCCGGGAATTCTTTCCCTACGAAACAGGGAAAGGATCCCTCATCTCGAGCTAGGAGGCGGAAACGGGGCTCCCCTGGATGTGTGCGGGACCCCACGTGCTTCCTCTCGAGTGGAGACGGGTATGTCGGGGAACTTCTTGAGTTGCAGCAAGGGTGTGAAGGACCATTTGGAAGTTCCAGTGGTTAGACGTGATTAGACTCGAGAAGCCTCAGCGGAAATGGGCCTCATCTCGCCTGGAGGGCAAAACCTCCTGGATTTTCTCGAGTTGCGGCAGGTGCTCTCGACTTACGACGGGGACCTCAGGGACCCGCTCTGGTGGCCTCAGGAAAGGCCAGTCCCCATGCGAGTTCCTCGGGGGCCTCTCGGCATTCCTCTCCCGTCGATGCCGGGGCCTAAGACCTTGTGTGGAGTCGGGGCCGGAACCTGAGGATTCCTCTTCAGTGCTGACATGGATCTTGGGGTACTTCTGGAGTCTCCCCAGGGGAGTCAGTCCTCGTCTCGTATGCGGGCATGCACTTGCGCTTTCCTCTAGAGCGGTAGCAGCAGTGTCACGCAGTCCGCCGCGTGGATCAAAGGATCTATGGTTTTCCCTCGAGTCTTTCCCACGAGGCTTTCCCACGAGGCTTTCCCACAGGGCTGTCCCACGTTCACACGTGGTGGGAGTGGATCCTCGGCTTGAACGTCAAGGCAGTGCAGGGAAAACAGGTTCCTCTGGAATGGACTGACACATCTGGGGGACTCTTGGAATGGTGGCACGACCCTGGAGTTCCTCTCGCCTTTCCTGTGGAGAGTGCCTCCTCTTGAGATGCGACGGGAACGCCGGGAATTCTTTCCCTACGAAACAGGGAAAGGATCCCTCATCTCGAGCTAGGAGGCGGAAACGGGGCTCCCCTGGATGTGTGCGGGACCCCACGTGCTTCCTCTCGAGTGGAGACGGGTATGTCGGGGAACTTCTTGAGTTGCAGCAAGGGTGTGAAGGACCCTTTGGAAGTTCCAGTGGTTAGACGTGATTAGCCTCGAGAAGCCTCAGCGGAAATGGGCCTCATCTCGCCTGGAGGGCAAAACCTCCTGGATTTTCTCGAGTTGCGGCAGGTGCTCTCGACTTACGACGGGGACCTCAGGGACCCGCTCTGGTGGCCTCAGGAAAGGCCAGTCCCCATGCGAGTTCCTCGGGGGCCTCTCGGGATTCCTCTCCCGTCGATGCCGGGGCCTAAGACCTTGTGTGGAGTCGGGGCCGGAACCTGAGGATTCCTCTCCAGTGCTGACATGGATCTTGGGGTACTTCTGGAGTCTCCCCAGGGGAGTCAGTCCTCGTCTCGAATGCGGGCATGCACTTGCGCTTTCCTCCAGAGCGGTAGCAGCAGTGTCACGCAGTCCGCCGCGTGGATCAAAGGATCTATGGTTTTCCCTCGAGTCTTTCCCACGAGGCTTTCCCACGAGGCTTTCCCACAGGGCTGTCCCACGTGCACACGTGGTGGGAGTGGATCCTCGGCTTGAACGTCAAGGCAGTGCAGGGAAAACAGGTTCCTCTGGAATGGACTGACACATCTGGGGGACTCTTGGAATGGTGGCACGACCCTGGAGTTCCTCTCGCCTTTCCTGTGGAGAGCGCCTCCTCTTGAGATGCGACGGGAACGCCGGGAATTCTTTCCCTACGAAACAGGGAAAGGATCCCTCATCTCGAGCTAGGAGGCGGAAACGGGGCTCCCCTGGATGTGTGCGGGACCCCACGTGCTTCCTCTCGAGTGGAGACGGGTATGTCGGGGAACTTCTTGAGTTGCAGCAAGGGTGTGAAGGACCCTTTGGAAGTTCCAGTGGTTAGACGTGATTAGCCTCGAGAAGCCTCAGCGGAAATGGGCCTCATCTCGCCTGGAGGGCAAAACCTCCTGGATTTTCTCGAGTTGCGGCAGGTGCTCTCGACTTACGACGGGGACCTCAGGGAACCGCTCTGGTGGCCTCAGGAAAGGCCAGTCCCCATGCGAGTTCCACGGGGGCCTCTCGGGATTCCTCTCCCGTCGATGCCGGGCCCTAAGACCTTGTGTGGAGTCGGGGCCGGAACCTGAGGATTCCTCTCCATTGCTGACATGGATCTTGGGGTACTTCTGGAGTCTCCCCAGGGGAGTCAGTCCTCGTCTCGAATGCGGGCATGCACTTGCGCTTTCCTCCAGAGCGGTAGCAGCAGTGTCACGCAGTCAGCCCAATGGATCAAAGGATCTATGGTTTTCCCTCGAGTCTTTCCCACGAGGCTTTCCCACGAGGCTTTCCCACAGGGCTGTCCCACGTGCACACGTGGTGGGAGTCGATTCTAGGCTTGAACGTCAAGGCAGTGCAGGGAAAACAGGTTCCTCTGGAATGGACTGACACATCTGGGGGACTCTTGGAATGGTGGCACGACCCTGGAGTTCCTCTCGCCTTTCCTGTGGAGAGCGCCTCCTCTTGAGATGCGACGGGAACGCCGGGAATTCTTTCCCTACGAAACAGGGAAAGGATCCCTCATCTCGAGCTAGGAGGCGGAAACGGGGCTCCCCTGGATGTGTGCGGGACCCCACGTGCTTCCTCTCGAGTGGAGACGGGTATGTCGGGGAACTTCTTGAGTTGCAGCAAGGGTGTGAAGGACCATTTGGAAGTTCCAGTGGTTAGACGTGATTAGACTCGAGAAGCCTCAGCGGAAATGGGCCTCATCTCGCCTGGAGGGCAAAACCTCCTGGATTTTCTCGAGTTGCGGCAGGTGCTCTCGACTTACGACGGGGACCTCAGGGACCCGCTCTGGTGGCCTCAGGAAAGGCCAGTCCCCATGCGAGTTCCTCGGGGGCCTCTCGGCATTCCTCTCCCGTCGATGCCGGGGCCTAAGACCTTGTGTGGAGTCGGGGCCGGAACCTGAGGATTCCTCTTCAGTGCTGACATGGATCTTGGGGTACTTCTGGAGTCTCCCCAGGGGAGTCAGTCCTCGTCTCGTATGCGGGCATGCACTTGCGCTTTCCTCTAGAGCGGTAGCAGCAGTGTCACGCAGTCCGCCGCGTGGATCAAAGGATCTATGGTTTTCCCTCGAGTCTTTCCCACGAGGCTTTCCCACGAGGCTTTCCCACAGGGCTGTCCCACGTTCACACGTGGTGGGAGTGGATCCTCGGCTTGAACGTCAAGGCAGTGCAGGGAAAACAGGTTCCTCTGGAATGGACTGACACATCTGGGGGACTCTTGGAATGGTGGCACGACCCTGGAGTTCCTCTCGCCTTTCCTGTGGAGAGTGCCTCCTCTTGAGATGCGACGGGAACGCCGGGAATTCTTTCCCTACGAAACAGGGAAAGGATCCCTCATCTCGAGCTAGGAGGCGGAAACGGGGCTCCCCTGGATGTGTGCGGGACCCCACGTGCTTCCTCTCGAGTGGAGACGGGTATGTCGGGGAACTTCTTGAGTTGCAGCAAGGGTGTGAAGGACCCTTTGGAAGTTCCAGTGGTTAGACGTGATTAGCCTCGAGAAGCCTCAGCGGAAATGGGCCTCATCTCGCCTGGAGGGCAAAACCTCCTGGATTTTCTCGAGTTGCGGCAGGTGCTCTCGACTTACGACGGGGACCTCAGGGATCCGCTCTGGTGGCCTCAGGAAAGGCCAGTCCCCATGCGAGTTCCTCGGGGGCCTCTAGGGATTCCTCTCCCGTCGATGCCGGGGCCTAAGACCTTGTGTGGAGTCGGGGCCGGAACCTGAGGATTCCTCTCCAGTGCTGACATGGATCTTGGGGTACTTCTGGAGTCTCCCCAGGGGAGTCAGTCCTTGTCTCGAATGCGGGCATGCACTTGCGCTTTCCTCCAGAGCGGTAGCAGCAGTGTCACGCAGTCCGCCGCGTGGATCAAAGGATCTATGGTTTTCCCTCGAGTCTTTCCCACGAGGCTTTCCCACGAGGCTTTCCCACAGGGCTGTCCCACGTGCACACGTGGTGGGAGTGGATCCTCGGCTTGAACGTCAAGGCAGTGCAGGGAAAACAGGTTCCTCTGGAATGGACTGACACATCTGGGGGACTCTTGGAATGGTGGC